>NW_010972597.1:1972905-2002526 GCF_000737465.1 Haliaeetus leucocephalus | reverse complement strand
CACGGCACTTGAGGGTGGCCCGGGTGGCCCCGCGGGGTCCGAGCTCGCGGGTGGGCCGCGGCGGGGGCTTGCCCTGAGGGAGCCTGCTGGCGTGGCAGGCTTGCAGGCTGTTGTCCCTGAGGTCCGCGTGGAAAGCTGTCGTATCTCGAGAGTCGGACGGATATGGGAGGCAATTTTTACTGTCAAAGTAGAGCACCTCACAAGAGGAAAGGGAGTAATGTTTACACAGGTTAGAAACGGGTTTATTTTCACTCCTGCATCTAGTTTTTGTTGATTTAATTTAAAAACACATCAACACAGTGCTTCCTGGGCTTCCTTTACTAAGTGGTGCGGGCTCCTGCAGCGGCAGTTAGAATCTAGTTTCTTCTTTAGAAATAAAGTATAAACGTTAACTGTGACTTCCATATAGTTACTGTGCCAGCTTCCAAGATTATTTGGTTTCTTTGGTTGCTTCTTTGGGACAGCCTAAATTATGCCAGCTTTTCTTTCTTTTAAAAATAAAGGTGCATTTAAAACAGCTGACTGTTACCTCATGTGGAGACTCAGGTTAAACAACATTTGTGACCTGGCTTAGAGAGAAACCTGGGCTTCACATCAGTTTGTCAAAAGGTGTTTTAAACCTTAAGTTGTCCGTGGTATCAGTTGAACAAGGACATAGAGTCAGTCTTCAATTTTGCTTGCTCTTTGCAGTGATAGGTTAAATAAACAAGAGTGCCAAGCTCATACAGTTCTACTCAGTTTAGTTAGTTTGAGGAGAATTAAAAAATGATGCAGGAAGGTTTGCAGAAGAAAAACTTGATAGGTATCTACTTTCATAAAGCTTGCAAAATTCATGCTTATAGTTTCCATAAAGAGCATTTAAAGTCTGACTAATTCATCTTCATGTAGTAGAGTGATGCTGTTTACTTAATTTTCACTTAACCGATGTTGTTAAAGAACAAATCATTAAAATAGGGTTCCAACCAAGAGTCAGTATTGGGCTGTCACTGGCAGAAACCATTTTGCCACAGGCTCAGTTCTTCCTGTAGATCTAGGAGTGGATGTTGACTTAATTGGCAGATGGATATGATGACGTCAAGGAAATGAGCACATTTTGATGTCTAATTAGAGTTCAGTGATTTTTTTTTTTTTAAACTTGTGTTCTTCAGCTGTTAAATGTTAACTTCTCTTCAGGGAAATGGATGTTGTAGCTAATTGTTTCTGAAAGTGAAATCAAACACCTCTAAATCAATATAGACCAGCTTCTGGAAGAATTGATATCCTGTCCAAATAGTTAAGACTTGTATTGACTATTCAGGCTCTCCATTGTTCCTCTCTGCAGTAGTTTATAGATCCTGCCAAGCTAGGTGGAACAGAGTAGCTGCTAGCAAGAGCAACCTGCTTTGTCTAATTTTTAGGATGTGGAAAACAAGGGGGTTACCAGTGACCTTGAAGGCAAAGTAGAAGCATAGCACCTTAACTTTTAATAGTAGTGAATTTCAAATGGTGTAGCAGTTTAGCTTTTACCCCGCCCTCTGGATCCAAGAAGTATTGGAAGGCTTTCTGCTTTTATTTTGCATTCTTTATAAGACTTGACTAAAGCCTTCAAATAATTTTGTACATGAGGTTTTTGATGATCTATGTTCTTTGGTGCTAGTGGCATTGTTTTTTTCAAGTACTTCTGCTGCTGTCATCCTTCTGCTTTGTTCTCTAATCGCGTACTTCTCTGTGTTTTCCTGCAGAATCCCTAACTCCTGCAGTAAATATCTTTGCTTTTTAAAACCTCACTGCTAAGCCAGCCCCATCCTAATATGCTTAGGTTTATTGGGTTGTTGATCTCATCTCTGCATTACCACTGTTGGCCTCAAATAGCTGCTGTTTCATTGAGTACACTTCCATTTAACCTTTAAGGTTCCTTCTGCCACCATGTTACTGCCACAGTACTCCTTCAGCGTGCTCAGTCTGCTGTTGTGGGATCCCTCACCTGATGCTTTGTACAGAAACAAAATACTCAAACTTTGGACAGCATTTGTTATCAGTGCCCACAGAACAAGTCTTGTAAATATGACTTGAAGAAATGAGTTCGTAAGTCTTTAAAGTGAGTGGTAGAAGTGTTAATTCTTCAGGCTAATACAGGAAGCATGAGAATTTTTAAAGTTTGAGAAAACTTCAGAAAATTATGGGAAAGGTAACCTTTTTTTCTTCTCTGTTAGCGTCTCATAATTATGAGAAACAGCCTGATATGTACCTAGAGCCACTAGTTTATTATAGGTGAAAGCTAGTCCCAGTTTGATACTCAGGACTTCCAGAATTAGTAACAGGTTGCTTTTCCTTCATTCTGGTATTTTACCTCCTTTAGCCCTGGTTCCCCTAATGGTAAGTATTTTTTCTCTGTTTTCTTCTTATCCGCTTCTGGGAACTAGGCTGGAAAACCAGTGTGACTCATGGATAGGGAGAGGTTGAAAAACAAGCTCTGGCTGTATTTGAAATTTTTTTTTGTAAAGTCTTTCCTCTGAGAGAACTAAGGTATGATAGATAAATAGCACTGAACAGAACTGTTCTTTATTAATTCTCAATTCTTTTATCTGGAACTGGGACAAACTGTCAAAGTAATTCTTCTAGTCCAAAAGGATTCTGCCCCTCCTCCCCCCCTTTTTCTTTTTTCTTTTTTAATTCTGTGTGTATCACTGACTTGGCAAGCAATTTAAAGCAAAGTTCTCACCTGTTAGAGTAAGGGCACATAGCTGTAAGCATATAGCTATAATTCCTTCTGTCTCTTAATTAATTTGTGACTTGCTGACTGGGTTAGGCAGGAGCAGAGACAAATGGCATCTCTTGTCTGCTATAGAAAAAGTAAGGTGGTAGTATAATTGTCCTGGGCAGCAGACATTTATCTCAGTTTTAGCTGTAAACCATTATACTTCTTTAGGGATTCTTTAAAAGGGAAGCTGCAAGTGTCCAACCCACTTTCTCTGTGATACGCTTATTAAAACAAGGGACAAAAAAAGATGTTTGAGCCTAGGAATCTCTTAAAATACTCCGCTATTTTGCTGCCAGAGCAAAAGCACTATTAAAACAGTACTGCCTTAATAACTCTGATTTTAGAGGGAAGAAGAAAAGACAATTGCCTGACTTTTCTTAGACAAGAAAACTGAATTAAACTTATATTCTTCTGTTCATGGAGATTTGAATCCTTATGTTTTCAGGGCAGGAGAAATTGACATGGGGAAAACCACCATGAGGTTTCTCTGTACTTCACTTTCTCTTACCATGGTTTTCTGGCTAGCTGAAGGTACCCTGTCAAAAACAGATGCAAAGAAAGGTGCTACAAAAAAACTGGAAGAAAAGGTAAGAGAAATAACTGAAATGCTCATCTTATCCAACGTGTGCAGCGAACTAATTGAACTTTGGTGAATGGACTCTCATTCTGTCAAAACTGAGTGAAAAGCAACCATGCATTTCCATTGAAGCTTATGCTCACAAATAAGACTACCTGAAACTGTTCTTTCCTTCAGCTTTTATGTGTGTCACAAATGTTTGACTCCTTGAACCAATATGATGTAGACTTCTGGAGCTTTATACCCTATGCGAGTTGCAAAAGCAGGAAGTTTTTGTCCCCTCTTGCATAGCTAAAGGAGACATGCTTCCATGGCTTTGGAAAGGGGGATGGGGAGCAGTAGTTTGGGCCAAGAGCACCAGGTCATTTACTGGTGGAAGGGAGGGTGTTCTCAGCCTTGCCAATGGGAAGGCTCTATCCTGATAGAAGACTTTGAGGAGCCTTCTAACCAGCAGTTCCTTTGGAGGCAGAAATGATTCAGAGTCCTGTAGCAATCTGAGCAAGCGCAGCCAACATGCTGAAGTCTCTCTTGATTTGCTGAGCATGTTCTTGTTTCCTGCCTGTTTTCTTTCAAAACTGCAAGAAGGCACAGCAGTGCAAGAGAAGGGGTGTGTACAGAGAGGAAGTATATTTACCAGTGCATATACCAAGTATAGGTACTTAGTGTTGCTAAGCACGTTAGGTAAAAATTAGACAATGTTAAAAATCCTCTCCCTTACTTAAATTGTAAGTATAGTTAATCCTTTATTATGCAGATACATCTGTCATTGTTTGTATTGCTTGCTCAATGTCTACCAGGAAGAAAATCTAGTCTGCAGGTAGTGAGGATAATACTAAGTGTTAAGACAGGCCTTATCCCTAAAGTCCTTACACTGAATCAATAGATGGTTTCTGCATACTCACCATGCACACTCTATTAGGCCTTCTCACTCTGTTTCTGTCTGCTAAAACTTTGTGCTGTTTTAGTTGAAGCAGGCCTTCCTTAAAGAAAGGTCTTTAGAACCGGGGCCCTCGGTAACCATAATGCAGCATACTCAGTCTAAAATATATCCAGTTTAGAAGTTGTCTTCAAATTCTTGGTTAAGAACTCCTAGCCCCTTTTTATCATTTGGGGGTAACAGGCCAGAAAGCATCGACTAGAGAGCAGAGCACCATCAGCAGTGGTGAATTATGTTCTTTAATCTTACCACTTATTGATTTTTTTGTTTGTTTATATGTTGTTTTCCTTGCAAACAGTAAGTTTACTGATGATGAAAATAATTTCTGAGCAGTTTCCTGTTTCAGTTTTAAATCAAACTGCTCTGCATCACTTAAAATGAGTGCTCAGAGTTTAATGATGTGATTTTTCTATTTTTTTTTTTTTTCTTTTTGAAGTCTGTTATTGAAAATGGCTGCTTTGTATAGCTGGTTCTAAAAACTGTCTTCTCCCTGCAGACGCTGCATTCTGATAAAAATGTGCGGGACCGGGGACTGGTAGTTGTGGATCCAAAGGCAAAGGATATTATTCTGGAACACAGAAGTTACTGCTCCAAGAAGATGAAGGAAAGGCATTTCTCAGGAGATGTTCTGGGATATATTACTCCCGTAAGTTAATAAAACGAATAAAATTGGTGCTTTGAATAAATATGCAGCACGTTGTGCTAATCTGCAATCTTGCATCCTGGTGTTAAAAGCATTTTTATAATAATGGGAACTTCTGGTCAATACAGTCAGATATAACCAGAGGATTGTTTGAGAGCAGGCTTGAGATTCAAGTGGTCTCAAACCCTTGTTCTCCCATCCATCTCTTGAAGGATGTCTAGGTCACATAGTTTTTCTTCTCACTGGTCAAACAAAGGTGGTGGTATTCTCTTGTCCTTGATCAGCCATGTGAAGTTGCAGTAAAGTCGGAACAGGAGGGCTGCTAAGTGTCCTCATACCACGCAGCTACCAACTTGAACCTTCTAAATAAACAGTAAAAATTTTATGCTGCTGTCAAACTGATCTCTTTTGCTATCCAGTCTTACTATTATTGAGAGCATTCTTTCTTGAATAATAAATGTTTCTTCCTTTTCTTTAGAGGATGCTTTTCACTTGTTTCAGTCTTACACTGCTCAAAAGAGAAATAGTTGCCCTATAAATTTTCACCTTTCTCAAGTTCTCTTGAACATAAATGCAGAGTCTGTAAATTCAGAAGTGTGTTGGAATCTACATGCAAATTCCTGTAGTTCAGGTGAATTTGCACAATTCGAGTATTGCCTTTCATGTAGCTGTCAGTTTCCAGAGTAATTTCTTATTTAAATAAAAATAATATCCCATAAGGTTTCCTCAAACTAACAAACGGGGATCTAGGAAATGATTACATTTGTGTTAAAGAATTTGTATTGGTCAAAAGTAAAGTGAACTGTATATCTTGCTTTTGAGCCTCTCACTTTTTTTTTCTCCTTTCTTTTGCAAGTGGAACAGCCATGGCTATGACATTGCTAAAATATTTGGAAACAAATTTACACTAATCTCACCAGTCTGGTTACAAGTGAAAAGGAGAGGGAAGGAAAGGTTCCAGTTTACTGGGCTCCATGATGCTGATAAAGGTGCTGTTTTCTTTTTCTTTGAATGTACATTGCAAGTAAGATTACTGGTCTTGTTGCAGACTAGGTAGCTTTGGCAATATATGCCTGTGGGTTTTTCTGACTCTGCCTCATGGTGAAATACTTTCATCCATTCCTTTTTTGGGGGAGTTTTCTTCAGTGAACTTCTTTCTGTCCCCATGTGCTTCCACGCGTGTACATCATTTATCTGTCTAAAGAATAAGTAGAAAGATGGCTCTTTGACAAGGCTGTCTACAAAGCCCCTCTTAAAAAAAAGAAGGGACAAAGAATCTGTATAGGCAGAAATGGTCTTTGGTGTTTGCACTGTGCAGTTGTTTACCTGCTGTGTTTTTTTTTCCTTTGCAAAAACCTTTGGGTGAATTTTTTGTGGGCGTGGAAGATAAATTTGATCTGAAGAGGATTTTTCCCTTCACTGTCAAGAAACTGGTAGCAAGTTCAGATTTCAGCTAGTATGTTCTTAAATAATAACTAAGTAGCTTATGGTTTTGAATTTGAATGTGGAATCTTATTTGAAACAGCTACAATTCTTACCATGTTGGTGCCTGCTAACAAATTCATTTTAGTGCAGTGACTGCCAAGAGGAGTGGATGGGACACTTGAAAGTACCAACTTTAAAAAAAAAAATAAATTCCTTCCAAGTGATGCTTGGTGTCTACAGAAGTGTTGTTCTGAGTAGGCAGTAAGATAGTTTCTGTGATGAGGCAGAACTGTAAGCAGCAGGGCGGGGTTGGATAGGGACTATTGTAAGATTGTAGTAAATGCTAGTTATGCTGTGGTAGAGCTGAATAGCTTCAAATTCTGTGCATCAGAAGATGTTTCATCTGTGTTGGTTATGAACTAGTAGCCTGTGGCAGGAAGATAGGTATAATGAAACTATGCTACATTATTTGAAGAATGCTTGAAAATATATTGTCAATGTCAACATTGTTTATATTTTAACAGTTGTTCTCTTACTTGATACTGTTTGACAGGCTGGGTGAAAGATGTCAGAAAAGCCTCCAAAAACATCAAAATAGGTGAGCCTCTGTTTTATGTTTGGTTTTTATCTTCTTTAACTGCTAGCAGAGCAAAAGAAGGCTTTGTTCCAGGTGTATGTGGGAGAGAGGGAGGTTACCTTAGCATAGCTGTATGAAGGAAAAAATCTGAGAAGAAAAATAAAAGCAGTTAACTGTAGAAAGTTAACTGATGTGTTGATCCTGTTGGTGCCCTAATGTTTTGCCTTAGCTTCTTGTCTCTGGATAAACCCTGGATCACAGGGCCCTCTCTGGGGGGTACTTTGTACATAACACTACATGCTTACCTGGGGGAGCAGTCTTCAAACTTGTTGCTCAGGGGTTCTGCTTAGTTAAAAAGAAAAAAAAAAAATCCAGATCTGAGTCAGTCAGACTTTCCTGCATGATAGTAGAAAAGTCCTCCTTTGGCTTTTCTCCCGTTGAAGCTGGGAACTCAAGGGATGTGCCACGGTGCATGTTTTTAGGGAAGATGGCAAACATTGCTATAGAGATAGTACTGTGCTAGACTTCTTACATTTGTATGTAGCAAGAAATCTGTGGAACTGTGAAACCCTTCTTGATTCAGAAGGGAGTATGAAACTTGAAATGCATTAGAAAAATTGAATGCTCAGTCAAATATTTTAAATTATTTCAGCTGCCAGATGATAAAGCCTTTGAAATCTCTCTAGACTCTTCTAAAATACTCTTTTACATCCTTGGTACTTAGAAAGGGCTTAGATGTAGCTCTCTATGAGTTGTTGGCTTTTCCAGTGTGCATGATTGGCGACTGTTCCAACAGCAGCTTTTCTGACTCTTGTCTGACTGTTTTTAAAGTTTTGTGTTGTTAGAAAAAGAAATTATGTGAGCTCAAGTTCCCATGTTTTCCAAAATAAAAATTTGTCGTAGGGTCTTGAGATGAGTAGAAGAGTGAAGTAATATAGGGCTATGTACAGAAGAGTAAATTAGAGTTTGAAGTGAACTTTTCTATCTTGTTCTTGTGGTAGAAGAGATGCACAGCTTACAGAAAGATTGCTGTTTCATGTTGGTGTTCTTTTAAGACTCTACTTGGGGCCCAAAGTGATTGTTCAGTTAAGATTGTTCAATCAAGTGAAGGTATCTTTTCATAAAACTTGCATCAGTACAGACCTTTGTAGAACATTCTTGTTCATTTTATGTTTAGTTAGTGTCAATTTATCTGTACTGCTGAAGTTGATCAGAGTAAAAGACCAAATGATCTTAGTTATGGGATATGTTGTTTAGTGGCATCTCTGCTTGTAACTGCTGTATTCTGTTTCTGCAGAAATATTCCAGTGTAGATAATAAATTCTTAATTTTCACTACTGATTGACAACTTTGCTTGATAGTGCCTCGAATTTTGTTTGATGGCTGGACTTATCAGGACTTTGAGAGTGTTTTTGGCAGTGAGGATGAGATAGAGGAGCTTACCAAGAACATGGTTCTCCTAGCCAAGGTAAAAAGACTTTTTGCTAATGCTTATAAAATAGCGTGAGATGATATTTGATTCCTTTTATAATGGGTGTTTTCTCATTTCCAGTAGTTTTATATTCTACAAAATAAAATTCTGCTTAAAACAATAATTAGGCAGGATTCTTAATAGTGTGTCCTGGTGTGTATCCAGTTCCTGTAAATACGAAGTATAGCAACACTTAAGTGCTGTTAACTACAAGTCTAAAGTGAGACTATGTAAGTCTGATCAACATAACCTTGTTAAGTTACCATTGGCAGCTGCATTGGTGACTTGTGCCTGCTATAAATTGTGATTGATAAAACCTGTTCCAAACAGCTGGCAGGCTGAATGTTACTGACACAGTAGTGGATACCTGATAAACTTCTCATGGAGGTTGCCTGGTGAGCAGACTGCTTTCTTTTAAATTTCTGTTAAAAAAATAAATCTATTAAGCAGGGGCTAAACTGGTTAGTAGCATTTTTTGATAGGCAGAAAAAGGGTCATGGGTGCAATGAGTGCTGTTTTCTGTGTTACAGGAGTACATTCAGGCTCAGTGTGCTAGAGCTAATGAGCCACTTCTAATACCAAGAATAACTCACTCAATATCTGTTACTGTACAGTTTTGCTCAGGTCTGATAAAGCAGTTTGCTTAAAATGTTAAGAGGCTGGGGAGAGGAGAAGGGGATTTCCTTTAAGGAATGGTTACTGTTTGCTAAGGTTTTCTGGGCAGCCCCTTAGCTAATGGCTTTAGAGCTATGCATGTGTAGGACTAGACGAGTTGCACCCGAAAGACATTCAACTTTAGCAGTTGATTCATGACAGCCTGCTTAATTACTGTCATAATAAGTCTTCTCACTTGCTACATGATGTAAAGAAATCTTAAAGTGCACTAGAGGAAGATGGATGTAGAGGTAAACTGAATAGTTTCTTAAAATTTATTACTGATACATCAATTTTAGGTCCTCAGCAACAGTTGGCCTCTTAAAGAAAGGGTACTCATGTACAACAGTATCCTTGATCATGCTAAACATAAATTATCACAAGTGAGATTAATTGTGGGAAATGTTTGGAATCATGCCTATGCCAAGTTAGCATTTACATCTTTAGACTCAAGAGTTCACAAGTTTTTTCCGTATATACATGTAAATGTGTGTCAAATGATTTGCTTAACAACCAGCTTTCATTAATGGCTGAATTTTCCCAATCTGATACTGGTTTATCCTGTAAGGGTAGAAGTCATGGATAACTAATAGAGATTTTCAACTTCTGCATGTTTGTTAAATAATTTGTGCTTCTCTGACTTCTTCATGAAATGCTGCATTAAAGGTGAAGCTGGTATAAGAATACAAAGCATGTTCAATCTGTAATAGTACAAGGAAAAACTACAGTAATTGTGTGCTTCGATATTGTATTATCATCTCTGATACAAGCATAATGAATAAGCACGGTGATTGACTATATTGTTGTCAATTCCCTTTATTTAGAATGAAAATTTTGATGGTTTTGTAGTTGAAGTTTGGAGTCAGCTGGGAAATCAAAAGCAAACGTGAGTATAAGTCTCTAGGATGCAATTCTGAAAAATTGGCTCTTTTAAAGCATCTTTTTAATTTGTCCATGTTGATTTGAATTTGTCATAAATAAATACACTTCATTCTAGGACAACTGGAGATTGTTCCACTTATCTTAGAATGAAGTAGAAGAGTCTACTCCACTCTACATGAGCTCAAAGATTACATAATAATCTTCACAGTGGACCTAGCAGACCACATTAGCCTTTCATATTTGAGTTCTGCAAGATGTTACTGTTGTGCAAGGGTAAAGAGGGTACCTCAATTGCATGCTTACTCAGATGTTGGCACTGGCCTTTATTCTAACATTCATTGGTTTGGGTTACTGGGTGAAGCTTGGAAGTGTGGGATGCTTTCAAGACCACCAAATTTGAGTTGATTAGGAAACCTTCCAAACCTTTATATAGATATTTTTTAGACATACTGAAACTAAAACCAAAATCCCCAACCTGAAGCAAATCCAGGGAGAAACTGGCTTCCAGTTCTTGCAAGCACAGTATACTTTAAACTTTGGAGTAGTTTATCTACTTTTTGATAGCTCTGCTATGAAGTTTCAGTGAGTCTGCATTTATTGTAGCTGCTAAAACTAAAGGGCTTATCCATATTAAGCTGTTTCCTGACATACTGTAATCTGTTTTCCTTGAGCAAAAGCCCCTTGGCTGTCTTAACACCTTGGACAGAGTCAAGGTAAGGCAAGCTCCAAACTGCTGCTTTAGAAGGAGAAGGCAGAACGTGTGGTGAAATGATTCAGTGCAGAAATCTGAAGATTTTGTGTTAGTTCCCTCAGGAAATTCAGGCTTCAATTCCCTAAAGCACAGTACTCCTACCAGCTCTCCATTGCCTAAAATATCTGGGAGAAAATAGCTTAAAAGAAAGCTCCCCAGAATGCAGACTTCATTATGGAAGACTTTCACCTTTCAAAAATGTTTACTTCAGGTTATTCTGTTTAGGACAAATGTTACTGACTGCTGGCATATAATAGTTACTTCTGGAACTGAGTGTGCTATTAACAGAGTCCTACCTTTCCCCTATAAAATCAACACTTGGAAACAAAGAATTGAAACTGCAGAATCTTTGTAGCCTTGTCAGGGGCTCCACCAATTGCACTGGAATGAATAATCCTTAAGCTAGATGCTCTTGCTTATAATTATGTAATTTGCCAGGTTGTTCCTAAGAGATGGTCTTTATACTGAGCTCTGAACTTATTGCAATGTCTTAATAAGACAGCCAACAAGGTGATTGAAGCAATTAGTAACTGCCGGCCAGAAGTTGGGTGTAGTGGTGTAATGGTCAGTTTATCTACTGTGCTTACTGTATTTCAGTAAAATTGATACTTTTCCTATTAGTTAAATTACACGAATATAAGACAGACTATTACTGTAATTTTAAGACTCAGTGAAGACCAATTTAAACACACTAGCATCAAAGTGCTGTGTTGCAAATGACACACATGAACAAAGCATATTTTTTATTAGCTCCAGGGTGAGTTTACTTGTGGCATGGTAAAAATGTTACTCTTTGCTAAGAGTAATGCTGGTTCAAAACAGTATTGCTTGTCCCATCTTGTGTGATAAGAACTATTTGTACTAGAGGAGGTACTGCTGTGTAGTTGCTCTAGCCTTCAGTACCTGAGTGTTATTTAGGTGAAGTATAGAAGCACCACTTACATAATCACCGTCTGTCTGTTATTGATAGACAGGAGTCAGAAGTATTTTCCACAACTTCAGAGAAGGAGAGGGTTATTCTCATAGTGTAGAATGGTAACTGCCTCCTTTGCTCCAAGTCAGTAATGTTTGATCATATGTGGACACCTATGAAGAAGGCTTTAGGATTATCCTAACTAAAAATGTGGAAGATGCTGTTTGGCAGAAAAACATGAATAGAAGCAAAAGCTATGAACTGCAGATTTTCCTTCTCTTCAAGACCAGTTTTGATTTAAGTGCTTCATTGTAAACTCATCTGTGGGTTTTTTCCTCCCCTTATTGCCACTCCCCTGTAAATGGTTAGGGTGTTTAAGTTGCAGAATACCTTGTGTTGGGCTTGCCTCCTCAGAGACAAGCATCCTGAATAAGGCTAATCTAGGCAGCAAGCTGAAGCTAGGCTTCTGTGTGGAGTAACAGTTGTTTTGAGAAAGTGGAAGTACATCGTTACATTAAAATTTTGTCTCATGATGCTTGTAAGTTATGGGACCAGTGTCTTCATTTTGAGATTAAGTCAGTTTTTCTATCACTTGCTCTAAAACTGGATGGCTTGGGTATCCAGTGCCCCAGGGGTTTTCCCTATCAAAGTTTTCTGGAGTGAACAGGTGCTTTGAACAGGTCTTAAGGGGTGGAATTAAGTGAACTTAGCACCTTGGCAAGCCTGTATTTTTATTGCACATTGAATGCTGTTACTTTGGGATCTGTTAATTTCCTTTTGAATAGCAGAGCAGAGTTATTCCTGATAAATGGGTAAGCATGGATGGTCTTCTGCTTCACTTGTCCCTGCCAGAAAAGAATTGGAGCAGCCGGTGACCTCTTCAGCCCACAGAGTGGCAGTATTGTAACATGAGTCATACCTGATCTTCCTTGTCAGATTGTGTCTTTCGGAAGTGACAACCACCACCAGTAAAGCATGTTCTTAACCTTGGAAGGGTGGGGGTCAGTTGACAGGTAGGTGTCAACACAGAGATGACCCCTAATCCTTTGGAGATGTGAAGCGTTCATAGAACAGCAATTATGTATGCTCCATATAAAGCATCTGTATTAACTGTTAGGTACGTAGTGTAGGCTTTCCTGATTCAGATCCTTCAAGGTCAAACACCTGAAAGTAGCTTAACCTACTTCTAGGTAAAGGAACAAAAGATCATAATGATGCTCCTAGGAACAGATAGTCTGCCTTTTAAATTGCTTTCAGAGCTGTCTGACAATGCAGAGACCTGCCTAGCTAATACAATTTATTCCTATTATTTAGTGTGAACGTGTTTTAGTTTAAAAAGAAAATAAAAAATCAGTTTGTCTGTTTTTTCTGAAATACGGGGAATCATCTCACATAAGCAGTTAGCAACAGGTTATTGAGACTAAACACAGGTGCATAAAATTATCTGGGGATATGCTGCAGCTTCCAGCTTGCCTTATGAGATGTCACAGTGGTGGTGTGGATCTAAGTAAGAAATACTTCACTTAGAATCATTATGGTATTTATTTTTCAAAACCTAAAGTAATTGGATACCTAGCTATTACATTAATAAATAATAAAATGGCACTCAGTTATTCTAGTGCATCCTTTCGTGTATCTGTGTTGAGGGGAAAGCTGTGGAAATGATTCCTGTTATTTTTTTAATAGTGTTATGGAAAAGTTCCATGATCCCATCCAGTGCACTACCTTAGTGGTGCAGGAGCATTTAATATAGCACACGTTTCTTTATCAGACTTAAAGTGACTAGAGAGTGGGATTTGCTTATGGAACATTTGTGCTTGATACGGTTTTTCAGCTATGAAAAAAGCATCCACTCTGTAAAGAATGTGCAGTGGTACTTTTTAGCAGAGTGCACCAATATTGCTTGAGGCGGGTGAGTCTGCAAAAGAATCTGAAACCCCACAAATTGGTGTCCTAACTCACTAATAAATTGGGTTTTGATTTAAGCACTACTTCATATATCAGAAAGCTGGATTAATTGCAGCTGAAGCTTTCTTTTCAGTAGACCTCAGCTGAGCAAGTATCCCCATGAGATACCTTTTTTCAATAGCTGAACCTGAGTTCTGGTTGGATTAAAGAGGTATGATGACATCTTCGTAACACATGCTCTCCCCATTGTCTGGGTATTGGGGCTTGAAACACTGAATTACCTAAAGACCTTGTGACAGTTAAATTTTGTAAGTATCTCCATATAACAGGGTACCAGTGTTAGCTCTGTGCAAAGCTTCTGTAACCCATAAATCCTGTGACCAGCCTCTTTAAGAACCCGTGCTCTCTGAGCATTTTTAAAATGAAGCAAATTTAGACACTTCTCTGTCAGCCCTTTACATGTTTCTAGAAAATCCTGATTTTTTTTTTGAGTACTCCAACATTAGAAACAAATGAAAATTCTTCCTACAAGGCCTGAGGAGTTACTTAAAAAGAGCCTTCAGTTTCCTGTTTATCCTAGCTGGCATTACAGATGAGGTGAAATGTTGCTAAGAAGTTATGTTGCTGGCATCCACTTAGACGTGAAATTCTGTGGTTTCAGGCTTACCATGTATCTTCTGTTTTACATCTTCTTAAGCAGAACTAACTTTATCTAGGTTTGTTTGTTTTCAAGAGCAAAAAGTTTTCTAACCATTCTGGTTTGGTGTTGGACTTGCTCTTTAATGCTCAACAGACTAAAGTCTTAAATTATATCAATCCTTTTTGCTGCTTTCTTTTGCATATTCATTTAAACTTTGATTTTACCAATAGTATAAATTTCATACAAGAGAATTATGTGCCTAAATATAGCTGCCTGGTTTCATGTTAGATATCATAAGCAGCCTGGTCTCTGGCTGTTCGTGTAGGGTCCTAGATACCTTGAGTGTTACACAGCAATCCTGCATGCATGCTTTGTATACCTTTGGACATATAAAATGGCATTAGGTTCTTATATTTAGATGCCAAAATACCACTGGTTCTATCTGAAGAACCTGAATTGTCTTGATATGTGTGTGTGTACCTAAGTTTTTAGGGGGGTTATACTGACCAGTTCAGGCTCCTGTAGACATCTAATACAGATACTTCGATGTACCCTCTATAGTCCTGGTACCTACTTCTTTCCTGTGATTTCTGGGAATAGAATTATTGATACACAAATCACAGTGAGGTCAAATTTAATGTGGGGTGAAAGACCGCATCTAACTGATGCTGCCTCCTCTCATGCTGACAATCCTTGCACAGTGGAAAAGTATTCAGCTTCCCATCTTTTTTTCTAAAACACAGAAAATTAGTCTCCTAACAAAAATCTACATCAGGCAAGATATCCTATGCAGCTGATACCTCAATACTAATGTGTTTTCCCGCTTCTTATAGTTTAAACCTGCTTCTTAATTAAATAAGCATCTTTTATCTAAAACTTTCTTGACTGATTTTGCAATAAAATATTCCAAGTTATTCATCCTGTGGCATTTAATTTTAGAAATGTGCATGGCAGAAATATTGAGATAACTGAACAAGCAAAGTTTCTCCTGCTTATTTAGTTAACAGCTAGACAGGACGATGTCTCTCTTACTAATCTCATTTGTGTGTTTATTGGTGGTTTTTTTTTCCTCCAGAGACCTGGGTCATGTTGTGAAAAAGGCATAAAGGTACCCACCAGAATCTCACAGCATTACATAAAAATGCACACGTTATTCTGATCAATCTGGCATTAGCTGACAGATGGCACTGCCATCACACAGAATCAATCTGAAAAATGTAATTTTTTTTTTTTTTGGTTTGTTTTTTTTTGGTTTGTTTTTTTTTGTTGTCACCATGTGCTGCAGGCACTTAGCATCATGCAGATGACCTTCAAACATCTTATTAATGTTGGTAGGAGTATAGGAGAAAAAAGCTCTTTGGCAGTTCTATCCTTCATGTTAGTACCTGAAAAATTAATCTATTAATCAAAGATTTGCCATAATTCACTCCAGTTTCTTGGTATTAACTAGGCAATGAAATGGCACAAAAGGGCAATTTCATCTTGAAGTAGACAGCTTTATTCTGTCCCATTTTCTTGACAAGGCATACATTTTAGGGAGTACTGACTACCAGCTTGTGCAAAAAAGTAGCTGAAGCTGGAAAGTTGCAGAGTTCTGAAGGAACACGTAACTGAAGGGAAGGATATAACAGCCTTACGTGTCTTCTTCAAGGCTTTTCAAATTCATCTACAGCCCACTCATGTGCACTGAAGTAAACTACTACAAAGTGTCCCAAACACAATAGAATAGCAATGCTGGAAAATGGGAGTTCTAAAAAAATAAGCTTCCCTTAAACTTTGGGTGATTAAAATTTGGGGGTCTGCATACTTTATAGGGGACAAAATACTTTGAAATCATGAACACTTGGAAAATTGACCTACCAAATGGTAGTAATAGAAGGCCTGAAGTAGGAGGAACAAAGTAGGCCCTAATTAGCTCAAGATAGAGTCTTAAAACTGTCAATGTTGTAGTAGCTACTCTGAAGTTAAATTTGACAATGGTGAAGTCTCTGGTAAATATTTAATGAAGCCTTTTCAGGAAGACTGATTCTGTTCCTACTTTCCTGCACCTCATTATAATGTTTAAAATGTCAGTAGCTTTTCTTTCAAAATTACCAGTGGTAATATGGGAGAATATTGTGTTTAAAACACTGGAAAGCACTGTTGGGACACATTACAGTTTTAATTTATAGCACGATAAATGAGCATTCTGCTGTTGCTGTTTGGGGGAGAGGGGAAGAGTGCACATTTGATTTACATAATCTGCCTTGGCTGACAAATGGAAGTGAGCCTAAATTAAGTCTTTAACCATTAATTCTGTCTGATTTGCTAGAAAGTTTTCAGGGCCCAGAGACCTGGCTTGGCAGATTAGTGAGTAGATGTTAATCTCAGTTTCTTGAGCAAGAATCTAGCTAACCCTTTCTTCCTGACCTCCTCCAAGTTGAAGCTAATTATCTTTTGGCCAGAGCTATACTGCTTGGATTTGGTGGCAGGAGGAGAGAAGTGGCTGTTTTAATGGAGTCTGGTTTTAGTTAGAGTTCTGTCTGCTAGCTACAAAATAAAACCAGCAATCCAAACTGCACTCCTGCCCCTTTATCAGGCCACAAATCCCTGTCCTTTGTTTACAGTTGTAGGTTGTGGTTCTACACTGTATGCCTTTCTCATTTTAAAATGACTGCTTTTGTGCAGTCACTGTTTTTGTGGATGTGTCAATGTTTTTGTGGATACATTCTTAGTTCTGCTGGCTAACCACCTGTGTCTGACGTTGCTGAAGAAGGGGGAAACCTTGAATTTAATATTCACTTGAATTCTTTTTTTCTCTGCATCTAGTTCAAAATAATACTGACTGCTTTTCTTCTTATGCTTCGAACCATTGCTATCTGGGTAGAAAAATTTTAGGAGCTGAGGCAGATACGTGAAGATGCAGAGTGGGAGCCAGGGTGTTAGTCTTGTTTCTAAATGAAAAAGATGTTATCTTGCTCTGCACCTATGTTAGGTTCTTTTGTCCTGTTCTGCCCCTCCTTCTATCCCCTCACCTTTTAAATAATTAATTTTAAAGTCAGCAAATGTTTTGCATGGTGCAGACGTCTCAAAGTTCCTAGAGCTAACAAAGGCAGCCAGGCAGAGAAGAGAGATCCCTGCTGATGAACAGTGTAGAATAATCTCAATGCCAGAGGAATTGATTCTTTGGTCAAATTTATCTTATATGTAGCATCTCTGACATCTAATAAAGTGTGCAGTCATACTGCAGTTTGGGCATAATTATTGAAAAAGGTCACTTAGCCATGAGACACAAATCAGTGGGAAAGATGGCTTAGCTAGTTTTAATACTGATTATAGTTTTTGATAAGATTGTCACGTGGCAGCCGTGATGTGTATGTTGGAGTCAATAAATGTCTGTTTAGTTTAGTGTTGTAATTTTTTAGTGTGTTCCTATGGAAGAGGATTCTTCTTTGCTATAATTGATTTGTCTGAATAGTGACAGTCTTAATGTTGAATGCATATGATAAGGAAATAGGAGGGAAAACTGTTACTTTCCCAGAGCAAGAATGGTAGAAGCACATGCTGCAGACAGACCAAAAGCTGATTCCTGTAATCTCATCTCTCCCCCCGGGAGAGAAATATAGGTGGCACTGTGACAGTTTATTGTCAAGAGCTGTTCAGCACAGCCAGCTCTCAAATCATAAGCACAAAATACTGATGGTATTGGGAAAGTGATAAAATTTGCTTTGTTTGTTTGCCAGGATTTTGAGAGTAATGGCTTTTGTAGCATCCTTAGGAAGTTTTCATCAGGCATCAAACCATATCAGGGAAAAAGAAAATACTTGGTTACCTTTGGGTAGTGCCTACATTGTGCAAGTTAAGCATCATTACTGTGATGGATAACTTTATTGGAAGATCAGTGATTTCAGAAGAATATCTCTAGGATGATACTGCCTCGAAAGGCATGACTACCAAAAGTTGTTTCTGAGACTTCAGGTCTAATCCAGTTTAAGTGGAGCCTACAACTTGGATGATTGCTTATGTGTATCCTACCTTTCCTGCTTTAGTACTTTTAGCCTACTGGAATGGGTTGTGAGGTTGCTTTCTACTTGGTTCAGGTTTAAGCATAGTTCTGAACAGATCTAGAATTCTGTGCTAATACCATCTGTCTGACCGCCTTTGTGGATCCACCCTGCCAGTGGGTAAATATGAAAGTTGACTTTGTTCTGAAAAATGGAATGCCTTAAGGAAGGCACACAGAAGGCCCATATTTATAGTGCAAATTCAAGGTAATATTGGACTCCTCTTACGATAACAATAGCCATTAAATGTTTTTGTTTCTGCAGTCTGTCTCTGAAGGATTTTCTATTAACATCACCCTTCAAATAAGGAAGACTAAAAACAGTTTACATGAGAATTTTGGAGTTTATTTTCCTATTGAAGTGTTTAGAATATGGATATGAAAATCATCTTTTGTGAAAGTCTTTAAATGATACATATGGAAGGTGATACTTCCATCGAATGTTTATTTTGTACCTATACAGTAATATATTGAGAAACAAAAGGATTATTTATACAGAAAAAAACAGCAGCAGAAAAGTTTCTAAATACAGGCCTCAGAAATACAGCTTGAAGATTGCATGTCTTGCTGTGAAATCATCTTTACAAATTCTCAGACCTCATATGTAGTAATACAGTGGCAACTTGAACGTATTCAACAGCTGCTTGTTTCAGAACAGTGTTTGGTTCTTCTATTGATCTAATTCTTTTTACTGAATATGACCTCAAGAGGTGACCTGCTCTGATGAGATATGATGGTTTTACATGCTAACAATGCATAGTTAGATTAAAATAAAACTAGGAAACATTTTAGCCCCAAGGTGATCACCTGTTCCAATAAAACTAAGACTTTCTGCAGCAGTTCAGTGTTCTTAGTCCTGGAAGAGGGTAAACCTGTGATCAGTCTTCCTAATTTTTTTTTCTGCTATGGTCATTCACTACAAACTGTGTTTGGCTATCTTGCCAGCTGCGTCTTTTCAATTATTTCTACTGTTACTTGTTAACTTGCTCTTGCCACTGTATAGCACCAGTTTTACTGTCTTTCCCTCTAACAATATATTTATATTTCAGGGAGTTGATTCACTTGCTCATTCACCTTTCTGAAGCTCTGCATGAAGCACAACTTAAACTCATACTGGTCATCCCTCCTGCTGTTGCAGCAGGGTGAGTATTCCTATTTAGATGGCAGGTTCCAGATGAGAAATACTTTCTTGTCTGATATATAACAAATTCAAAGCTTTGTTTATAGCTATGCAGCTTAAATGGATAAGAAATTGTTTGAGTTTTGTAGTCCTGTCTTCATGCCTGTTGCACTGAATAGTCTTTGCAACTATGTGTTTTCATACATACCTCATAACTTTTGATGTCAAAATAACTTCCAGAGGGACCTGCTATTGTGGTGTTAACCCAAAATGTCTGGTAAGAACTTCCAGGAGAACAAGAGCAGAAACAGTTGTGGAGCTTAATGACTTGTTGACAAGGGGTGAGAAGAGTGTCATAAAGGTAGCATATAAAAGAACTTTGTGAGCCTCTGGGCACAATTTCAGCTATGATAGATAATAGTTGAATTTTCTTAAGTAAAAAAACCAGAGCTACAGGAAGGAATTACATCTATGATATGCCTGTGGGTTTTTAAAATTATTTATTTTGACTTGATAGTCCATATGTACAGAAAATGCATTTAGTAAGAGGATATTTAGAATTGTTAATGGTTCTTTTTATTTGTGTAATGATTTGAATCCGACGGATGTACCAGTTTATATGCTCTTCTGGCTCAACAGCAGTAAGCAGTTCTTATCTTTCAGTGTTTATAGCAGAGAGATAGTTACTTCCTAAGATTGTTTTTGTTGAAAAAACAAAACCCATGTGGAAAATGAGAATGAAATTTCATTATATGTGGAAGGAATTTGAATCCTCTTTAAGTTTTTACATTTTTAGGAAAAGATTCTACATTGTCTTTAAGTGATGTGTAGTAAAACTAAAAAAATCACAGTTTTACTATATCTCTAGCCTTTTTCTGGAAAGAAAATTCCACTCCAGTATTTCGGTATTTCAGGGAGATTACGTCTAGTCCTTCAGGGTTTTGTATGATCAATCAGTGATTACATCCTTGTGAGCGTGAGCAGATAGAACTGAAGACAAGGGTGGAAGGTGATTCAGAATACCAGCAGAGTGATGTGACTTCATTATTGTAATTTCAAATTGAAATGTGGGCTATACCAATGCTATACGGCTTTATTAGCAAGAGTTTTGCCAGTATCCATCTGTCATTTGGTAACATTTGTTCACATTTGGATGCCGTTCCAGGTCAAAAGATACATGGTATGCTTGCATTGTGAGCATAGCTGTCTGTTGTACTACCTTGTGGAAGAGTGTTTATGGTATAAAATAGTGCTACAAGGATCTACAAGGAATACATCATGCCTTCAGAGAACTGTGGTAATAAGGGTTATCTTATCCCCAAAACTACCAGGTTCTGAATCTCTGTATTCTACTCTCCCCTTTCCTTGCTTCTCAAAGGTAATGAGCATCCCTGTTACACTATGGATAGGCCAAATGTTAAAGTTATGTATATGTCATGGGTGATGGCCTTTTACTGTCAGAGTGAGAAGCTCCAAATCCCTATCTAGTGGTTTTTAAGGGGTTTGGTGGGTGCTCTTGTCATATGGAACTGCGGAATAATGAAGCATAACCTGTTGTAGAGGATTACATACACGAAACAGTCTTCATAAAGTAATTGAGTATGTTGGAGTGGGTTCTGCTAACTGCAGAATAGGTGACAGATGGGACACACATGCTAATCCTATGTTGTGCTTATTCCTTATTTCTGAATTTTACCTAATGGAATAGGTATCTTCTGGTTATGCACGTATTTTTGTCTTACTGTGCTTGACTTGCTGATAATGATAACTGGGGAAGACTTGTAATATTTGCATAGTTGGCAATGCAAGATTTTTTTTTTTCCAAGTTTCCTTTTTCCTTCAAGCTGTTTACCAACCTTATGCCTGCACATGAAAATTCAGGATAGTAAGTCAATCTTAAATAGAGAGCCATTATTAGGTATTTTTCAGGTGAGAGTTAGCAGACAGCTAAAGAAAAATATTACACTGTCTCATTTTTCTCACTTTGGGCTATATAACAGTATGGACAGGCTCACAGCCACTACAGTTTATGACAGTTTAACAGCACAGTTTCAGGATGGCGTTGTACAACCTCCTAAATTTCTTGTAGGCTGTCACGATCTTTCAGTGTACATTCATTTTCAAGGTGCGAAAAAGGCTGAGAAAATAGAATGCTTGAGCAGGCTTGTAAATGTCTCTTCTGTGGCTGGACTTTTCTCTGCAATAGTCTCAAGTTTTTTTGAGTTTTGTGGGGAGGTCTGATAGCACGAGGGGGAAACAAAGCATTTCTGCCTATAGATATTCGTGCAGAGCTTAAATGCTGCCTGCTGAAAAGATTCAGGGACCCTATAGTAGGTGGCTAAAAAGCTGTGTATGTTCTGAGATCAGTTAGCATCTGCACTGTAACTGTGATGTTGCCTCTTCTGTAGGTTAGTGATGTAACCTTGTCCAAACCAGTTCCTGAATATAGGACATGTACTTTCTACAACTTTAAGATTTTAAGCCCAAAATAATACTTACCTGTAATTTTGTTCTTCAGTAGCTGCATGGAATCTCATTCCAGTTTATTTTCTGTAAAACTGTGTACTTCAGGATGGTTTTTGTTGCTTTATATTTTCCTCTATTGCACAGTGTAACTGTTTTATATCCTTAAAATGAAGTAGCTAGTTTAATGCAAAAATCCCTTTGCTTCCGTGTGTGGCTGGCCACCAAATTTTGATAGGCAGAGAAGGAGAAGCAGTGTTTTGAAGACTATGGCAAAAGCAAACAAAATAAATTCCATGTAAATTTGTGAAGTAAGACAGTCCTGTAAAATAATATGTGTGCAGAGCCCTTTTCTTTAGGGACTGAAGGGCTCTGACAGCCTACCTGCATTTTGAGGATATTCCTTCCTATCACTCAAGCCCCTCTGTTTCTACCTCAGTTCTGGTGGGTTTTGCATCATGTTTTGTGAGAGACTTTATTTGTAGAACAGTACTAGTTTCTAGTGCATTAAGGGAGTAGATCCAAGTCTCAGGACAACACTGGACATGCTGTTGTTTCTTTTTCTCTAGACATGGTGTGGCTTGTTCCCCTTTCCTCACGCTCTGTATTTTCCATGGTCTTCCGATGTCAGAATACACACGCTGTAATGCTGAGGCAGTTTGGCATGCTGCTACACTCCAAATCTTTTAATGTGCAAAAAGGAATGCACTATATAAATGGGGTCAAGAATTTATTGTTTGTCCACTTAGTGTTTTAATGGTCTGATAGTCCAAATTATCTATACAGAAAAGCCTCATTAACATTACAGCTAGAATTGTTATGCAGAGCCTTCCCACTTTCTGCCCGTTTTCTATGGTGTTATGCTCACCCTTCCACTGTTCCTGTGGGTGCTGAGGTTGACACTCAGTATTCCTTCAGCAGAAAGATGAGTTATCAGCATGGTGAGGTTTTTCTCGGGAGCAGTGTCATTTTCATGCCAGAGGTTTCTTCTTTGTCAGCCTTCGGTTTCACTTGGGGCTATTTCACCTGTTTTCTTACCACAGCCTGCTTCCTCTTCCTTGGCTCTCAGGTGAAGTTTTAAATTTGTGCAAACTCCTCAGGTTGGTCAGACCTTTTCCATACGTGGTATTTCTAGAGCTGGGGGCAGTACCCACTTGACCACCACACAATTATTTGGAAGAAAGTTCAGGCCATAAGACGCAGAGGATTTTCAAAAGGACGAAGCTTTTAATCAGTACTGTTTCTCAGAATGAGGCATCACATGTGTTGCAAGTAATTAGAGCTACAGGGTACGTATGTTGTTCCTTACTGTCACGGATGTCTTTGCATGGCTGTTGAGAGCCACTTTTGTGGCTGGTAATACTTGAGTCTTAGGAAGCCAGCTTTCTCTGTCAAGAGAAGGTTGAGAGTCACTCAGATTTGCTTCAGAATATAAATGCTTAGGAGCTTCTTCTGATGCGTGGATGGCTTTGCTAGTAAAATTTTCTACTATAGGGAGGGTTCCTGGAATGGAACCAATAGCTTTCAGCTATTGCCCTCTGAAATGCTAGCATGGCTCCCAGTAAGCCAAAGTGTTATCTGCCTTGTATTAACTCATTGCACCCCAGAGCAATAACTGCAATACTTTAAAAATACTTCTTTAAAAATAAAGACATGGAAACTAAGTCCTTAAAAATCTATTTGTGGCTCATGAGATAACCTTTGCAACATTCACAGACCACTAATACTCTGATGTCTTGCAGATGTGTCTGGAAAATTGTGGGCTGGTATGCCTTTGCATCACACAGATGTTCAATGGTCATAAATACTTTGAGATTCTTGTGCTTTGGTTAAGTCAAAAATAATGAGAAATTACGATGTCTTCTCTCCTCTCTGTCATTTATTCCAATCTTTCATGCTGCCCTCTTATGATCTACATTTCATCCCAGTTGATAGTTCCATTTTAAAGCAATTTTCTGTTGCTATTAATTGTAGTCTATTACAGATAAAGCAAAGGAGAACACTTCAGAACATTCTTCTAAAATGCTTTGTCAGTCACTTCATCACACAGATGCTTTTAAAAATGCTAATGCATGCTCTGACAGAATTTAAGTAATTGCTGTAAACAGTGTTCACATGTAAGTGCATTTGCTGCTTTTGGTGGTAGGGAGAAAGTGGAGAATAGTACAAACCTTAAGATTCCTGTTCATCGTGATGCCTATTGACATTACCAGATTCAGTCTTGTTGCCAGAAGGACCTTAGTCTTTTTTGTTTATATACAGTCACATGGGGTTCTACAGTCTATTTTTTCTAAATCCTGAAACAAGAGTTGAAGCCACTATAAGCCCTCTGGATTCTTAAACACATTTTGCCTTGACCAGAATTTGCTTTGTTATGGTAGCTGTATCTTTGACTATTTCACAGTCAAACACTACACTGAGGTTTGGACCTTGTGTTGTTATTTCCCCTCCTGCTGACAAGATAGTAGGTTCACAGTTCCAAAACTTTTCTGAACTGGGGTTTAGAAATGCCCTTTTAGAGCTGGGAAGAGCTGTCTATCTAAAGTGCAGGTTTTAACCTGAAATATGTATTAGGCCTGTCCCTAAATGGCCTTATCTGCAGAGGAATAGTGAAGTATTCCTGTTTTCTAGGTGTGGGAAATAACACCTGTGGTTTATATGAAAGAATCCAAAAATCTCATTCCTCTAAACCAATTATTTTGTTTCTTTATGCATTCCTAAAGTTTCTGGAATTTATTCATAAACTTTATTGCTCAGGAGAATGCATTAGTCACATTCTTTTCAATTAATACTGTTATATAAGCCACCTGTCTGTGTCTTCCATGTATGTCTTCCTATTGCATTAACTAGAAAAAACCCTTTAACTTCTTGAGTAAATAGGTAGCTGAAAGTATATGCATAAGTTATGGAAACATCCGAAAATGGTCACAATTTCCATGCATGCTTTAAAGCTTAGAAGTATATTGGATTTAATGATATCAATAAGCAGAATCCTGAAATTTTCTTTCTGCTGTACCTGACTTTTTAGGTAGTAGCTGTATTTAAAAATTTTTGATTTATAGAATAAGAAGGCTTCAGCTGTTATTGTGTATTAAATATCTCATGTCTTGAAACTCACTTTGGGTTTTAACACTTGAAAGTGTGCTTTAATGCGGCTTATATTCTTTATTTGTTGGAATCACTGTAGACTGTTAATCAAAAATACAGCAAAAGGCATGGAAATAAGTACCATCGAGAATCAAATAATATTTTAGAGTTCAGCAGCTGGCAAAAGTCTGATAAAGGAGACATGATCTGTATGTGGAATACCCTAACCAGTTGGGATGCTAGGAGCTGCAACATTGTTCCTTTTGTGTTTTACCCTGATTAAAATTTAGAGAGAGAGTATAGTTAAATGTAAGCAGTTTATTTAGGAATGCGTTAAGATCAAAGCAGTCTGGCAGCAAATGCTATCTGAAAGGAGGCACTTTTGAGAGCTAAAAATACTGGTTTGATTAGGGAAAGAGTCTGGAAAATGCAGCATTGCACATGAGATCAAGTACATGATGCAGGAAGGAAACATAGTGGGTCATCTATAACTTCTCAAATTCAGCTTTTGCGAACAAAAACTAAGTGAGACTTGTCCTCTAACTGAAGCTTGCTTTCATAGCTAAAGGATCTGTGAAGCCTTTGGTTTTTGATTTGCTTGTGAAATGTTCTGGGCTAAAAGAAAACTTCACTTGAAAAAGAATTTTATTTATTTTTTTAAATCCAGACATTTTATATATTCCTTTACAGCATTTTTTTATGTAGCTGTTTACAGCATTGTCCAGGGACAGTTGCACTGGCATAATCAAGGGGTGGGAATGTGTGTGGAGGCTGATCGGGAGGTAGGAATCTCTCTAGCAAGCTTTGCTGTCACAGAGAATGCAAGTAGAGCTACCATGGTGGCAAACACAGATTGAGATAGTTAGTATTTCCATCCACCTGATGTCCAGGAATTGCGTGATTTTCCTGCAAACATGAGTGATTTGCAAGAGAGAGAACAGCAGGAGCCAAAGCTATGCTTTAAAAAGTGTGTGTGTTATACTGTGACTTTCCTTTGGGGTGGGAGACTTGTGGTTGCATATGTCTGAAGAGAGGTGCTAGGACTGCTGCGTTATGTAAATGGTTGCTAGAGCAGATGGTTTGCTGAAGTCTTCCAGCCTGTCTTTCAACAGATTGTCTCAAAATGTTAGTGTTACTACTTTTAACATGCATGGATATGGATGCATGGGTGCATGTATAAACTATATGAGTACCGTTTCTAAAATGGCGATGGGTAGCCAGGCATATTCTGCCCATTGGTGATGGGGGGTAACTCCATTTGTGCTGAGTAATCCTAGGCTTGGTGAAATACCTGGCTTAAATATGTGCACTTCAGTGATTATTGTACTGCAGAAATTATACTGGTGAAAGCTGTGAGGGTGTTTTTATACCGATATCATAAGCCTCTTTCTGAATAGGATAGCTGTGCTGGAGTGAACTACCTTTACACTTAAATATGCTGGTGGGGGGGGGACGGGACACGGGGAAGATGGCAAATGGAACTTGAAATTTGGTTGCACCTGTTCTCTTAAGTCTGTAAATCACAGGGACTGAGTTGGTTATTTTATTTGTTTCTCTATACTTACAAGTTTTATGATACGTTAGGGGTGCTTTTTCAAATGCAAAAAGTGAGGCTTTGGATTTGAATAGTAACTCTTTCCTGTTTGCAACTAAATTGAATTTAATCTGACTAGATTATTACATATTTTGTCCAGGTTCAGCAACCATGTTATCCATGGTGTTTCCCAGTTACTGTGAAGAAAACAATGAATAAAGAAAATTCTTAAGTTTGTTTAGATGAGCTATCATTGGAAAGAGCATCACTAATACTCCTGTTTCCTTCTGTCCTGAGAAAGAGCAAAGGCAGACAAAAAGCTCTCAGGAGCTGGAGATAAGATGTTATCTTCACAGAGATTCTGAATCTAGCCATGGTTGCATAACCATGACCTTTCTGACATTTGTAGTTTATAATGGACATTAGACATATCGTGTAACTGTGTTAAGGATCAGCTTGGTATACACCGAGTCATTAAAAGCGGTTAGTTTGGCTAAAACCAGTGTTAAATAACTCTGTGTTTACAGACAGGTTGTTGGTGGTCACTTGACTTTTATTGTCCCCTGCAGTATAACCCTTTGCACAAAGTAGCAATAAAAAATGGCATCGGCTGTGTCACTTCATAATATAACACTGTGCTCTTTACTTGCATTTTGATGGTTAGGATATGCACCAAGCAATTTGTCCTGTGTGATGGATATCCTTTTAAAACATCTGTCTTTAGGTTACAAGACAGTAGCCGCTCCTTGAATAGCAGGTGATTCTTTATCTCTTGAAGTTGTTTGGAATCTGTAAATGAGAACAGGGAAAATCTCACGTAAACAAACTCAGTTGTCGAGGCGAGCAGCTCTGGTGCTGGCAGGATCCGCAGCAGAGCACTCCAGCGCGGTGCACAGGGGCGTTCCCAAACCGGGGAAGCTCTGGGGAGCTGGGAGACCCACCAAGAGCCCACTGTTCGCGCCACAGCGGCTGGCGGGACCCGGCCAGGGCCAGGAGCAATGGGACAAGTCGTCTCTGTCCCCCACCCCAAGCCCCTAAGGAGTGTTAGCGACCAGGAGTGCGGCTAACAGCGCACAGCGTGGCAGGTTGTGCACCAGTTTGCACAGCAGGGTGGGCAGGAAGGGTGCTCAAGCTCTGCCAGCTCGACCGGGAAGCAATGGTATCCACCCAGCAGAAAGCCATGGCCTCTCCAAGCTCTGCACCCGCCATGACCGACACAGCTTCCCAGACAGTGCTCCGATGGGAACGGGCTGCCACCCAGGTGTCAGGCTGCAGGCTGTGCCCTGCTCTTACACCAGTACCTAGCAGTGAGCACACCAGTGGGAGGTTCACCCAGGTAGAGGAACTCTTCTGCTTAGTGACAGAACACCAGGAGGTGAGTAGGTTGAGGAGTATCATGGAGTCAAGAGAGAGAGATTACTGGAATCACACTCTACCTTCCCTGGGACAGGCCTGTCAGGCAGACAGGGCATGTGACGGGGAGGATTCCCCATCCTCTCTCCACCTGGCTGAACATGGTGACTCAAGGGATAGGGGACAATGGCAGCAAGTACCTGCCTGGTGCAGCAGGCTCGTCTCCTCTGTGACTACCCCACCTTACCAGGTGCCCTTGCATAATAGGTACGAGGGTCTGCAAATAGAACTGAACAATGACAAGGACGATGATTCATCTAGGTTGGAAGAGTCGCCAATGTTAAGTTAGCCTACACTCTGCATCAAAACTGCTTCCATAAAAAAAAATAAGACATGTCACCTTCTTAGGAGATTCTCTCCTGCCAGAACAGATGGCCCAATATGCAGACCGGACCCACTTTTTAAGGAAAGTCTGCAGCCTCCCTGGGGCCTGGGTTAAAAGTGTGATGAGGAAACTTCCTACCTGGGTATGTCCCTCGGATTATTATCCATTATTTATTTTTCATGTAAGCAGCAACAAAGTTGCAACAAGAAGTCTGAGGGCAATCAAGAGGGACTTCAGAGCCTTGGGACGACTGGTTAAGGGATCAGGAGCACAAGTAGTGTTCTCATCTATCCTTCCAGTTGCAGGGAATGATGAGGGAAGAAACAGGAGGGCCCAGCAGATAAATACTTGGCTCCAAACCTGGTGTCACTGGAAGAATTCTGAGGGTTTTGATCATGGGTTGGTCTACATGACACTAGGTCTGCTGGCGACAGACTGGGTACACCTGTGTCAAAGGGGGAAAAGGATCTTTACGCAGGAGTTGGCAGGGCTCATTGAAAGAGCTTTAAACTAGATTTGAAGGAGAAAAGGGATAAAACCAGGCTTGCTAGCGATAAGCCTTGGAGTGGCATGCCAACATTTGAGGGATGGTGTGCTAGCTAGGTCCTTTGGTCTGCCATCTCAGTGGAGGTAGGGGATGGAGATCCACATGACAGCAAAGAAGCAAGGGTTATTGATGTGTTAGAAACCACAGAAGTGCCTGAGAACAGTCACATAGGAATCAGGGTGTCGCCCCCCAAAAAGGTGGCAGGATCAATAGCCCAACCGAAGTGCATTTACACCAATGCCCACAGCATGGACAACAAACAGGAGGAGCTGGAAGCTGTCATGCAGCTGGAAAACTGTGACATAGTTGTAATCACGGAAACATGGAGGGATGAGTCACACAACTGGAGTACTGCAATGGATGGCTATAAACTCTTCAGAAGGGATAAGCAGGAAAGGAGAGGTGGTGGGTTAACCCTGTATGTTAGGGAGTGTTTTGGCTGTCTAGAGCTTGATGATGGTGATGAAAGGGTCGAGTGTTTATGTGTAAGAATCAGGGGGAAGTCCAGCAAGCCAGATATTGTGGTAGGAGTCTGTTATAGACCACCCAGCTAGGATGAAGAGGCAAACAAAATATTCTATAAGCAGCTGGGAGAAGTCTTAAAATTGCTAGCCCTTATTCTCATGGGGGACTTCAACTTACCAGACGTCTGCTGGAAATACAATACAGCAGAGAGGAAACAGTCTAGGAGGTTCCTGGAGTGTGTGGAAGATACCTTCCTGACACAGCTGGTGAGTGAGCCAACTAGGGAAGGCACCCCGCTGCACCTCTTGTTTGTGAACAGAGAAGGACTTGTGGGTGATGTGACAGTTGGAGGCCATCTTGGGCACAGCGATCATGAAATAATAGAGTTTTCGATTCTTGGAGAAGTAAGGAGGGGGCTAGCAGAACTGCCACCTTGGACTTCTGGAGGGCAAACTTTGGCCTGTTTAGGGGCCTCATTGACAGAGGAAGTCCTGAAGAGCAAAGGAG
>NW_010972597.1:1961594-1972228 GCF_000737465.1 Haliaeetus leucocephalus | reverse complement strand
TGACTGGAGGTTAGCAAGTATGATGCCCATATACAAGAAGGGCTGGAAGGAGGATCCAGGGAACTACAGGCCTATCAGTCTGACCTCATGCTGGGGAAGGTTCTGCTGGAGCAGATCACCTTGAGTGCCATCACGCGACACGTACAGGACAACCAGGTGATCAGGCCCAGTCAGCATGGGTTTGTGAAAGGCAGGTCCTGTTTGACTAACCTCATCTCCTTCTGTGACAAGGTGACATGCTTAGTGGAGGAGGGCAAGGCTGTGGATGCTGTTTACTTTGACTTTTGTAAAGCCTTTGACACCACTTCCCACAGCATTCTCCTGGAGAAACTGGCAGCTCAAGGCTTGGACTGGCATACTCTTTGCTGGGTAAAAAACTGACTGGATGAGCAGGCCCAAAGAGTTGTGGTGAATGGAGTTAAATCCAGTTGGCGGCTGGTCACAAGTGGTGTTCCCCAGGACTCAGTATTGGGGCCAGTTCTGTTTAATATCGTTAACAGTGATCTGGAGGAAGGCATCGGGCGCACCCTCAGTAAGTTTGCAGATGACACCAGGTTGGGTGGGAGAGTTGATCCGCTGTAGGGTAGGAAGGCTCTACAGAGGGATCTGGACAGGCTGGATCGATGGCTGAGGCCAATTGTATGAGGTTCAACAAGGCCAAGTGCCGGGTCCTGCACTTGGGTCACAACAACCCCATGCAGTGCTACAGGCTTGGGGAAGAGTGGCTGGAAAGCTGCCCGCCAGAAAAAGACCTGGGGGTGCTGGTTGACAGCCAGCTGAATATGAGCCAGCAGTGTGCCCAGGTGGCCAAGAAGGCCAATGGCATCCTGGCCTGTATCAGAAATAGTGTGGCCAGCAGGAGCAGGGAGGTGATTGTTCCCCTGTATATGGCACCGATGAGGCTGCACCTCAGGTACTATGTTCAGTTTTGGGCCCCTCACTACAGGAAAGACATTGAGGTGCTGGAGCGTGTCCAGAGAAGGGCAACGGAGCTGGTGAGGGGCCTGGAGCACAAGTCTTATGAGGAGCAGCTGAGGGAACTGGGATTGTTTAGCCTGGAGAAAACGAGGCTGAGGGGAGACCTTATCACTCTCTACAACTACCTGAAAGGAGGTTGTAGTGAGGTGGGGGCCAGTCTCTTCCCAAGTAACAAGTGATAGGACAAGAGGAAAGTTGTGCCAGGGGAGATTTAGATTGGATATTAGGAAAAATTTCTTTACTGAAAGGGTTATCAAGCATTGGAGCAGGCTGCCCAGGGAAGTGGTTGAGTCACCATCCCTGGAGGTATTTAAAATATGTGTAGATGTGGTGCTTAGGGACGTGGCTTAGTGCTGGACTGGGCAGTGTTAGGTTTACAGTTGGACTTGATCTTAAGGGTCTCTTCCAACCTACATGATTCTAAGATTCTGTGAAATATCTCGACTTATATGACATGCCATTGAGAACTTTTGGGGGGTCTTTTTTAAGGAAGGTTACATTACTAAGAGCTTGTTTTGTCATAACCTGAACATAAGATGAAGCTACAAAAAGCACTGGTTACTTTGTCACTGTTAATAGTTTTAGAATTACAGACGAAAAGCCTGTTAAAGTAGTGATTGCTGCATTTCTGGGGGGAAAAAAAAAATCTGCTTAAACCCTCCAAAACTTTGTATGTATAATTCATATTTAAAATGCATGGAAGACAATTTTAAAAACAGATAGTTTCAATTGTTTAAGAAGCCTCAGGTAACACAAGGCAGCTTTATACTTCAGTAATTTTATCAAGTCTAGCATGATAATACTAGATGTATATCAGACCTTGATCCTTGGTTTAAGTAATAGTATGAAAAATAGCTGCTGTTCTTACCTGTGTCTTAATAACATGCTTACCAGTACAAAGCAGTGACCATTGAGCGGTATGTTTTCATTTAACCTTACGGGGCATAGTGTTTGGGATTATTGGCAAGAATGAAGAACATTGTAAACAAATCATTGGAGCTATCACTGTCCTCATGAAATTCTCAAAAATATTACTACTGGTAAATTGCATACAGTTTAGCTAGAATAAATTGTTATCTCCTGGCCAGTTTCTGATAGTATGTATCAAAGTAATATTTAAATTAAAACTGAGCGTGTTTGTCTCTGATAAAAGGTGCACTTAACCTCACAGTGTCACATCTGGCAGAAGGACTGTAAAGCATTAGTGGAAATATGAAGTATAGTTCCTCATCTCTAAAACAAAAGCTTTCAGTACGAATTTGATGTAAGTACCAGCTTTCTTAAAATAGTCCACTCTGCAGATGTGCAACTGTCAGACTGGGATGACATTTCAGGTGGGACCCATCAGCAAACCTTGTATGGAAGAAATAAAACAAAGTCTCTTAATGCTTTAGTATGAGTCATATTTTCTAGACCTTGGATTGTTCTTCTCTGGACTTTCTCTAAATCTTCTACATCTTCCTTAAAATATGGTTCCCTGAACCATGTATTTTAAGCCATGGCCCTTAGATTTTCCAGGAAGAAATATGTGTCCATATGGTGTAGAGCAGAATGTATAGGGACAGCACAGATCAACTGTGTGGCACATGCCTAGCAAGTCTAGTATATTCTGGATGCATTAGACCTGTTGTATATGCAGTATAAAAATCAATCTTTGCTGGTCCTCTGCAGAGTCTGCTGGACCTCTGTAAAATCTGGGCCAAAGAAGTGGTTGGGCAATATATCTTGTATGAAAGTGACCTAAAGCGTTTTCCTAAAACAGTAAGGCTGGTGGATTGTTTTTAAGATTGTGGAAGATACCAGATAGGTAAGTATACATTTAACAGGCAGTGATCAGATCTTGAAGTTATTCCAGAAGCATTAAAAATTACCTAGAATTAATGCCATGAGATTAAGTAAAGATGGATATAAAATATTATTTTAAGGAGGGAGAAGTAAAACGTGGAAATGCATGGAAACTTTCTGGGCAGATCTGTGTTGGAAGAGGCTCAGACAGTTTCAAAATGCTGAGGCAACAGTGCTGTGAGATGTAGGGAAAGGGAGACCTTTCATTTTGAGATGATCGGCAGGGAGCTTTCAGGGTGACAAAAGGTAATTACTCTGCTCTCAGTGCTAGGCAGGTCTTGTGGAAAACTGAGTCTGGGTACTATATTTATAGGAGTATGTAGAAAAATTAGAGTGTGTAGAGGAAAGCAAGAAAAATGGCTAGAAATATGGATAATGTCTCCTTTGAGCAAAGCTTGAAGAACAGTATTTAGTATATTAAAAAGAGGAAAAAAAGTGTCAGGAGACATAATAAGTCTCCAAATGTGTCGACAGGGGCTGTATAAGTGACAGTGATACATTGGTCTTTACATCGGCTTGGAAGAAAAGGATAAAAATAATCTTCATGATAAAGAATTCTTAGGTTGAACACTAGAAAAATAATGTCAGATGGCAAAATACTGTAGAAGCACTTAGGAAAATTTTGGAATCTTCATATGCATTTTGAACTCGATGATTCACATCTAGGTGTAGCAGGTGATGTACAGCTGTGTGAGAAGAAAAGGGAGAGCAGCACCTTTATTAATTTCTTTGGGTGGCAGAATTAATGCTCCATAAATGCCTGTTTGGCAGAAGAGTGCAAGGAAGCAGAGCTGGGCCAGTGGGAGAAAGAAGAAAAAGAGTACACTCTGTTGTGAAACTTTCTTCCTCTGTTCCAGGAACAAAGCAAACATTCATAAATACACCTTCCCCCTGTTTCTCTTGAAGAGCAGTGGGTAGCTCCATGTGAGGGGATACTCCTAGGACTCAAGCTGTCCTTATTCTTTTTTTAATAGATACTTTTGAAGGCTTTCTTTGTTAAGCCTTCCTACTAAAGTTTTAGGTAAGCTAGAAATCTAGGGAAGTTTTTCTTTTAGTTGTGATTAAAAAAAACGGTGGGTGAGGCAGACACAGCAAAGGAATAGAGAGAGCTGAAGATACCTAAGTCAGGTTTTGGCATTCTGTTCTTAAATTGAGACTTCATAGGCTTGCTTTTAGCCTCAGTGAATTAAAGTGACAGGTAAATATTTCCAAAATAATGTCTAAAGCACTGAAGAGGCCCATGCTGTTAAGTTTATAGCCTTATGTGAATTTTCATGAGTTGTCTAAAATTGACAAAATGTGCCTATGACAAAACATTTTCTGTCAGATACTGTGTTGGCTGTTTTCTCCTTGCTCTGAAAAGTTTGCCACATCTGTATGTGAAGCACAGCATCTCAAAGTGTGTTTCTGCTTCCCATCCATTCTCAGCTAAGTACAGTTATATCCCAAACATCATTTTTAAATGCTGCTTCTTACTGTGGCTGATCTCTTGTTTGATTGGGGGAAAAAAAGGTGAAAATCATAGCACTTCTTACATTTCAAACAGTCTGAACTCTTAAGATTTTGTAACTGATTTGGGTTATGCTAAGGTTAAGTGTTCTAGACACTGCTTTTTTTAAAAGCAATGACAAGTTGCTGGCAGAGGATATTTTTGGTTTACATATGCATTATGAGACAAAGGACTTTGAGAAAAATTGAAAATATCTCAAGAGCCATTACTGTATCACTGTTTTTAGAGTAGGGAGATTATAAAGCCTTGACAGTGTTTTACTGTGATTCAGCAATTTTCCTCTTTTCAGCCTCAGAGTGTTTTTGATTTAAACCATTAAAGAGAATGCATTTTATGTTCAAATGGTGGTTAGTACTATTTTTAAAATCTTCATTATAGTATGTTCATTGTTCTAGGAGCTGGATCTGTTGACATTCCTGAACAAGGTCAGGAGGAATGTTCTGTACTGGTTTTGCTTTAGTTTTGTGGTAGTGGGGGCAGAGGGTGGACAAGACTGATTCTAAATTCCTGTATTTTTGTCACGAAAAGGCTAGCTGTCTTGTTTGGTAGCTTTGAAATAGCATTCTTCATTCATTGAACAGAAAGTTTGCTATGGTGAGATGTGAATATATGGAGTTAGCCTAACTTCTTCGAGGAGATTCCTGGGGAAAAAAAAGAGGCAGTTAACACAGATTCCTATTTAGCATCATGCTGTTTAGGCAGAATTATTCCAAGATTGATAGTAATCTGGACAAATATTTAGTCTTTTGTAAAAACATATAGCTGAAATCCTTCTAGAACCGTATGGGGGCTGTAAAGGTTAGACTATACTAATCCTTTCTTTGGGAAGGAAGAAATTGTATTTCCAGGAAAACAAGACATTATCATGTTAAAAAATTCTTTTGGTGGATTAGAAAGTGAAGAGAACTTTTCTGGAGAAATTGGGAAACTTTTTCTAGTGTGTCTGCTGTTTATGAAAAGATATTTATGTAACAGGGTTTTCTTCCTTTAGACCACTGGTTGACTGTTCAGAATAGGTGGATGTTTCTTTGTGTTTTTCATTTGTTGTGAGAATCAGCTGTCTCTTAGACCTCACTATAAGTTTTATGGATCGAGATCCACCTTTGTATTAGGGGGTAACCTAGAATTGTTCTGTATGCAACAACGGATTTGGGGGCCGGACACCCTCCAGCATTTTGAAGTGATTGATCTTTTTAAAATGTTCTTGCTAAAGTTCAAGTTATTACTACCTTTGTTATGCCAAACTTAGTATAATCTCTTAAGATAAATGCTCAAACAATATATGTTTGCTGTCTGAACTTTAAAAGAAAGCTAGACAACTGAATTAATGGAAGTCATTTGTTAAGCAGCTGGAACCAGAGATGGCTGAAAAGCAGGATTTCCAATTTGTGCCAAAATATCCTGCAAACCAGAAGTTTTGATGTTCATGTTCTTCAGCTTACTCCACTGTAATGCTGTTTTAATACCTGTTTGTTCTTCAGAGAGTTTGCAAAATACTTCTCTGCTATGCAGCAGTCTTGCTCACAACTTGTTACTTGCTTGTGAAATGTGCAGTTAAATCTGTAGTTGAGCATGTCTTTTGTTTTTCACTTTTTTAGATCCTAGGCTTTGAAAAGAGCCTATTAAAGTCACTGCAGTCTTGGCAAATAATCTATATCAAATTTGTTTGTCTTTATTGGCTTCTGTAGCCAATCCTACAGCAGTAGTGCAGCTGCTTTCATTTGAAAGCTGCAGGAACCCAAACCACTTTTCTCTGTTCAAATATTTGAACATAATGTATGCTCCTTTGGATGTTCATATTTCCATATATAAGAGTAAAAAAAAAAATTTTTAAAAAATCTACAGCCTGTGTCCCTGTTAGTTAAAGCTTCTCTAGGTACATACTGTCAGTATTTTCCACTTCTAAACTTCCACTTCTCCAAAATTAAGATTTTTAGCTACTCAGTTTATTCTTGCTGCAAATAGTTTGTGGACATGAAGGACTCTTATTAGCTTCAGCTCTTTCTTTCCAGAGCTGCTGTGCAGTAACAGTTACCAGAACCTATGCAGTCTTCATTACTGCTATCCAGTAGCAGTGGATATCAGCTTAGTTTTGCTACCCTACCTCTTGGGAGAGATTGGCAGCAGGGCAGACAACTTGTCCCTTCTTTTACTTTATACTGTCGGGGTCCTTTCCTATAAATACACATATGTACTTGGCTGAAAAGTAGGAAGAGTATGATGGAAAATTGCTTTTTGACCTCACAGTTGCCCAGCTCAATGGATCCAACAATTGACCAGTGTTTTGTATATGTGATAAAGGAAACAGTTGTTTTAGTCTCTTGGAAGTTGATTATGAACGGATACTTGTAATTATTAAGGTAATCTATGTTTTTCACCAGGAGTCTGTCATCTTTAGAAGTTGCTGCAGATTCAATTGCCTTGCCATAACTTTGTGTATACAGAATGTTATGTTTGTGGGTTCACTATTCTGGTATATATGCACTGTTTTCCTTAGAAGCATTTCTAGCAAGTAGTAATTTTCATGCAGAATATGCAAGTAAACAACAGGGTAATTTTTATGATAATGTGTGGTAAACAAATTCAATTAAATTATAAACAGCTTCTAAGATGTCTCTGTTTTGGAGTGAAATGGGAAATGTCACTTACTTTTAACATCATTCTCAGGCAGGACTATGCGGGCTAGAATGTAAAGCCTTGAAATTTTGGTAAGTAAATAATGCCAAGGATCAAAACAGCAGGAAACCTATTGCTTGTTTCAGATTGAGTTTTAAATTACCAGATTATGTCAAATAACAGCATACTAGAAAAACAGCTTTGTAGACTAGTGTTTATTAAGTACAATTCTGTTTTACCAATACCTACACTTAATATTATGAAAGGTTAAAATTTTTATGAGAAATCTGACCATAATAATCATATTTTGTTGGAATCAATAATACTCTTGCTGCACTTTTCTGATCTTTCTCCATGTCTGATTATCTTTCTTACTTTTCCATCCAATTTGACAAATGAGGTCACATAAAGCAAGCAATTCTAAAAATGATCAGTGTGTATTCATTATAGAGTTAGCTAGTATATACACCAAGTATGCTCTCCCATGCTTGTTGTTGCTAATAAAGAAATTTGTTGCTGGAAGACAATCCCTTTGGGCAAGCAATATACAGAAAAAGGGACTTGGGAAGGAAAATCTGGAAACTATTAACTATGCGCAGTTTCCTATTTGTTATGCCTAGCTGACAATAGCACATGGCCCTCCATTATTCCTGTAGTTGTCAATCTTCCTGTGAGTAGCCTAAAAAAAAGGCACTGTCAGGAATATGGAGAGTACAGTTACATATCAAGAGGTTTTGAAATCGGGCTCTGTGCATAAAATTCATCGCTCAAGAAAGCATAGAAATGACTCTTAAGTGGGCTGCCTAGGCTAGCTGACTGGTGTAATAGTTTTTATTGCATATTAGAGAACCTGTAAAATATGTGTGACTTGGATCACAAGATATGGCTTGAGACAGGAGTTTATATTGAGGGAAGCAGAAAACTGGGTAGGAAATGACTACTGACTACTGAGTAACAGTTACTGGAGAAAGTTTAATAACCTCTTCAAATCATAGTAATACTATTGAATCATACTCAGAGTCATGCTGTTGGGCTTATGGGTTTTGTTGCTTCCCTGTGTAAAGGCTTAAAGTATAGGTATGTCAGTCACATCTCTTTTTAAACTGAATTCTGTTAGCTTCAGTAAATCTGGATGCTTGTTAACGGCTCTAAACTACATCTGTTTTCCTCGTCAATGACTTCCCTGGTTTTGCTGCTGTTTGTTGGGCTGCCAGCTCAGTACAGCATGGCTCTGACTGCAGCCATGAAAGGTTCAATGCATTTTGTATGGATTCAGAAAGGACTTGAGAGGAACAAATCTATTCTTAGAAGTGGCTTTTTAAAGACTATGCCTTCCTATATAAAATTAATGCAGCCAAGGTCTGATTGCACTGATACGTGCTGAAGTAGGTGTGCACATCAGTTTTTTAATTCCCTCTAGGGAGAATTATTAAAATAATCTGTAGGTCAACTAATGATGGTCAAAGAGAAGAAAGAGTGGAATATATTCCTCACCATGTCTAGCGTTTGTAGCTCTACCAATTCTGAGCCAGCTGCTGTAGAGCAATTACTGCATAAGTTTCAGTGTGAAGTTGGAAAACTTTCAAAAAAAAATAAAAAGAGCATTTTAATCTTTGCAAGGAGGAATTAAGCTTACATTTGGTGTGTTAGAGTTTTTAAATTAGGCTCGTATGCTCCAGGGTACAAGCTTGTTTTGCATGATGTTCTGCTATTGGAGCATGGCTTGCCTGGGCATTAAGCCCTGGCATGAAAGCCACTAGAATAGTTTGGAAATTAGGAGAACCAAATGGTGACACAGTGGATGTTCATTTATGCATAGTCTTGCTTAAATGACTCCTCTGAAGAGGCTGAAGTAACATAATGGAAACAGCATTGACCGAGAGCAGTTAACATCCCCCAAAATGGAAACAGTAAATACAATGACAAGGATCAGAAGAAACTTTTTCTTCTTTGTATTCAGATTGTCTGTTGTTGTCAAACAGGTGAATTTCTTATGTTGGCTTAAGAGTTTCAGCTAAAAATTCTTAAGGTACTTGAAAAATGTAGTGTAAGTGGTGCAGACTGGTCTGCCAGCATGCCTCAGCTCTAAGGACAGCAGTTTTCAGGCTCATTTGTCCCTAGATGTCTGCTGGGATTTCATACTTTATTTTCAGGGCATATAATTTTTGGCATTTTTCTCCTTCTTGACTTCTGCTATGGTTTAAACCAGATGGGCCACAGGTAATTAGTTTGGCTTCATGAAAACTGTGTAGGCTACTCCATGACAAGAACAGATCCTGTGTTTCTCCCTATTTGGAGAGCAAGTGCTACAAAGGCAACAGCCGGGATGGGATATGTATATTAAGGAAGAGTGCCAGCCCTCAATGCTCTGCAAAAATTTCATTTGGTACATAAATACCATTTTGTTTCCTGATGAAAATACAGCAAGTTTTTCCTTGTCAGTCTGTTATCATTTACAGTCCCCTAGTGATATGAAGCACTCGTACTGTGTGAAGTAACCACTCCCAGCTCTTTTGTATTGTGAATCTGTAGCACTCAGTTAGAAATTTCTTGCTTGTCAAGCTGGCTAGGTTTTTGTTTTTTAAATGCCTATCCTAATCTGAGAATTTGGTAAAGAGATTCTTGCCATTAAGAAAACTTGAACATGGTCAGTAATGCTAATAAAATCAGTCAGGTTTGTGTTTTTAGGATGCACTTGGTGGAGATATTTTTTTATTTTAAATTGTGATCTCTTCTGTGGACAACTGACAGATAGCCCTTATGCTCTTTAAAGGCATATGAATTTTACCATTCCTATCATGAAATCAGTGCAGCAGCCAAAGACAGTGCACAAGTAGGGTTGCAGGTTTTTATTTCTGAATTTTAAGCTACTATCCTGAATAGTAGAGAATATTATTGGAAGGTGCATTATCCCAAGGCAAAATAAACTATAACAACATGACTTTTGGTAGAAGTTTATCCAAAAGATCTTAAAATCTACCAGTGAATGAATGTTATTACAGTGCTCCCAGACTACCTGCACCATTGAAAAGTTCTCCCTAATGTCTTGCCCAGGCTTGCCAAAGTAATTATCTTGGGACATTCAGGCTGTTCCAAATCATTAGAAATGAAATGCTAAATTGTCATGTTTCCATTAAAATTCCCCTTTTCTTCATTTGCTTATTCTTTCATAATTTTTATCTCTTGGGATGATGTTTCTCGGACTTATTAAACAGTAAGGTAGTCTTTCATATTACATGAGCAAAACGTGATTTCTAGATGTTAAGAAGATGGGAGTTGGGAGGGGAAGGAACCTCCTGCTTTTGTCTCTGCCATCATCTGTCTCAACATTTTTAGTGTGTGAAATTGGGGGAGTGTTCTAAGAGTAGAACCAGATGAAAAGCCATGACTGGAAGAGTGTATGTGGGCAGTGGTGATTGCACTGGTTTTATGGAGTTACCTTTCAGTTTGATTTTTATTTCTCTTTTTAGAGGAATAGGACTTTCATATAGATTGTCAAAAAAAAAAAAAAGGGAAGAAATTTATACTAGCTTGAAATTTTTGGTTTTGCAATGTACAGTCCATTTGTAATATTGATCTGGGTTTGTAGTCCATGAAATCGGATACTGTGTTTAAGCTCTGATTTAACTGAGATTTGGATCATATCATTGCATGCAATTCTTCAGTTCTTGCAACTTTTTGTCCT
>NW_010972597.1:1959380-1960221 GCF_000737465.1 Haliaeetus leucocephalus | reverse complement strand
CACCCTCAGGGGGAAAAGGGGGAAAAGATGGAAAACAGGACAACAAGCACCGTGGCTGCCCCTACCCCGGTGACAGATACTGCCACTAAACCAGAGAACCAACCTGTGCCAGTATCAGTCGCCCCTGTACAGAAAAAGAAACACACAAAGAAATCAGTTCGCTCAGTGAGAGATGAAAGTGAACCAGGGTCATCACGAGAACAGGAGGAAGAGGCAGAACCTGAAATAATTACCCGATCTCTATCCCTGAGTGAGTTGCGTGACATGCGAAAAGATTTTAGCTGCCACCCAGGTGAGCACATTGTTACCTGGCTGCTCCGATGCTGGGATAATGGGGCTAGTAGTGTGGAATTAGAGGGTAAGGAAGCCAAGCAGTTGGGATCTCTATCTAGGGAAGGGGGCATCGACAAGGCGATTGGGAGAAAAACACAAGTCCTCAGCCTCTGGAGGCGACTTCTGTTAGGTGTAAAGGAAAGATACCCCTTCAAGGATGAAGTTACATGTCACCAAGGCAAGTGGACCACCATGGAGAGACGTATCTAGTACCTGAGGGAATTAGCCATGCTGGAGGTGATTTATAATGATCCAGAAAATGCGCAGTCACCCACAGATCCAGATGAAGTTCAATGCACACAACCCATGTGGCGGAAGGTTCTACGAAGTGCACCACCAACCTATGCCAACTCATTGGCAGTAATGTCCTGGAAAGAAGGCTATGGACAAACGGTGGATGAATTGGCTGTCCAACTCTGGCAATACGAAGGAAGTCTCTCTTCCTCCCTACGGGCCTGTGTCTCGGCTGTAGAGGAATTGTCCCGAGAGTTCCAGCAATTCAAAGTGG
>NW_010972597.1:1921524-1958885 GCF_000737465.1 Haliaeetus leucocephalus | reverse complement strand
AATGCTATATTACAAATGCCTGTGAACATATTTGAATATAAGCATGTGCATTTTCAGAAATGCTTAACGAGTAACATGCATCTCTGTAAAAGCCTTGATAAGTTGTCTGCAAGGAGGTACTCACTGAAGGAGAGAGGTCAGAGGTGGAGATCATGCTGTGCTTTTTAAAATCTCCAATCAACTGCATGGAATTCAGCCCCTACTATGTATTACATCTGTTTTCATCTGTCTGAGAATCTCTCTTTTTTGGTTAATCATTCAGTATGGTCACATTCTTTTTTGACAGCAAGGATTAGATCTGTAATTACTGTTCATAGCTTTGAACAGTGGTATTGTGTCAAGGTCCTGTTGTTGACTTGCCTGCTTCATCCAATACTACTGCAGACAGACCTTAATTCTATTTTTAGCATGATTTCTGAGGTAACAAGGTGTCTGTAAGCTTTATCTCTTCCATTCTTCATCTTTCCGCAAAAGCTTTTTAGCATTTGACCAGTTTCAGACAAAATTGACATAGACACAGAGTTTTATTAGTCAGGTCCCTGTGACTTCATGAAAATAGGCAGCTGGACAGATGAAGGTGACCCACCTTTTTTCCCCAAGACCCAGCAGTGAAAGGGCATTGTAAATGGAACATCTATAAGACAACAGAGAATCTAGTTGCAAAACATTCATGGAAACCAGGATCCACATAGAACTGTTTTCTAAATATTGATAGTGGAGAATTACTTCAGTGAGCTGTCATCCTTACAAAGTTCTGGAGAACCAGAAGAGAAATAGAGTAGTTACAAAACTGCCAAGAGGATTTTTCCTGAAAAGAAAATGGTTTCAGATTTAACTTTATGCATTTCACTCCTTCACAATGCCAATAATTGTGTAGTGAACAGGGTAGAGATTTTAGCTCTTTCCCCTATTTGCTGTAGAACAGACTGGATGCAGGAAGAAATGGTGAATTTTTAGTCAGTGATTGTGCATTAGCTGAATACAGTGGTCTGTGTGCATAAAATGCAATAGCATTATACTTTAGTGCAGCTAACTGCAAGGAGCTATGGAAACCAATAATATTTGATGGTGAAGAAAGATGGGAAGATTTGCAAACAGTTGCTTTACAGAGAAAAGAGAATTATACACAACAAGAAAATTAAGTTATTACTGAGAAGATGACTTCTGAAATATATACAGGAAACAGAAAACTAGTCAGTTTTCCATTATGAAGGACTATTCAAAGACGTCAGGATACTGAAAACTTCTCTTTTATAAGTGAGGGAGAAGGTGAGGTAACCAAACAAGAATGCAGTTCAAACTTGCAGGGAATAGCAGTCAGTTACAAGTCCTTTTTCTTTTTCGCATTTCATTTTGAGAGTAATCATAGTGAGACAAGTAGTAATTGAGAATGTAGATTCATTTGAAACTAAATGAAAGTGACTTGCATGGTTGAAGTATTTTTTCCAGTCTTTCAATATGAAAGACTACAAAGTCAAAACCTTATAGAAATACTTACCAGTAAAGCACTAATGGGAATTTTGATACACATGACCATATGCTATTTGGAAGATTCAGGTAATAGACATTCTAGGCTATGAAACAAACTCCCCTGTGGTTATTTTAGACATGAAAGGATAGAATGGTAAAAAGGGACTGTGAAATTCTAAGCTGTGTATACAGAAATACCAAGGAAAATGGGTGATTCTTCTAAGACTGTGACGTCCCTATAATAGTTTCTGTATATATATATATATATATATATCAGCGTGCCATCAAAAAATACTGAGAAATTGTTGCAAATATGTGCAAATAAGACCTATGCTCTCAGGAGAATAGTTGTTCCTGTCTTGCTGTGTTGTCTAGCAGAAATTTGGTTCAGGAGCCTACAAATGGAAACAGCAAATCTCTCAACAAAGTAAGGAGCTTCTTAGGTCAAAAGTGACATAGCTAAGAATGGGAAGAAATTAATACTGGGCCTTGTAAACAAGGTTTCAGCAGCAAAGTCAGTATTTTACCCAAGAAAATGCATCTGTTAAAAGCATGTGGTGGAAGCTTTATCACCTCTCAAGGAAATGGACTAGTCTAAAGCAAAAGTGTTGATGTGTCTCAGGGACAGCTATTGTTCTCTGTACAAGAAAAAGATTGTGTCACTTATTAGAAATATTCCTGTATCTTAAACATTATGCTCAAAAAGTAGAGTGCTTTTTCTCTCAGTAACTCAGTGGTTCCCTACAAAGGGACAGGAAAGATGGAAAATTTTCCATTGGAAGGGACTTAAAACGATCATCTAGTCCAACTGCTGGTCACTTCAGGGTTGACCAAAAGTTAAAGCATGTTGTTAAGGGTATTGTCAGTGTTTAGGAGGCATTTGGACAGGCTTGGGGGATCAACCACATCTCCAGGAAGCCTGTTCCCGCATTCGACCACCCTCTCAGTAAAGAAATGCTTCCTAATGCCCAGTGTAAACCTCCCCTGCCACAGCTTTGAACCATTCCTATCACTGCATACTACGGAGAAGAGCTCAGCACCTCCCTCTCCACTTCCCCTCCTCAGGAAGCTGCAGAGAGCAATGAGGTCACCCCTCAGCCTCCTTTTCTCCAAACTAGACAAACAACAAATCCTGAGCCGCTTCTCATAGGACATGCCTTCCAGCCCTTTCACCAGCTTTGTTGCCCTCCTCTGGACACATTCAAGGACCTTCGCATCCTTCTTAAATTGTGGGGCCCAGAACTGCACACGGTATTCAAGGTGAGGCTGCTCCAGCGCTGAATACAGCGGTATGATCACCTCTTTTGACCAGCTGGTTATACTGTGTTTGATTCACCCCAGGATGCGGTTTGCCCTCTTGGCTGCCAGGGCGCCCTGCTGACTCATATTGAGCCTACGGTCAACCAGCACAAGCACCTGGGATAATGTCCTATACACACCATGATGGACATTATATCCAGGCCTCAGCTGAAACGAATGATTTGTTGTACATGTAGTATCAGAGCTGTGTTTTTACTGCAGTTAAAGTGCCATAAATTTCATCTCTGTGGTGAATTTCTCCTCATGGAGTAACTTTTACAGTCCATATAGATGCAAATTTTGTGAAGATTAGATGGCTGTTTCTAAACCTGATTATTTGGGGATTTTGCTAGTACATAGTAAGTTTCAGAGTTAACTATGTTGAACAGTGATATAAGAATCATGTAAGAACACTAGTGCATTTAAGCGGAATGTTAAGGAAACTGAATGACATTTGCTTAAGGTATTGAGTTAGAAAAATACAAATGCAAATATCATATGAAGTGTCTGGCTCTTAGAACAGCAATAAAAAGGATTTAGTATAAGCTAACATAAAAAGAGTACCCTTTTCTGCTTAAATTTACTTCTTGAATCCAAATTGTTTCGTATTTATAGTGCATGTTGCATAATTTCAGTATATTTTTAGGCCAATAGGAGCAGGTTTCTTTAAACAGCAGATTTCTCTTGTGTTAAGAAATATTAGTTGATCAGCTTAAATAAGTTTTAAATAGAATGAATGGCTTAGACTTGTAATGTTGTGTGATTTAGTATGCTATTCACTTACTTAGCATGAGTAGCTAGATTTGCTGAAGCCTTGGGCTGCAAGCTGCAAACTTTCGCACAGATTTGCTGAACTTGTACCAAATTTGTATCTATTCAAGCAAGACAAGGCCTTCGGAGCCAGCACAAAACAGAAGATGAGGAGGGCACAACTGTAAACAGCAGCTGCAACTAGACAAGATAACAGCTTGCCTGGAGGCAGTGAAGGAATCCAATAAGGAGTCAGAAGATCTCAGGCCAGAATTGCTATTGGACCAAAGGGGGCGAGAGGCACATGGAGATCACGTGAAGGATGGATGCATAGTCTGTAAGGGTATAATTGCTCAGGGATTTCTTTGTTCAGGGTCCTCTCCCTGGAAGCACCCAGCTTGAGCTGATCCTGCTGCTATACCACTCTATTAAATTACTTATTTTTATGAGATTCAGTACCTGAGACTCTGCTTTGGGAAATCTAGGGTTCGAACTGGAGAGTGACTAACACCGGACACCTGGACCAAACTGCTCTTCTTTAACACTTGTATTCAGTGTTCAACTTCCCTCTTAACAAGTATATTTGTTAGACTCCAAATGAGATGTAATTTTTGAACTGTGTCATTTGGTGAACTCAAAGCAAATGAAGCAGTTCAGAAGTTGGGGTTAATTCCATGCAAAGAGACTTTTCAGATATATTAAATAATTTGCTTTTCCTATTATTCATGTTCATACACCTGACTTCTGCTCCTTCACATTTGTAATGTTGATAGTGAGCAGATAAAATCATCAAGGTTTTAGTCATCTGACAGTTTAATAACAAGCTGTCTTTAGTATGTATATTGTACAGTGCTGATAAATGATGATGAAGTTTCTGCCACTTCACTGAATATTTTGGAAACAGTATTCAAGGCTTAGAAGAATGACAGGCTTTTGGCTTAGACTTGGAAACTTCTATTCTCATGAACTTTGCATATTTTGTGCCAAGTCTCTTGACTTTCTCTGTGCTGGTTTTCTCAATGATGTAGTTAGTGGAACATACCTGCCTTTGAGTTAAGTTTACGATTAAATATCAGAATGATTGGAAAACCTCAAATGAGAAGCATAATAGCTGTTGAAAAAGATTTAGTTTTTATCCTTGAGGGCCAGTTTTCTTGACTCAGAACAATTCTGAAGGCATGAGTCAAATAGTCTTGGTTTTGCTCCAGTGGACAGTTTTCTGAAGTGCATGACTAGAGCAGAATTGACTGGTGGTGCCGATTGAGCTGGTGAGTGTTGCTTACTTCCCGTGAAGAGTAGTGGTGACGGACAAAGTGTATTTATTGCTGCTGGGTTTGTTCCAAGTTCAAAATTTATGACCTTGCTCCTTGCTTCTCAGATGGCATTCCTCTGTAGTGGAAGTAGTTCAGTTACAAGCTTGCTTTGGAGAAAATGATGACAATATCCATTTTAACCTTTTTTTTTTTTTTTTAATATTCCTTGACAGTTTATATGAAAAATGGATGTAGAGGGCAAGTTACATATTCAAATTTCATTAAAGTACTACCCAGCATAATCTATAAAGCAATCCAACTTGCCCTAATATCTAATACACATTATAATTACTTTTTATGCTTTTCCCTTCATGAGTAATCACAATCAATTTACTGAAAATGTGTTTTGCTGGAGTTTGCGTTGGGGAATTGCTTTGCCTACAGACATCCAGGTTGCCGTGACATTGTTTCAAAGATGTCTTTCATTTTCTTTATTCTTGTAGAACAACTGTAGTTTGCAATTCCAATAAATAACAAGCAGACAACTATCCAAAAAACTGAGGTCCACCAATAGGTTCCAGAAGTGAAGATTTGTTTTAATTTGTTAAAACCCTGGAAGGAAAGGAATGGGATTTCTCCTTAATATGAAAACTGTATCACTGATTCTGAAAACTTGAAAATTCCAGAACACTGCTATGCTTCATACAGATTACAGCCACATAATCCAGTGTATGTTTGGTCAGGTTCATTGACCTGACTTGCAAATATCATTCGTGCTTTGCTCTCTTATAATATTACAGGCATGTTAAATGATTTAATCTGCCCCACTTAGTAACCTGTATTCCGTTAACCTCTTTCCTAATGTGGTGGAACAGACAGTGTCCTTGTAAACTGATAAATGAACACTGTTATGCTCTGATGATCCACTCGGCACATATTGTTGGATGGAGAAGTTGTAGACTGATCCAAAAGTGATAAGGGTCAAAATAAGTGATTTTTCAGTTTATTACTTGCATCTGTCACTGAGCATCTTTTTGTTTTTTACATTTAAGATGAACGTGAGTGGTTTTAATGTGTACCTTGTTTCGACAGGGGCTGTCTACTAATTTCTAGATCAAGTAGCGGTTTCTGATATTATAGGGAAGGTCTGGATTCTTCAGTCTCTCTCCTCTACTCTCTGGAGGAATCATGTACAATCCTTGTACATGCCTCTCGAGTGGCAGAGTCACACCACAGAGTTTGTAGCTGTTAAACCACCTTTTTTTTCTTTTTCTTTTTATTTTATAATGTTCCCCTATGCACCCTGGTCTTCCAGGCTGTTTAGAACAATATGCTACTTCTCTACCTGCCTGTCTCATCTTAACATGCTTCAGAGCCCGGTGGCTGAGGACATGGTTCTCCTGGCAGCAGCTTCTCCTTTTTAGTTCAGTCCCATCTTTGCAATGTGTTTAAGGCTGCCTTATATTCCCTGCTCTGCTATGTGTGCTGCTAGTTTGAAGTTATGAATTCTCTTCTAAATAGATTCAATGTTTTCAGGCAACTTGTGTGCATTGTTTCTGAGTTGAATGGTTGAAGGAAGTCAGTAGTCTCTATGAGTCCAAAACTATCAAAAATATACCACCTCACCCAAAAAGCTAAGGCAGATATTAACCCAGTTAATAAGCAAAAAAAAGGGAGAGGTAAGAATTGTGTTCCATATTTCATACAACGATATGCAGAAGGCATAACTAGACTTTTATCTAGAGAAGGTCATAGAATCCATTTTCCCCTCTACCAAAGAAGAAAGAAATGGGTGTGTGTTTGTCGAAAGAAAACAGGTTTGTATAGTCTTTTGCTAAAAGCAGGCAGTTGTATTTGCCTTCTGCTTTTTAGGACTTCTTTGGAAGGGAATGAAAAGAAACTAAAGTGTTTTTCACCAGTGAGAGAAAATTTCTTAAGTACAAGCTGAAATTATCTTTTTTTTTGAGATTAATAAAAAAAATACCTTTGGTTTATGGGTTTTTTTTTTATCAACAGCTGCACCCATCCATTTATTTAAGTATGGCTGAGATAACTTAGTTTTATAAGTATCAAAACCAGTTTGACAGGCCAAGTAATTAAAGGTTTTGTAAAAGCCTTTGGAGTTCAGTTGATTGCTACCTAAGGCAATTTGATTAGTCCACAGCCATTGTAATCACTATTGTAACCATGCTGGAAATGCTTATTTGGTAAGTATGCTGTGAAGTCTGATTCTTCCCAGTGGCATCATAAGTAGCATTGAACAGGGTTTTTTTCTTAGACATTTATTATAAGAATGGCACTGAAATGTCTCTTTTTGCCACCTCAGAATGAAAGATTTTTCTTACCTGATCAAATGGTATGAAACCCGAAGGAAAGAATAAGGCAGGTTATTGTAGCAATTTATCTCTTCCTCTTGTTTTTGTTTTGCTTTGTTTTAAAAGGACTAACCAGCCAGGAATGTTCACAAAGAAAGAATTTGATCGGTTGGCCTCAGCAATAGACAGCTTCAGTCTCATGACATATGACTATTCAACACCACAACGGTAAGACTCCATCTAACATTCGAAGAAGATTGCTGAAGGAACTGATTCCCAGTTAAGTCACTATTAAATCCACAATATGTGTTCATTTTTTTTAGTTACATGCATAGTGTGTTTTAACTGTATCAGATACTAAAGTTTTGGATTAGTAATTAGGATAGGTGATTTTTGAACAAGCCAGTAACTCAGGACATTGTTTAACAGAAATATATATTTGGCACCCAGATATTGTGAAGAGAAAGAATTATCCTTTTACTAGTTCCATGTCACTTATTCTTTTCCAGGCCAGGTTCTTTTGTTTTTAGTTATTTAGCACAGTTCTTCAGGATAGGTACACAGATAACCTAGTATATGTCATTGTTGAAAAAAAATTAGCTTTAAAGCACAATTGACAACTCATTTGCTTCATCCTGTGGCAGCACTGCTAATGTGGACATGCTTGAATATTTTTTTCCATTTTTCTTGTACATGAATATTCATTTTCAGGAACTTAATGTTTTTAACTGTGTGAAAGTGGAACAGCAATGTAGTTGAAAGGTCCTTAAACTCTACAGAGACTGTTTATGTTAGTATTTTCCAAAAGCTTGGTTCATTTTGCCTCCAAATTGAAGGTAAGGATATGCTTTTGGAATTCCTAGGAGATTCTGTATATCTTGCTTCAAGCTGGCTGTCCAGAGTTAGTATTTGTGGTAAACCGGCAGATTTAGAAATGGCATCATTTTTGTGTTTATTACATCACTAAAACCTTTGTCACCTGTAGTATATTAGCATTTTGATAATGTCTAGACAGGTTTAACAGAAAGGAATTTTTGTCTCCTCTGAAAAGAATTTATATACCTCCTTCCTATCTCTCACTAAACCTGTGTCTATATCTTCAAGCCTAGCGACCTAGGGGAGAACAAACATAGGCAGTAAAGTGTACTGAAGTTAGAACAGGTTTTTTTTACTCTCCTGCTGGAATATGCAGTGTAGACATAGCCAGTTTAGCTTTCCTCTAGGCAAATCTGATATCTATGAGGATGAAGTGCTAAGGGCTTTTGTACAGGCTATAAAAACCATTTGGAACCCTGAATGCATTTTGAAATGCTGTGCTGTAGGCTGCATCTTTCCTGTGTGGCGAAGCTGCACTATGCTTTATGGCATGTTAAAATCACAGGTTCTGTGATGGTACAGTCACATCTTTATGCTTCCACTGGTGCTTTAAGTTACTTAGACCTGACTTAGAGCTGCTAATCTTTTTTACTTGAAAGGAGGAGGGAAGCATTCTTCGGTTCACACCCGTTGTATTTGAAATAAATGTAGTTTCTGAGGTGTAATGCTTTTTAGTCTGAGAAAGGATTTGATAAAAAGAATTCAAATATTTTTTGCTTGAATTTGCTTTGGTTGGTCTGAGTATATGAAATACAGGATAATACATATGTTTTCTCACAATTTTTTTGCCTTTAAATATGCACATAATTTCCAGCAACATTCCTATACTCTATTAGCACATTGAGTTTTAATAGCACAGATATCCCAAAGGCTTTGAGGCAGATAATTAGTAGGGAGTAGATGATGTTGATATTTGTAAGACTAGAATATGCATTTCCTTTTATCATGTTAGTGAGTGCCTTTTATCACGTTAGAGTTTGCAATTAAGCCTGCTCTCCTCTCTGATGAGAAAGCAATGGAATGAGCATGATATCCTGATGCTATATGTATGATAATTCAATTACTCTGTGTGTTAAGGCTCTACTCTTTTTCTTAATGTAGCTTTTTGTTAGGTAATTGCCTATTTGGGATTTTATCCATAAATAAGTGTTAAACAATCATTGAAACCTGTCTTGCTTACCAGTCACTGATTTTGTAGTTCTTTCTGTAAGTAAATGGTGGATTTTGTCCCAGTATGTTGTGCCATTTTACAGTAAAAAAAATTGAGGGTGGTATTAGAAAACTACTGAAGTCATACAGAGTTTTGAATTATTGTGTGGGCAATGTGCCAGGCCCAGTGACAGAGAAAATGTGCTAGGTAGAAACCTTTTCTTACCCACCGTAAGAAGTTTTGTGTTCCTTCACCTTAGAAATTAATCACAAAGTCAAGAGTGGGACAAATGCATTTTGTGCATCAGTACTTCAAGCCACCGAAGAATGTGCATTTAACCTTCATAGGATTGTAGGTTAACCTTCACTGATTTTTGTGTGCCATGGTTTGCTCTTTACAATTGCACTAGTCAAAAAGAGAAGACTAAGAACGAATGTATACTTTTTCTGACCACCTGTTTGATTTTTGCTAACTTGACAGACCTGGTCCGAATTCCCCTCTTCCCTGGGTACGAGCCTGTGTTCAAGTACTGGATCCTGATTCAAAATGGAGGAATAAAATACTTCTAGGCCTGAATTTCTATGGCATGGACTATTCTGCTTTGGGAGCCTCTGGGGAGCCAATCCTTGGTAGTAGGTAAGACTTCTCTGGATAGTACTTATGTATGATATATTCTCACAAAACTCAGAAATTCACAAGTATTCTTGTTTAGAAATATGGATGTGTTAGTAACATAGAAATGGCAAAAGTGATAAATCTGCACATGAAATAGTAGCTCACCAGTTAGAGTAGGACCTGTAACTTCTCTTCCCTGTACAGAAGTGCAGATAGATGGCACAGTTATCCTGTCAGAACTCCTATGGAAAAATGATTTGTGTAGTTTTTACTTGTTCCTCTATCCATGCTTGTACATGCAGTTTGCGATCTTTGTGTTAAAATGTTCTGCAGTATTCACTTAGGCTCTGTATCATTTTGGGGGTTCATGCAGTTGACCTAAAGATTGTTTCTCTCAGTTCCTGAAGTTGTTACCTGTTACTTTGCAATTTGATGTTGGTTTCAATATGCCACCAAGTTTCTTTTGAGTAAAAAAAGCTGCAATAAGCTCACCTGGAGACAAAAACCAATAATAAGATAAAAGGAAGTATTCCAAAGCCAGCCTGAAACTTTATATTGATTCTCAGAGGAAAATGGTTGGTTTAGTTTTGGGTAATAACCACCTATAATAACAGTGAGCTTTGTAGAAACACAGTCAGGGTATAGTACATCAAGCCAGAAGAAAAAGCAAGAAAAATGGTGTGAATTTGGCAGGAAAATCAGGTTTTTTCAGAAGTTTGTTATTAATTTGTAGAATAGAACCAAACCAAGTGGAAACAAACCTAAAGCACAAGAGGTGACTGTTCTCACTTTCGCAGGTTACTAAGTTCATTACACCAGGATATTTCAATATAGTAAGTATTTCAATGCCTAACAAGCAATCTCTGTCTGAGGTGGATTATGTAAGGTAAGGGCCTGAATTTTTTATGTCCATGCCTTCAGTTACAGAAACAGTTTGTCATCATTGCACTTGCCTCTGCTGTCTTCCTGCTTCAGCTTGGCTGTTTGCAGGCGTATAATACTGTAGGCACAGTTTTCTCCCAGTGCTGAATTGTGCCTGAATCTGGCTGAATAACAGAAAATGACTAACAGGTGAGGAAAATAAAGCCATTGTCTACAGTGAAAGGTATATAGTGAGTATATCAGAATGGCTTCTGTAAAGTTAGTTGTAGTGGTTAGGCAGGAAAAATACTCAATATTCAAAGCATTGTTGATTTACAAGCCTATTTATACAAGCTCAGCACAATTAATGTAGCTTCACTGTAATATTTACAGTTCCCTTTGCAGGTAGCAGTATACCACTATCTAGCAGAATGAAAAGATCTTGCTTTTTTTCTGAAATGCAACTTCTGGAATGAAGTTTTCACTTGAAAACATACCACACACTAGGATGGCATCTTCTTTTACTTTTCATAGATTCTTCTGGACTATATTATAGTATTAGTTCATGTTGCTTTTAATTAACGGCAAAAATGTCCTAGCCAAGAGTTATGTATGGTTAATCTAACTTGTACCGAAAGAGGCTATGTTTACCTGTATGTAGAGCACTGGTGCACAGTATGGGACAGTATGTTTTAATACAGAGAATGGTCCTGTTAACGTATTCCTCACTGGCAGACCACAATATTGTAATTTTTCAGGTATCTACCAGAAGCAAGGTTCTGGACAAAGTCTTTAAGAGACTTTGAGTTTATACATAAAGCACATTAATTTTCACTTTGTTGCTTTACCTATTTAACATTGGTCAATGGTTAACTTTATTTTTCCAGAAATATATTTTTAAGCATGCACAGTTATGTATTAGTCTTTGCTGTATATGTCATGTAGTAATGTAATTGTAAAATACGTTCAAGGTAAACCAGCTTCATCACAGGCCAACCTTCTGACATAAAACAGAAAAAAGATTATTAGTGTAAAATAGGCTTTCTGCCACTTAATTGGTAACAGGCTGTTTGTAAGGAAGTCCAAGTTTCTAGCATCTGTGAGTCTTTGAAAACTATCACTATCACATCCAATTGAATCCCAGAATGGGCACAGCTTGTTCAGAGATGCTCTCCCCGCCCTCCCTACAGAAAAGCTTCCCTTTTATTCCATTATTAATGCTCTGGCTACATCAGGTTTTATCATTCTCTGATAAGACACATGGCTGAGGCTGATCCTATTCCTTCTCATTTTTGTATCTGCTTCATACTACATAAACAGGCTGCTCAGAAGCTGTGTCCAGGGTAGAAGTGGATGGCTTGATTATTCATTTTTCTCACCTTGGCTCCTTTGTTAATTTGAGCTTTCAGTTTCTTGGTGACTGTAATCCAGTGTTAGTCATAACCTGGAAAAAGTGTTGAAGGATGGAGTCGTGGCTCCTTTAAAGCACCATCCATATGTTGTAGTGATAGTGATGTTAAGCTGAAGTACTGGTATTAAAATCAATTCAAAATCTTTTCAGGTAAGTGCAGTATGGTGGGTATCAACTTTTTTGTTCTAGATTTTTCTTCAGATTTTTGCATCTGAAACTTATTGTATTTACAGGTCTCCAACATGCCAGTGTTCCCTGGCACACTGTAAGGTGCACACTGTCTTGTTGAAGCATATTCATTGGAATCTGATCATCTTTGATAAGAGAGCTGGAGAATTGGCAAATATGCAGTAGCAAACTGTATATTCTCAAGTTGTTTGATGTAAATGTAGTATGCTCTTAAATTGATTATTAGTATAGCTTATATGTAGGATTGCATGCAGAATGCAGAAACCTTTGCTGGTCTCATGTTTGTGTTTTTCTTTAGGATAGGAATTATGTGATGGAAGGAGGCTCTGAATATAGGTAGATTTCATTCACTGAATATTTTTTCAGTCTAGAAGTTCATAAAATAACTTTCAATAGAATTCCTATTCACATAAAATACTATCTGGCAGTGGGGTTTTTTTATTGTGGAATGTAATCTAAAGGAAGAAGTACTTGGTTACCATTTTTCTGAAAAGATACACAATGTTTCCATGTAATATCCTTTTTCCTTCATACACGCCATAAAAAGTAATACGTATATGTGTATGTGCTTGTGTACATGTGTGGGTACATATATATCAGGATTAAATTAAATGAAAACAATATTTCTTTTACGGCACAATGTATTTTGTCTTTGGGTGTTGTTACAGTAGGAACTACAGCTTATATTTGCAGTAACAATGTGTTTGTCTTGCAGCTAGGTCACAAGTATTACTTGTTAATACAATGATTCAATCTCAGAGATTATAGCACATTCTGGTGCTTTAATCAACCAAGTACCATTTTTGTTTAGCTGCTGGGAAGCTACATTCCTGCTTATATTTAGTTCTGACATAATTTGTATGAAATGCTAAGCCTGAAATAAAGGTATTGTGCCTGTGATTCCCCAAATCACCTGTAGTGCTTCTGGCAATGTTTTCTGCCCTCTGGCTGTCAAGTATCAGGTGTCCGAACTGCTAAGATGCAGTCATTAAAGCTTACCACTGTATTAAAATCCTGTCAGAACATAACCATCTGGTGTCGCTGACTTGTTGCTCTAATGATCAGTTTGTTCCAGCATGTCCTCTATTGATACCGCAACCTGACAGTATTTCTTCTTCACCTCAAAAGTGTATGTCTTGGGTAAATAATGCTTCAGTATACCCTGAAGCTTAAGAAACTGTTTAGCCTTTCTGCAGAATCTTTACCTTTGAGTCCTTTTTGAGACCTGTAGTAGGTCAGCGAGCCCCTCAATCTCACAAGCTTCTTAACTTCCGATGTACTTTTTTCGCCTTTAGCTATCTGCTCTTCAGAATCTCTCTTAATCATTGGGACATTATATTTCAGTTGCAGTAATACCCATTGTTTTCTTTTGCCTTCTCATGGGAGGTTAGACAGCAGTGCAGTGGTGTTTTCCATTCCATGCCATCTAAAATCTGTAGCCCTTATGACCTGGGCCAAAAGGGAACTGATACACTTCATTGCTAGTTATGAATTAAAAGCAATGTAAATCAAAGGCTATCGTGTGGCAATGGTGCCACTTATGTTTAATAAATCAGCCTTCTTTATTATCACATCCCTGCTAAGTTTAATGTGTTAAAGACATTTTGTCCTTTTTTTTGTGTAGTGCTGAAAGAGGGAAGATACATCTCTGATGTTCCACCTGGCTGTATATAACTTTTGAATGTATTCTGCATCTAAGCTGCTTTTGTTCCAAACGTAGCTGTTGAAAATAGGTATGTGAATAACTCCATTGTTGTGAGACAATGCTCTGTGTGCTTACCTTTTATTTAAAGGAATCTGAATAGAGATTTTTATGTTAATTTTTAAACACTCAAGAAGATTGATACAATAAATTGCCAGTTGAAGCGAGGGAGAAGTTGACAATGCATTGTGCTATTCAGAGATAGAAAATAAGATGACTCACAAGCTATGTGAGGATATGGAGTTCTACTGAGAATTTTATTGGCTGCCTGCCATTCTGTAAATAGCAGGTAATAAAAAGTGGTACTTGGAAACAGTTAGAGGTGAGCTTTTTCCCTGAATTACCATGGTGGTGTCTTTATTAGCAGCAATTTAAGAAGATTTGGGCCAGCTGTGACTCATGATTTTGTCTTACAGAAGGTAGCAAAAAACTTGTGCAAGGGATGCTTTTATTCTTCAAGTGTCAAGGCTTTTACAACATTTCTCTTCATGCTGTAATTCTCTCAGGATTTCCATTACTTCCCTGCATACCAAGATTCTATCTCCTGATTTAATCCGTTTTGCTCATAGTTTATGTAACGTTGGGGAGGTACTAATTCTTCAAATAAACCGATGACTGTTTAGCTCTGTAGGGTTGAATATCCTCTTGATCTGTTGTACACCTCTCCACTTCACTGGAGAAACCATTAAGCTCTTTCTTCTTAAATTATACTGCTGGGTCAGATGGTGAAATCATGGCAGTGATAGGAGGAAGTTACAATTGGGGCTGGAATCAGAAAGTAGTTATTTCTATATTACAAATGTCTAAATAATTCAGGAGTGTTTCAAGAGGTTTATTCTATTAAATTCCCTCTGGGATATTCTGTTATGTGTGACTTCCATGGTATATCTGTCCCTCCCTCCCTTTAGGAATGGAAGGTGAGTGGCAGCTGTTAGCTGAAAGTGAAAGACTAGTTAATTCATATAAAGTAGACAGAACATCTTACAAAGTAAAATTATTATCATATTTCAGCTTGTCCAAGTTGTAAATATGATGTTAAATACAACAGCTGTTATAATTGGTTTTTATGTAGAACACATTCCTTATTTCTTTTTGAAATGAGGGAAAGGTGGTTTGTGTTTATTATGAAAATGATTGGTTCTGAAGTTCAGTAGTACAATGGCATATCAGCTGTGGGTGAGTGTGCATATCTCAGTGCATTTGTTTTAAAAAACATGTAGTCAGTTGTGACGTATATTTTAAATGGTGGACATACTGCTGTGAGATGTGCTCTTCTCTGTCTCTCAGGATCTTTTTTAATAGTAAATTTGCTACAGGCAATGTTTAGGCAGTCAGATGTTGACAAAATAATAATGATCTAGTTCTTTACTGTCTCATTGTTGTACTCTAACCATTAGAAGATAGCATTATGGAATTGGGAAAAAGATTTCTGTGGTTTAAAACAACAAAGGGAAGAGCCAGAAACCTTTACTGTAAGTTAAATTTACTTACATTCATAGATTTGCATGTGGTGTCTGCATCCGGTGTAAGGTGAAAGAAACTCATTGCTTTGGATGCCTTATTTGGGCTTGTGAGATTACTAGTGGTGGACCTAAAACCACTCCTAGCCCTGACTGAATCTCTTCAAATATAAGGTGATTAATAAACATAGAACAGGTAATTCTATGTGTGTTTCCAGATTCCTCCACTATCAATCCCTTAGCTCCCATTGCCCCATCCTCTCTCACTCTCAGTGCTAAAAGGATAATGATTAATTTTTGCCTGGAAGTGACTGTCCCCCACAAGATATTAATTGTGTTCAGTTCAATTGCAAATCAATTGAGGATGAGTGTGAAAAGGGCCTCCTGAAAATGCTGTGTCTTTGTACGAGTTAGCCTAGAGCTGGCTAACTGCACTGTGCTGACTTGTTGGATTGTGTGCAGTATAGATTCCTCTATGAAGCTTCTGATTCCAAAGAAGTCGTCCTCTTCTTGAGCCAAAAGACAGCAGCTCAGATGAAGCTTATCAGTCACCCTGGGACCTAGCCACCACTGACAGGGATGCATGGACTAGAGTGTTGGCTCCAGGAAGCTGGATATTTTTCTCTTATTTCTAACCTGGGAGAGTTTTTGACCTTTTCCTGAGAAAAATACATCGTGGGGTTTTGGGTTGTTTCTTTGTTTGTATGTTTGTTTTTCTTGGTCCATCCTCCCCTTCCCCCCGCCCCGACTGGTTCATGTCTAAGTTACTTCCCCCATTGGTTTTGATGAGGTGGACCACTTTTTTGTTGATTAGTGTGTCTGATGATTGAAAAATTGGGCTGGCTTGAAAAATAATGGAATACATGTTTCTGAATACAGATACTGTAAGACAAGGCTTGTTTATCTTGCAACTTAAATAGAGCCAGACTCTGATTGTCTATTCTCTTTACTAGAAAATTGACAGTAATGAGATCATTTGTATTTTGTTGAAGGAGGGGCATTGTTTGATGTGTAGTGTATGCTTGGTTTTTTAAACAGACAGGCTTTTCTTTTAGGTCTTAAAAGAAAGCAGCTTGGAGTTTTTCTTATCTTAAACTGATTTTGCAATCCTCATTGCCTAATATAAACAGTAGTCAGTTCAGTGAATTGAATTGCCATGATTGTTGGGGAAGCAGTCAGAATTAAAACTAAGATATGACTTTTTATAGGCCTGTTGAAACTAGTCTGAATAACATCAATATTGATGTAAAAGTTGGAATGAACTTTCTTGGTAACTCAAATATAATTTCAGTTGGTTGGATTTATAGGAAGACAATTATATATTCTTTCTTTTGCTAAAGAGCACCACTTCCAAAGCTTTATGTAGCAAGCTCTGAAACTTAGGGTAAGTCCTGAGAAAGCACAGTTCTTTGCTTTTTTTTTTTCTGATATGCTAAAGTCATGTCTTCATTACTTGGTTATGTCTATGCTGTCACGCAAGCTGGCACAAAAGTGGTGCTGGGGTCCCAGCGCTTAGACAATGAGTCTTTGGGGCTTTTTTCTTTAGGATGACTCTAGTGGGGTCCTGTGGACTCATTAGCAGTCAGAGTGTCTCTTCTGCTGTTGTTTCATCCAAAAAAAAAAAAAAGCATCTCTTTCATGCACTCTGAGATTGCTCCATGATACAGACTGAAGTATGGTGTTATTTTTTCTTCTAAAAGCTCAATCCTGATGTGATCTAGACGTTTAATGTAGGCAGAATCATACAATCTAAATGCCTCCTTTCATTTTGACACAATGCATTTAAACAGTACAATTTAAAAAAAAAAAAGGTAAAGTTACAAAACATACTGATTACTCTTTGCATAAGGCAGTGGAAAAATTTCTGTAAAAATATTTCAACATTTCTCAAGGCTGGTTGGTTGTGCACCGTGTTTCAGAGGGCAAGAATAAATGTGCATGTTTGTTACACTTCTAGCGAAAAGTAGCAATTGCAGCAACAAAGTATGCAGAGTGATCTAATTCTTGATGGAAGGACTTGATAACAGAGTCAAGAGCCAGCACAGAAATAAGTAAGACTTAGGAATAGGCTTGAAGCCTTCAAGTAATACTTACAGAAAATACTAATGGAGCATATAACTACACAGTCTTTGAAGTAATAGAAGTGCAAGTATGTTCCACAACATTAACAGCTTTTGATTTGTTCAAACAGCTTGTTTACACTTGGAGTTATACAGCAGGTGATTGAATGAGGTTTCTGGTGATAATATTCAGTAACAGTATAAGGTCCAATAAATTTCTTCTTTACATTTTTATGAGATATTTCAGTATATTATTAACACCAGGAAGTAGAGGGAGGTGGGGTGTCGTGTGTGTGTCCCCCCCTCCCCCCTTAGTTTATGCATATTTTGGGAAAATGGATCTAGAAATATTGAGTAATAAATTTTAGCTAAAATAGTTTTTGGATTTTGTGCTCTAAAAATAGGAGTGTTGCATTTCAGAATGTTACTGAAACGTAGTGTTGTTCATGGCTAAAATGGAAATCAAGGCAGACTCTAATAGTTAGCCTACTTCTAGGAAAAAAATACAGTATTATGAAAATTATTACAAATTAGTTATTTGGAAACTCTATGAAATTTACAAGATTATGCCCCAAATATATCTATATATCCTAAACAGTTACCTCTTTCTTACAGTTTTATGTATGTTATTTCCATGTTTGAATCAAATGGTAGTTTTGTTACCCTATGTTAAAAAGAAACTGTCTTTGATAAAAGTAAAAATATCTCTGTATACCACACCTTTGTAAACCTTTTGCAAATAGCTTCTGCCTTTTGTTATTTACCTGCCTTTAAGGTTGGGGAGGGGAAGGAAAATTCCTCTAGAATGGTATTCATGTAAAGTTCTAGGTAGCTGTATTACCAGGCTTAGAGCAGGTACGTGCACTTCCCTGTTTGCGAGTGAGGATGTTGATCAGGCAAGAGGGTTAAAATGGAGTCTGTAAGTTCCGTGACCCAGTTTCTGTAAGATTGGGGATAGTCCTACTGCCAACCTCAGATACAGGTAGGAGTATAGATGGCAGGTGGTGCTTGCAATCTTGAATATAAAATTATCTACTACAATAGTTAAAACCGAGAGGAGGTCATCTTATCATTAGTGTTTCCTTGTATTTACCAAAATTTAGAGACATCAGTGTTTTACAAGATTAATTTTTTTCTGTTTCAGTGAGAGTAAAATCCCCCTGAGTCCTGGGGTTTGAGTCCCAGTAACTTATTTTCTTAAGGTGTTTCCAGCTGAGGAGTAGTTGTGGGTTAGAGGTCTGTGCTTAATATGCTGATCACTTGGAGCCATAAACCTGGAACGGTAAATTCAATGAAAGCTGTCACTTTCCATATTCTTGTACGGCTTTGAATTCGTTGTAATGGATTTAGATATAGTTAGCTTTCATTGGATTCTGTATTTTATAGTAATGAGGCACTAGATAGTTTGAGAAAACTCAATATAGAAGTGGAATATATTTAGTATTGACAGTGTGAGTGAAGTTATGATTGCTACTGGGAATAATAATCAATAGAACTGGTCCTAGATTTTTGCAGTTGTGGATTATGAGCATATGGAGAGAAATCAATGAGACATGCATCCTTGGGGAGACCTTTATGTACCAAACCTGGGAAACTAATATGATCATTGCAAACTGGTATTGCTGAGCCCTCATTACCCAGTGAATACGTGATGAAAACATCATGGGTAGCATAGTGTCTCTGCAGTTAACACTGACATTTTGAGTTATAAATATGACGTGGGTGTCTCATATCACCTTGATTGCTGCTTACTTACAAATTAAAAATCTAGTTTCTTCTGTATTGGGATCGCACTGTTTTTTAACTTTTTTTTTGGACATTAAGTCTTAGCTGGGTCCAGGCATTCTGAAGTGTTTAGTTTACCCTAAACCCTAGTTTAGTTTTGTTTCTGTACTTGAGTTTGCACATTGAAGGCCTCCTGAACAATTTTCTTTTTGCTGATGTATGCATCCTTGGGAATATGTATTAGAAGACAGGGGAATGGGTAGAATAGTTAAGGATGAATGGTAAATTGTTTGTCACTTGTAGTTGCTCTTACGTTTGACCCTGGAAACCAGTATTATAAGCGTTTGTATGTGTAAAGTGGATATCATGTTGCAAAGGTTTAAATCATAAGTGTCAGTGTCTCTGTAAGCCTTACTTGAAGATGCCAATTGCAAAATTTTTAGAACTACGAGCTGATAAGGGCAGCAGACAGAGTGCTTCTCTTTAAAAGCATAGACAAGTATAGCAGTATCTGTGTGATACTTGTTCTAATTTAGAAACCATTATACTCAAGAATATTTTAGCTGTTCTTTTTATTCTTCCACACACATCTAATCATGAAAACTGATCCGTCTGGTGATGGAAACTGTCAACCAAAACCAGCTTTGTCTTAAGAAAACCTATAAAATTTAAGTCAGGAGAAACTAAGGTGCTTGATAAGTGTGAAGTAAATTTAGTCTCTCCTCAGATAAAAAAAAAAAAGCCTTGTACCACCGGTGGTAGTATGTCAAGTTTACAGACAGCCCCACCAATACATTTCAATCAGATCTGAATACCCCTCCAAAAAGGAAGAGTTTTCTTCCTGCTCCTTACCCCTAGAGTCATCCTTGGGAAAATCCATAAAGGGAATATTAAGCGTAAGATATGCTTGGAACCCTATAGATAACAGGCAGCATTTATTTAGCAACTGTATTAAGAATAATTGAAAATCTGTGGTTTTTTAAAGCAAAAATCTGATATTAAATCATGAGCTTGCCTAAAGTAAAACACTGCTAATTTGCAAAGAAACTGTTTGCCATTAGTCTTTTGTGAAATGGTCATTATCAAGCTGCATAATAAAGGAATGATGGCATACATTATTATGTACAGTAAGGTCTTCCAGGATAAGTAATATTTTGTTAGAATCTGTTTTATAGTACCGTAAGAAAGAGATGTATAAATAGGAGTATATTAGGAACATAAAATCTTCAAGTGCATTAGGAGATAGATTTAAGCAGTAGGGAGTCTGTGGCAACAACTGAAACAATTTGTTCTGAAGGACTCCTAGTAATCTTGTACTTGAATAGGAAAAGAAGTGGTCTTTTAGCTGCAGTAAGGAAAAGTAAATGTCTTCAAAAACAGTAGTAGTTTGGGAGCATGGAAAAAATTTTGTTTTCTAGAGCTGACATGGAGCTATTTGTTTCAAATGACATTAATGTGCGTATTTTGACATGTGCTGTTAAGAATTACATTCTAAATAATTTTCCGTTCACTGCAGTTAGTTACTAGAATTCCCTTCCTAGCAACGGACACAAATTAAGATCGCCCTCTCTGCTCTGCTACATGTTGACAGCTTCTCATTTGAAATTAGACTGTTTCTGTTCACATAGATCTGATGGGAAGTTATGTCTGGAGTTTTAATGCTGTTATTTCTGTATATTCTGTGTAGAAAAAACACTGAAGCAGTCTAGTGTAATTCACTCTGATACCTATAGAAGGTTTAAAATTTTAAGAATGGGTTATTTCAGAATATTTTTTTTTTTCCCTACCTCCTTAGTATCCAAATTCCAAAATGTGCTCACAGACCACTAGAGTAGTATTAGCTAATCTAGGTCATGTTTTCTGCTTGGCTGTTTATATTTTGACCACTGTTCTGAATCTTTCTTGCATTCTGACATTGATTTATCTGCTGTTTAAATGTCTCTGTTCCTCCTTGCATGAGTTTGGAAATCTCTGCAATTAAAATATTTTGGCAGCTTTAATTTCTTCGGTATCTGAATTTTAGTAATAAGCACGTTTCTTGAGCTGAAAATTTCTAAGCAGCTGCTGATTTATACAGTAAAACCTTTTTGCTCACATGATAAAAATTTATTTTCAGAGCTTATTTTCACATGAAATTTTCAGCTTGAAATCTTTGTTTTGATTGTTATTAGGAACGAGAAACACATTTTAACATTTAACTATTTTAGCATATTTTACACATAAAGCCTGCAGCTCAAATAATCCACATCCATTGAAAAACTACTGATTCATGAAAATGAGTCCTCAGCTGGCACAAAATCAGACATAAAGGCAAGAAGAGTAATGAGAGAGAGAAGGCTTTTGAAATTAACCTTCCCTCATTTATATAAATGCATAATGTGAAAAATGCTGGTATTTTTATTTATTTAGTACTATTATGTCAGTTTTAAAGCTGATTTTACTTTCTGCAGTCTGTATTCTCTGGTAGCCAGTAATAGGTAAGTTCAACTAGCAATATTTATAGAAATATGGGGAAAAAACCCTTGCAGAAGTAAGTCTGAGTCATATTTTAAGAAAAAAGAAAAGTAGGTTGACTGTTTCTATGCAGGTGTTTGGCCTTGAAGAAAGAAATAAAACCCATGAGATTGTGGTGTAAGTGATAGAATTATATACTTATTTACTGCAAAATGCTCAAATTCTGAATTTAACATCTTTATAAAGCTCCTCATTTCGGTATGCGGAGCAATGCTTCTCTGTATGTAATCTTTCATAGCTGTTAAAGGTTGGAGCATCTTGCCATTTAATACAGTTATCTTTTTAAGGATGCATGAAACCCAGGTAGTTTTAGTATTAGGATATTAGATGTAATGTACATTGTGGATGACCATGTTATAATGCTCTACTGCAATGGCACAAAATGTCCCCAGTTTCCCTTGTTTTCTCTTTCCTTTAGTGTTTTGCCATTTTAATTGTTGTAATGTACAGACTACTTTTCTGTAGCCGTGTTTCCAAGTTTAATAGAATAATAAAGCAATCATTATCAATGGAATCTTTATCTGGAATTATTGTTCCACTATTTTAACAAAAATTAATACCTTCAAATAGTCAGTTTGTCCTGAAGTAGCCATCTAATTTGAGGGATGCATTTGTGACCTTTGACCAGAACCTTTGAATCCCATTGCCTGAAGCTATGCCTTGCCTTTTGCACCTCCATTGAACAGTTTCTATTTATGTTTAAATACAACTTTTATTATTCGAAGTTGAAGCCATCCTTTAAACAATCTGACCTTGTGACATAAGACTTTCCACCTTCAGAATGTTTTTTTGCTGGGACTGTCAGACTGAGGCTTGCATCTTTCACTACTGGCTACTGCCAACATGGTATCTGAGAACAGTGCTGTGTAAATGTTTTCCTTTCCTTTGGCTGTATTTTTGCTAAATCTATATTTCCAGTCAATATGTCTGATAACTAATGGTACTATGCCGGGGGGGAACAAACCCCCCCATCCCTTCCAAAGGAAACTAATACAAGACTAGAACTGTTCTGGAGTTTGGAAAGCAAATGATAGGAATGCTTATTCAAAACAGCCAGGCATCTATGGAGAGAGACCCTTGTTCTTTTGGCTAGCAAGATAAAAATTCAAGGTTGTGTTTCTGAAGGGAAAGCAAAGGAATATGATGGTGAAAAGGCAGAATTTTTAATAGAACTAAAACTGCTCTTTTTCATTTTCTTTCTCAGCTCTGCTGTTGACTTTGCTGTGAAACCTTAACAGTTTATTTAACCTCTTCCCCTTTATTTGAACTATAAGAAAAGCAAACATGTATGTATTTTAGTTCTAGGAGTATTGCAAGTAAGAGATCTGCATTTGAACTTTGACAAATATTGGGATTTTTAGTACATATGAAACAGGTTGGAATTAATTTCAATATGCAGTTTGTGCTTTTTTAGTGATTCTGTATCTAAAATTGAAAAGATCCCACTTAACATAAAAAAACCTGTGGTACATTGTTTAGAGCAATGGTGAATATAGGTAATGCAAAATTCAAGAACGCGGGCAGTAATAGTTTAATAAATATTTGGGTGTCAGCTAGAGATCTTAACTGGGCTATGCTTGTGTTTTGGTTTGGGTTTTTTTGAGGTGTTAGAAGGAACATGTGATCTTTTCACTGAAAGCAAAGATGTGTTTTTCCTTACCCAATAATAGCTCTTCATATTTTCGAGTTTCTTGTATTACTTTAATCATATACATTTAATCAGTTATTTAATGAGTCCTAGGCATTATCTCTTGTTCTTCTTGATTCCTGATTCTTCTGATTTCTCTTAAAGGCCTTTCCTATTACACTCACCTACTGCCTTGTACCCTGCAGCTTCAGACTCTTGCTAGTTGTTTGTCTTCGTTTATTGCTAAATATAATCTTCATGAATGGAGTCGCTTTGCCTTTTCTCTCCAGACAATTTGTCTGGAGAATAGATTTTTGACAGGGAGAATAAAAAGGCAAATGTGGAGTATATTAAACAAGCAAAACCTCCACCAGGATTGCTGTAAAGATGGGGAAAAAAATAATTTATTCTCATGAGAAATAAACTGAGCTTTTGCATCCTAAACATGTTTCATACTAACAGTGGTTCAGGTAAATAATTTCTATCATGCAAGTGACAGTGCAAGAATCATCTCATGAAATGAGCCAGAGAACTCAGCCGTTCTCCAGCCCTCCAGTGGATAACAATTCTGCCCTTTGTTCCCTTCTCTTTATGGTTGCCAGAGCTACTGGGAGAGAATAAATAAAGGGAAGTCATAGAATATTCTGCCTTATTTGATAGCCTGCTAAAGGGGAGCTTTTCTGACCATTTTTTACAGACTTTAAAAGAATGAAGTAAGTTTAGAGTTTGGCAAGTGAGTTGCTTTATTATGGTGGGGTTTTGGACTTTATTAAGAAAAATTCTGGAATATTGTGGAACAAGGGATCTTGGTTTGGATTTTGAAAATGTGTTTTTGAAAATGTTGACATGTGATACTTTCTCATTCTTCACAGTATTAACGTAGCATTTTCCTCCATTATAGCTAAACAAGGAAGGTAATTTTGTAGTGTCCTCTTTGTAGTAGAAAGAGAAGATTGTCTTGAAACTATATGTTCAAGGATGGTCTGGGGGTGTTATAATATTTTCACCTACTTTGAAATGACTTTGAGGAGATTCCAAGTTATTTGTCCTTCCCTGCACCCCCACCCCCTCCCGTTAGTGTACAGAGTAGAAGTTTTGAATGTTGTCCATTCAAGAAAGAATAATCTTTGTCAGAGAAGGAAATACAATACTGTCTTGTAGCGGTACTGGAGGCCCATTGTAATGTTTTTTTCTACGCTGGAAAGAAGTAACAGTCCAATAACACTACCAGTGCTGTAAATCTTGTTATACTGGGCATGTTGTTCTATTTAGGCTTGTTATTTGATGTGCAATTTTTCAGCTATTTATTCAAAATCTTGAATACTTCTACTACATATTTTTAATTTGTATGTTCACCTCGTGGAAAGTTCACCATACCCAAGCATGATCTCTTATCCTACACTGTGCTAAAGCATATTTTTAAAAAGTGATCTGTTTATAATACCAAATTCTACATATTTTACAAACTTTGACACATTGAAATAAGAAGTTCTCAAATAAGAATGCTTCAAGCTGATACCGTGTGTCGCATTCAGAGTGGCTTAAACCTTCTCCCAGTGTTGCAGCACCAAAAAGGGATGTTCCTGGTGCCAGAGCAGGAATTTACCTAACCCAAATAAGGAATCGGAGTTCCCAAAGAAAGTGAATTAGATTAACATCTGAAATTCAACTCAAGTTCTAGTGAGGGGGGCAGAAGAGCATGTTAATCTTAAAATAAATTGGAAATATAAAACAAATATTTGAAGTATTACAGGACTTTTGATCACCTTGACCTGCTTGTATTGAAAAAGAGCTTTATTTTAGGCAAGAACAACTCTAAAAGGAAGCTAAGCAGAGAGGGATGAGGGAGGGATGCTAATCATTTGTAATTGCATAGTAGAAATATAACAACATTTGAAAAGCAGTAAGACTGGCTGAATAACTTGCATAAAATATATTTATTTATTTATTTACCCATGCTATGGCACTGTTAAATTGCAGAATTGTGCTTCCAATTGCTAGGAAATGTAAAATGTATAAAACCAAATTCCAAGTATTCATTAGAGCAGTGTGCAAAAAATGGCTGTTTTGAGAACAGAGCTAAAGTAAATTACATACTGAGACACCAAGGAGCAGTTTTTGAACTAGCAATGAAAAATAATATCTCTTTACAAACTGCTTGAAGTTTCACTGAGTTCTATTTGCTTTTGAGGTGCCTATGCGTGTTTCATACATATTAGTGTTCAAATACATGGTTTGGTTTTACTTTGATAAATTTCATATCTTGAATATTCTACACTCAGTCATCCAGATTATTACTATTTCTCTTAATTTCTTAAGAAATTAAGTTTTATGATTTACATTGTCTCTGCTGATCAGCTTGTCCATGCAGTTGTTCTCTGCAGTGCCTTTTGGATATATAAACCACTTTAAACCAAATTTGACAAAGACTGAAGTTCTCAAAGATATGAAAACTTTTCTGAAAAAAAGTTCTGAAAGGTGGCTTAGAATTGCTGTAAATTATAAATTTGGTTGTGAAGAGAGTAAGCCTTCCTACCATAACCTGGTTGCTGGTTGCCAGAGAATCCATCTAAAGCTCAACTGGGAAAAGTTTGCATTTGATTAGGTAGAGGGAAATCCAGCTAGAGATAGGAAATCAGATTTCATGACTTGTGCTGTGCATGGAATTGCTTTCTAAACTGTAGACCTTGATATTTTGGGGGGGGGAAAGTCGTAGGAAACGTCACTGTTTTCAGTACTTAGGGTCACCTGTCTGCTGTGAACCATGTACTTAGTTGGGCTAGAGTAGGTTATGTCTGTGCATTTCTCACTGTGATTCTTTGGATGTGGATTGCATGGAATATTGCAACAGCTTTTTGACAGGTAGACTTGGCTGGTGGGATGCTTTCTGCTTGACTGTACATAACTTTGGGAAACAGAACCTTATTTGCTTTACACTGACCTGATGCTCAAAAAGATGATAAAAGTGTATCTGCTGTCAATAGCACAGCAAGCAATATTCTGCTGGAAACAAAGTGTGTAAACTTTTATTTTCTTAATACTATTTAAACTGACAAGAGTGATACCCAAATCTGCAAGCCTGTCTAAATGGTAACTGGTGTCAGTAATCACATTTAAGATGACCTCAGAAACCTCCTTTATTAGCTGCTGTATCAGGTAGAGATTTCATCTTTCAATGGCTATCACTAACTTGTTCTGTTTCCTGAGGAAGAGAGTCCTTATATATTACTTCTGTCAGCTCTTCCTGATATCCAAGCTGAGCAGAATTAGTTTATCCACATGGAAGTTTCAACAGTGGCTAAAAATAAAATTTTATTCAGTATTAACAATTCTGCTCAATACAAGCCAAGTTACTTTACAAAGCTGTTTTTAAATTATAAAGCTCGTTGTTAAGGCACTATTACTCTCACGTTTGGGAAGTAGGTCTTTAAAATGGCTTATTTCATAGATGCAGATGTATTTCATAGATGCAGATGTAATATTAGGTAGATATCTAATAATCACTATATTTAAGAGGAAACATTTTAAATTTATGCCTGCCTTTTGTTTTTCTCTTGCATTAGTAGTGCTGGTCTTACTTCATTTTTCTCTCAACGAGCACTAAGTCTTGCTTTTCTCCTTATAGTCTTTCATCTTTAAATCCCACCAAAAACTTAAAAAAACAATTTCTGAATAGAGCAAAAGATTTTTTGCCAGAGTTCTGTCATACAGTATTTGCACTGTAGTAGCATGTAGGAAATCCAGATGTGGACTCCATAAGCAGAGTAGAAATTAAAAATGCACTGTCTCACCCTTAATGATTTCGGTCCTGTATAGGTGCTTCACTAGCCCTAAGTAATCTTTCAGCTTTTTTTGTGATTTTTTTTTTTTTTCCACAAGGTCTCTACCTTTCATAACTGCAAACTGTTAATAGATTTTACATTCCTTAAGGAAAGAATTTGGAAAAAGTAGAGTTTTGGGGGGAAACAAACAAAACAGGAAAAAGAAGACTGGAAAAGGTGTTCTCGTCACATTCAAATCTCAGGTAGATGAAAGGAGTTGTCAGTGAAGAATGGTGCTTAGCTAGGTTACATTTTTTTTTATTTATTAAAGATACTGTTCTCAGAGAACTAAGGCTACTGATGTAGTAGGTAGTTTTCTGGCAAATGAGTAAAAAGTGGTAATTCTATTTGTCTCAGGCTACTGTATTCACCCTTCTTTTTTCCTTCTTCCTTTCAAAACTGTTTGACAGATGCTAAGGTTAATGAATTTTAATTTTAATTTGGCCTTTTCCTTGGGTTGCTGACAGTTCCTTTTACACCACGGGGACCTTTCTTTTCCAACTCACTTCTTGTTTCAGTAAGAAGCAGAGCATCTGATGGAAACTTCTTCGTGAATAAGTGAACTCAACTGGAACACAGCCAAACACTGTCAGAACTGGCTCCCTGAATCCCAGTCCTGTGTTTTACCATGGTATGAGAGATTAGATTCATTAACCTCTCATTAGAAACATGTCAATGCTAAAATCCCACAGTATGCTAGATTCAGTCTATTAGAAATCCCCAAAGGCCAGTTAACGTATAAGAATTAACATTTCTTATTCCAGAAGTTAATAGTAGATTCCTCATTTGGCTCTGTTCCATTTAATTGATACGGTAACTTGTTAGGTGCTTTTTCCTTTAGAATTAGCAGACAGAACTGTTTGATAAAAAAAGCTTTTATCATAGTGGAAATACAAGCACTTGCAGTATAAAAATGTTTATTTAATTATTACATTTTCTACATATGTATATAGAGAGTATTGCATGTATAGAAAATGGTATATATTTTACCTATAACAACACTTGCAAGAGTTATCTCTGTACCAGTGATATCTTAACTTAGACAGCACTTGCTGTTTATGGAAGGATATTAAATCCTATTTGAGCAGATCCATATGCATCCAGATATTAAAGCACTGTGTTTAATTCCAGATAGAGTTCAGAGTATGAGGTGGAATGAAACATCTTTTCCATTGCCTTTTGACCTAAGGAGCTTTCTCCTCTAATGAGAATAAGCACTGCAAAATACTTGAGTAAGACGGAATTCATTCTGCATCAGTCATATTACATAGCTTCTGCTTAAGCCTGATGTGAATGCCAGTTAAAATCCATAAACAAGTAGCAAATGACCCTTTACTAGCAATACATTTTTGTGTGTATTCATCTGCTACTGTGAGCAAAAAGAGAAATTTCCATTTTGTGTGGTTATTATAAGAAGCATGAAATAATGCTTTTGAATCACTTAATGTCATTCCTTGAAATGGAAAACGGTATTTTCAAAGATGGTGCACATTGTTATGCAGAGCTGCGCTTATCAGCCACCATTATTAGGACATTTGGCTGCTATTTCAAAGCAAGTAGGAGTTGAACACAGGGTCATTAGTAGGGAAATGAGAAAGAGACTGGTGGAACCATGCTCTCCCCTGCCTGAGACAGAAACAGGAATAGCCACTAGAAAAAACACAAGATCAAGGGGTTCCTATATCCTTCCCCTGCCAGACAGAAGGCAGTAGCTTAAAGAAAAAGAGTGAATGGAGGCAAGTCCATGCTCAGGATGGCAGGCAAACCCCCTCCTTGCCCACCTCACCTTCCCAGGTGCTTCTGTACAACAGGTATGAGGTTCTGGATGTGGAAGGTCAGTCAATTGATGATATGGATGATGGTCCATCTACACTAGAGATGTTGCCAAGGTAAGAAAGGACTACCCCCCGTTATCACGACCACCTCAGTGAGGAAGAAGAGACGGATTATAGTGTAGGTGACTCCCTTCTGAGGGGAACAGAGGGTCCAATAAGCCAGACTGATCCTCCTCTTAGGGAAGTCTGCTGCCTCCATGGGGCCCGGATTAAGGACATCACTACAAAATTTCCTAGTTTGGTACAGCCCTTGGACTATTACCCATTATTGCTCTTCTATGTGGGTGGTGATGAAGCCACAACACATAGTCGAAGGGCAATCAAAAGAGACTTCAGGGCCCTGAGATGTTTGGTAAGGGAATCCAGAGGACAGGTAGTTTTTTTCCTCTGTCCTTCCAGTTGTGGGCAGTGATACAGAACGAAACAGACAGACCCAGTCTATTAATACATGGCTCTGTGGCTGGTGTCACTGCCACAATTTGGGGTTTTTCAGTCATGGGATAGTCTACATGGCACCAGGCCTGCTTGCGTCAGATGGGATTCACCTTTGCTCATGAGCTAGCGGGGCTGATTGACAGAGCTTTAAACCAGACTTGAAGGGGGCGGGGGACAAGCCATGGGATGACACACCAAGGTTAGAGGGACGGGGTGCTAGCAAGGGCCCTCAGCCTGTTGCTTTGAGACCTGCTGGGTACACTGGAGCACACTTGAAGTCTTACAGAGATGAGACAGGGGCTCCTCAGGTAATAGGAGCCAACAGAGAAACACCGGTGAAATACCTCAAAGGAATTAAGGTTGTTAAGGGAGAAGCCGCTGCCCGAGCATTCACACACCAATCAAGGAGTCACACACAGAGCACCTGAGACTTTAACTGCCAAGACTGGAGTCCCTTCGCAGCCGGCAACTCCAGTAAGCCAGCAGGTGCCCACTTCGACTCCTCACACACACACTCACCCTCAGGTGCAGCTTCTTCCCTCAAGCTTGACCCTAGGTTCCCCGACACAGAATCTCTAATCAAGGCCTTCAAAGTAAAAAGCATAATTCATTCTGTTGATGGTGCACAAATTTAGACAGCTTGAGCTGGGTGCCTCTGGAGAGGGACCCCAAGCACTAGAATCTCTGTGCAATTATACCCTTAAAATCTAAATTCCTGCCCCTCACACCATAGTCTGGTCCAATAGTAATATTTAGGTCTGGGGTCGTCTGTCCCTTTTCTGTTTCTACCTCGGTTCTTTTTAGGCTAGTTGTTACTATGTCTCCTTTTCCTGGCTCAAACTGACTGGGGTGCTTCCGGAATCTTATTCCTCCAATCAGAGAATAGGTCAACATTAAGCAAAAGCATTAAGCAAGCTCTGAGCTCTGCTTTGTCATGAACAACTACTTGTAAGCAGTTAAAGTCCTTAAAGCCCTCCAAAACATATTAACAGCCTCTATAATTTATATACATTCCTGTGCTATGACAGCCTCACAGTCTTTTCCCATTATTGCCACGTGCTGTTTACATCTTGTGCGGGTATGCTCATGTAGCTCCACCTTCCACAACAGTGTGTTGTTCCCCTAGAAAGGTGGCACGGCCAACAGCCCAGCTGAAGTGCCTCTGCACCAATGCACGCGGCATGGGTGACAACAGGAGGAGTCAGAAGCCACCGTGCTCTGGAAAGCTATGATGTACTTGCCATTACTGAAACTTGGTGGGACGAACCCTGTGACTGGAGTGCTGCTGTCAGTGACTACAAGGTGTTCAGAAGGGACAGGCGAGGAAGGAGAGGTGGGGGGTTTGCCCTGATCTAGTTGAAGGGCAACGCGATCTAGATGAAGATGTCCTTGCTCATTGCAGGGGAGTTCAACTAGGTGACCTTTAAAGGTCTCTTCCAATGCAAACCATTCTATGATTCTATGAAATGCCTTGAAAGGAACATGTTTAAAAGTCAGTGGGGCTGGTGTGGTTTTGCTGGACCAAAGTATTAATGTGCATATGGCATTCATTAGTACACGCATGCTTTAGTCTATGCGAACTCAGTTGTTCTGTGAAACATGCTGCTGTGCATAACCCATATAGATCATTAAATGAAAATTTAATTTCCATAGCCAGCTGAGGAATTTAAGACCTAAATGTACTTTGTATCCTAGCTTTGTGTCCTGGATTCAGCTGGGATAGTTAATTTTCACAAGAACCCTGTGAGGGGGCACAGCCAGGACAGCTGACCTGAACTAGCCAAGGGGATATTCCATGCTGGCTGGCGGGAGGAGGGATCGCAGCTCAGGAATGGGCTAAGCATCAGGTTCTGGTGGTGAGCAATTGCATTGTGCATCACTTGCTTTATACATTCTTTTATTAGTAGTATTGTTATTATTACTACTTCTTTCCTTGTGTTGTCCTATTAAACTGTCCTTATCTCGACCCACAAGTTTTTACCTTTTTCTTCCGATTCTCCTCGCCATCCCACTGGGGCAGGGGGAGGAGTGAGCAAGTGGCCACATGGTGCTTAGTTGCTGGCTGGGTGTAAACCGTGATGCTTTGATTCAGAGATTGCTGCTAATAAGAGCAGACTTAATTGGTCTCTTACCTCCTGTATTAACAAAAAGGGAATCCAAAATATGTAAGTTGGTTGCAGAAGATGTAAAGCAAATCAATTCCACAGATTCACTTTATTTTCCATTGTTTCTGGCATTAATCCTACAGCACTTCAGATAATTTCAACCACACACCTTAGGCAGGATATGATAAGGTTGTACTTTTTTGGTGATGTAGTCTATTCAAGACCTCTGCTAAACAAAAAGGGAGATGAAAGTGGCATCCCAGGACATTTCATTTCCATTGAAATTGCTAAACAACCTTAAATACCATTTTATGTTTTCTGTTAACAAAGTTTCACTACTACAGAGCAGCAGAGAGCAAAAGAGACAGTATATCACACTGGAAGTATATTGTTTTTATAGTCCAAACTAAGACATGGAAAGTAGTCATCTTAAAAAACCACATGTGAAACTTGTTTGATAAGTCATTTATAAAATGGCTGGGGAAGCTTGAATTTGCATTTATTGGCTTGTATCACTCTTGAAGCCTATTTTATAAAATAAGCAGACAGATTTCTGTGGAGCCAAGTTTAGGTGTTAAGACTGATTTTTGTATTTGGGGTTCATGGGATTTTTCAGAATCATAAAGAAATAAAATAAGAAACAGCAAAACCCTGATAAGAATCAAAACCAGGCATTTTTTTAATCAATGAGGGCCTCCTGTCTTGGTTTGCAAAGTGAAGTGAAATTTTTAGTTTCAAAGACATGCTCAGATCATTGGGGTGCTTGGTTCTTTGAAGTAACTGGTATGTAGGTATATAGAATCATAGAATCATTTAGGTTGGAAAAGACCCTTGAGATCATAGAGTCCAACCATAAACCTAACACTGCCAAGTCCAGCACTAAACCATGTCCCTAAGCACCATGTCTACATGATTGATGCATTTAATTAGCCCTTAGGTGTGGAGGTAGACATACAAGTTTTGACATAGAATTCATAATTTGTTTATTTAAACATGAATGAGGTGGCAGAACAATCTTTTAAAGGCACTGAGGGTGGTTTTTTTGCCTGTAGCAAGCTCATCAGACTGCTCTAGACATTTCAGCATTACTCACAGGATTTCACTGTGCCAAGAAGTATTTCTGACATTTCCAGTTAAGTTAAAAAATGAAACTTCAAACAGATGTTGTTTTTGAAAGAAGGCAAAGAAATGTAGGACAATGTAGACTTTCAAAGTTTTGACTAAGGTGATTAAACACTACTGATGTGTAATTATTTTCATTCCCACCTTTTGATAAACAGATATATTTTTGCTTGTCCATGAGCACTCTTTTTGTCCCTGGTTGTCTAGGGGAATGTGACATCTTCACCATAAATTCATGTCTCAAGACAGCCTTTTCTTTTTGTGTTCATGTTCAGATAAAAAGCTCTCCATGACTCACTCAGTGCCTCATATTCATCAGATCTGTGAATACTGTTAGGAGAATCAGGTTTTTACTGGGATTGGCATGTTTTGTATGCTGGTAATGCTTAACTTCCCTGTGACAGTCAGCTCTGAGACAGCTGAGAGTCTTGGCACGTCTTCTTGGGGTTACGGCATGGATGGGAGCAAACCAGCAGGCACTGAATGTAGAATAGGATGAAGTAAGAACAACAGAAGGGAATGATGTGAGATTATGTCAGTACTTCAGTATCCATTAATAGAATTTATGGAGTGCTGTTTACCAAGCATTGGTACAACTGATGGCACACTTGGCACTTTCTAGTGTGTTGCATCATTGTATTTCAGTAAGTCTTTTGGCCACTGACGCCTGGTCCCAGAGGTTACGTTGGTCTCCTTCTGGATGTCAGTCTTGCAATTGTGTGTGTTTTAGTCATGTTGGAACAAGACCACTGCAGTAGGGTGTATCTTTGGAAGGGCAAGACTGAATCAACTATCTGAATGGAAAACATAGAAGTAGTGGATTTATGGGAGTGTTTTCCACAGGAATTAAATATATCAGCATCACTTGAAAAATAGGTTTTTAAAATACAAAAGGATAGCCGTTATAGTTTCTGGAAGAGTAAACTTGATCTTTTGCTTGCCAGACTTGTTTGAAAGAGGTATGTTACAAGTAATAATTTCATTTGTATTTGGCCATTTTTTTTTTCTTCTTTTAGAAAGCATCTGATAAATTGCCTCAAAAGATCATAAAGATACATAGTGGTAGAGAAGTTAAACTGTCCTTGTTATGTATAGTGGCAGCCATCAAGGTAATAACAAAATGATCAATGTATGGAATAAGAAGTTATTAGCAGCATGATTTCTTTAAAATACTTTTTAAAAAAATGCTTGAGTGATTCCAGAATCACGCTTAGTAGAGAAGAAATGTTTTAAATATAGATCTTCCAATTACACACTGTTGTCAGTATAATTTTAGGGTTTTGTTGTCAATTTAAACTAATGTTTTATTTTGAAGAGGTGGATGTTAGAATATTAAAAGTTTGGGCTGTATTTAGAGTTAAGATATTAGAGAAGCTTTCTTCAAAGAAAATGCAGGGCAGGAATTCAGTTTATTTTATAGATTTTGTCAAACAACACAGGGTTGATTTCTGCAGCAGAAATTGCACCTGTCTCAACACAGCAAAGTACAAAAATACATCTCAGTTGCGTTGGTTCTTGAGACATGTTTGGGTTCTATTGTGCACAACCTAGAGAATTCTTTGTTCAGTAGTTTGGTGTTTGTAGTGGGGATTTTCTTGGGTGGATTTGTTTTGTTTTGCTTTGTTTTAAGGGTAACTTTGCTATTATTCTTTACAAAAAGCCAGGAAACTTTTCCCTAGAATGTTAAACCCAAGAGCAGCTGTAGAATAGCTATAAAGGAACAGGTCTCTTCTGTCTGCTGGTGGTTCTTTGTTGCATGTGTGCTTTTCAATATGTGGAATTCCTGACCTGCACGATTTTAAAGTCACCTGTGAGATGTGCCTTTGTATGCCCAAGTGGAACTACCATAAGATTTGTGATGAGTTTTAATTCAAGAGATTTCTGCTTTCTCTGGTGCTAAATACCAGAGGTAATGTAGCATATTGCTTAAAAATAATGACATATAAAAATCATACTTGTCCACACTTTAATATTACTTGTCTACTTTTATGTACAAATAGAAACCTTGGCTTACTTCGTAACTTTCTAGAAAATGCAGTTTACCAGGAGCTTCCATGGGGCCTGAAAAGCAAAGCTGCTTTCTGCTCTGTTTAACCCCAGCCAGCAACTAAGCACCACGCAGCCGCTCACTCACTTCCTCCCCACCCGGTGGGATGGGGGAGAGAATCGGGGAAAAAAAGTAAAACTCATGGGTTGAGATAAGAACAGTTTAATAGAACAGAAAAGAAGAAACTAATAATGATAATAATAAAATGATAATAGTAATAATAAAAGTATTGGAATATACAAGTGATGCACAATGCAATTGCTCACCACCCGCCAACCAATGCCCAGTTAGTCCCCAAGCAGCGATCCCCCACCCTCACTCCCCCTAGTTTATATACTAGACGTGATGTCACATGGTATGGAATACCCCATTGGCCAGTTTTGGTCAGCTACCCTGGCTGTGTCCCCTCCCAACTTCTCATGCCCCTTCAGCCTTCTTGCTAGCAGGTCAGGAGAAGCTGAAAATATCCTTAACTTTAGACTAAACATTACTTAGCAACAACTGAAAAGATCAGTGTGTTATCAACATTCTTCTCATACCTAACTCAAAAACACAGCACTATACCAGCTACTAGGAAGACAATTAACTCTATCCCAGCTGAAACCAGGACACACTCACACAGAGTATCCTGTGGCATTATGTGGGCAGTGTTTTTTTCCCAGGGTTGACATGATTATGTATATTGTTCTGAATGTGTTCATTTGCAGACATGTGCTGCATTTCGAAGTGAAATTTTCTAAAGCTCCTTGAGATTTGGTGTTGAATGACATTATTGCTAATACAGTTTTAAGGACCTTAAGTCTCCAAAGTCTTTAACTGTAAACACCTGCTGGTGCTCTACTCCTGTATTTTTGGCACTGAAGAGATACTTTTGAAGTTGATGTGCTTCTCTGTTGGATTTTAGAGGTTTAGGTTTTTTTCCTTTTTTCATATGAAACAAACTAATGTACCACTGATTAATACATAACTTGTTTCTTAAATTGCAGTGAGTATTCTCACAAGGGGCAGTGTCTACTAGTGATACACTTAAAAAGATGCAGTAAATGTCTGGGTTCCTTAATGCATTCTGTAAAAAAAAAAAAAAAAAAAAAAAAAAAAAAAATTGCCAGTTTTCTACTGCTTCATCTTCAGGGAGTTAGGTCTCCATTACACACAGTATATTTTGTTAAGAGGCCAACTGAAAATGCAAGGAAGTTGTTCCTGACCTCTCTGCTCAGTCACAGTTCAGCTTTAATTTTATATTCTTTCAGCTCCAGATAGCTTGAACTCCTAGATCTAGCACAGATGGCAACACATGCTGATGAAATTTGCCATGACCTCTGAATATCATGGGACCACATAATTTTCTTTCTCCTTCTAGCACCTCTTTCTTTTAGTGGCACTTTGTTGCAGCTAGAAGGTTCTTTAACTGATGATAGTGAAACAATGAGCAGTGTAATTTGGTGAAGGTATAGGTTGCTGATCATACATTGTATCAGCTGTTATTAATTTCCATGCGAGCTGTTTCTGCTTTACATGTGAGTGGGCATCACAACCCCTTATATAACAAATATTTTGAAAGGTTTGCGAAAGAAGAGTTGTCCTTTGGAAATATCTTTTTAGTTTAAACAGTTGTCAGATCAATGTTTTCTTTACATACATACTCTCCTAAGTATTAGGCAAGCCTAGAACATATTGATTGTAGAATCATAGACTCATTTAGGTTGGAGAAGACCTTCAAGATCATCGAGTCCAACCATCATCCATGCCCACTAAACCACGTTATGGAGTACCCTGTCTATGTGCTTTTTGAATACCTCCAGGGCTGGTGACTCAACCACTTCCCTCGGCAGCCTATTCCAATGTCTGACAACCCTCTCGGTAAAAAATTTTTTTCCTAATATCTAACCTAAATCTCCCTTGCCGCAACTTGAGGCCATTTCCTCTCATCCTATCTCCAGCCACCTGACAGAAGAGACCATCACCCACCTCACTACAACCCCCCTTCAGGTAGTTGTAGAGAGTGATAAGGTCTCCCCTCAGCCTCCTCTTCCCTAGACTAAACAGCCCCAGCTCCCTCAGCCGCTCCTCATAAGACTTATGCTCCAGGCCCCTCACCAACTTGGTTGCCCTTCTCTGGACACGCTCCAGCAACTCAATGTCTTTCCTGTAGTGAGGGGCCCAAAACTGAACACAGTACTTGAGGTGCAGCCTCATCGGTGCCATATACAGGGGAACAATCACCTCCCTGCTCCTGCTGGCCACACTATTTCTGATACAAGCCCAGATGCCATTGGCTTTCTTGGCCACCTGGGCACACTGCTGGCTCATATTCAGCTGGCTGTCAACCAGCACCCCCAGGTCTTTCTCTGCTGGGCAGCTTTCCAGCCACTTCTCCCCAAGCCTGTAGCACTGCATGGGGTTGTTGTGACCCAAGTGCAGGACCCGGCACTTGGCCTTGTTGAACTTCCTACGACTGGCCTCAGCCCATCGATCCAGCCTGTCCAGATCTCTCTGTAGAGCCTCCCTACCCTCAAGCAGATCGACCCTACCTCCCAACTTGGTGTCGTCTGCAAGCTTGCTGAGGGTGCACTCAATCCCCTCATCCAAATCATTGATAAAGATATTAAACAGAACTGGCCCCAATACTGAGCCCTGGGGAACACCACTTGTGACCTGTTGCCAACTGGATTTCACCCCATTCACTATAACCCTCTGGGCTCGTCCATCCAGCTAGCTT
>NW_010972597.1:1881699-1921514 GCF_000737465.1 Haliaeetus leucocephalus | reverse complement strand
TGTCACCAGCTATTTCCTCCTGGATTAAGGGGGGTATATTCTGCTCTTCATCCTCATCTTCCAGCTCAGGGGGCAGAGTACCCTGAGGATAACTGGTCTCTCTATTAAAGAGTGAGGCAAAGAAGGCATTAAGTACCTTGGCCTTTTCCTCATCTCTGGTTGGCTACATTCCCTTCTGTATCCATTAAAAGATAGATATTCTCCTTGGGATTCTTCTTACTGTTAATATATTTGTAAAAACATTTTTTGTTGTCCCTTACAATAGTGGCCAGAGTTAGTTCTAGCTGAGCTTTTGCCTTTCTAATTTTCTCTCTGTATGATCTAACAAGATCCCTGTACTCCTCCCAAGTTGCCCGCCCTGATGTTAACAGGCGTGACATTTAAGTTAGTTGCACAGCACACTTTATGTGACTGCATGACTAATCTATGCTAGTGAATCCATATACGATATTAAACATTGGGAACTCTTAATACTAGGGAAAAGAGGTTTCCTAGGGGAAGCTTCAGGATACTTGACTTTCTACCTGAAGTAACAGTAAGCACTCTCTTGAAGATGTCTTTGTCAGGACTTGTGTGTTAGCTGCTTTTCTGTTTCCATTTCTGGTCTTACTGAGTGATTCTGCTAAACTTAGTCTTGCTTCCTTCACCTGCAGGAGAACTTGCTTTTAAAGCAAGTGTTGGGTAATCTACTTGTGTACAAACTGTGATTGCTTAGCAGGCCCTTGCAATGTTTTTTGCTTAGCTGAAAGTTGAAGACTACTTCCTAGTTGTTTACTGCCGTTTAGAGCTTTGCTTTCCAAATTTGGCAAAATAATTCTTGCAACTTTGGAGTATTAAGATGTCCAGAATTTCCAACAGTGATGGTTACTGGATGATTGATTCATAACTTGGCAATTGTTGCTAATCCAATGGTTCTGTATAGGTTCTGAATAGCTCTTTTACTAAGCCAAATCCATATATGCATACAGTAACTATCTCAGTAACTAGGTCACATGCAGTGTTTATAAATGGATGCGGATCAGCTGTATGTCCTTTACAGCCACTAACCAGCAAATACATTATTGTGTATTTTTAGAGCTAAGTCAAGTCTAGCCTTCCAGTGGCTGCCAGCAATCTCATTTTCAATTACTTTTACATTCAATGCTCATTCTTCATAATAGAAGCTCATGTAAGCTTTCCATTTTTGTCTCATTCTAGCTGTGGCATATGCATAACTTTTAATGCTATCTAATAGCAGTGAAATTGCAAATACACACTACAGGGCATTTTCTTACTGAGATTTGCTAATGTCTGCAATTCATAAAGACCTCAGTGGTGAAACTGACTGTTCCCCTCCTGTCATTCAGCCCTGCATGGTGAATTGACATTCAGAAGCTTGTAGCTAATTACACTGGATAATAAGTATACTTCCTTTAACAGTGGCTATTAGCAGAGAGTGTACTAGGCATTTTATGTATTCTTTCAAGATGATGCAATTTTGGAAGTGGTATCCAGGGCAAGGTGGGTCAACATTTCTTAAATTATGTTAAGCATCACCTTGAGTGGTGCCAAGGAGCCAGTACTAGGCGGAGGGGCATAATCCTTGTGTTGGACCAACAGAAGCATAACTGTCTTACATCAAGAGAGTATTTCAAGATGCAAGAGGTATTATTAAGGCATAGTATTTTAACTTCTGTAAAATGAGAATTAGCTTGCCTTTGGGTAATAACTGGTTTACAGGAGACAGCAAGTGCTTGTATCTGAATCACCGCCTTGAATAACACCGGCCACAAAATTTTATGTAGGCTTTGTATGCGTTAGGACATTTTGACTTTCGTTGTTCATGTGTCTGATGCTTATTAGGTATTCAAAGCATTTTACATGGTCACACAGTGGTTTTTGTAAGTAAACCCTTGTAACTTAATGTGTTCATAAAAAGACTCAGGAGACAATTACCCATTGCTTTATAATCTAAGGGTGATGCTTACCACCAACAAAGAACACATGTGTATTACATCCCTGTAGTTGCCGTGCTCTATCAGTATCCTCAGTGCCCTCTTGGCTGCCTTGGCAATGATTGCGCAATGCACTGATGCTTGACTACTTCTCACCAGCATCCTCATTTCTTCTGCTTCTGGGTGTTTTCTTTTTAAATCATGGGCTTTAAGTGCCTTTTTTTCTTTCTTTTTCTTCTTTTTTTTTCCCCCCTTTCAAATTTCATAGATACAATGAAAGATGTAGCAGTTATCTTGGGGCTGAAGACAAGTGGCAGAACATGAATGCCTAGGATTTAAAATAGATTCTTAAGCAGTCTTCCTCTCTGAGGAAATACAAGCTGGGTACAGGGATGATGGATGATGGAATGATATGTACTCTATTAACCACGCATGAGCATGCTGTACTGATGATGCTGAAGCACAATGTTGAAGGGCTGAGGAAAAGGACAGAGGTATATACCATCATTTACAGCCATTCTTAAAAGTGGACTGCTCTACACTTAATTTGAACTGTTACAGTGTTCAGTTGCAGCATCAGTGCAGGGTAGTGCATACAGCTTTCTTCTTTTTTTAATGCTTCTGTTGGAGTGCTGTGACCTTGCTGTATTTCAGCTATATGCAGAGTTTTTTGTAATCTCGGGTCAAGTTAGTGTTCCACTGTCTCTAGTTCGGTGAGCTATTGCAAGAGACAGTCACAGTCACTCTTACTAAGCAGAAGATTGTAGTTAAATTCTTTATGATGTTTCTTCAGCAAATTTGACTTCTTCAATCATACAGGTTTCCTGTACAACACCTCTGTTGTCCATCTTCATTTGTACCAAATACTGTCACAATCAGTGAGTCTCAACAAGCAAAGACTATAGAGAAGGAAACCTCATATCTGGTAATATAAGAAATACAAGCTCAGGGAGTGAGTGTTTCATGAGTGACAATCCACTCTTACATTATTAACCCAAGCTGACTGTTGTGAATTCTTAGTGATTTACCTTTTTTTTTTTTTTTTAACCAGATGTTCCTTAATTGCCTTATGTATTGTATTACCCTGTAATGGAGTGTTTTTACAGCCCATGCTGCTGGTGGCAAAGTTTAGTTGTTGTTTTTTCTTCTTAATGGAAAATTGCTTCATAAAATGACTGATTTCCTTGGCAAAAGATATTCTTGAATTGTTTATTATATATGTACGAGATGAGAACATTGTGTATATTTTGTACTTGAAATATTGCATGCAATCAGTGCAAAGACAGAATTTGTAAAAGAGGTAAGTTGAATGCTGTGACAGCAAATGTCTACTTCAGGTGTGACTGGGACTTTTCAGGTACTGAATACATTTTTATGATAATATATGTAATTTTGCCAGGTAGTACAGTAGGTTTTTTTCAACTGTTACATGATATTTCAGTGTGCTTATTTTAGAATTCATGTGAGTGCCCTCATTCTTGTTTCAGTTAAAAATATTTAATGAAATGACCCATCTTGTACCAATTAGATACTATTGCATGGAAAATATGCTTGTATAGCAGTCTGCTAGATTATGAAAATGTAAGCCATTAACTTGCAAATTTATTGAGGGAAGTATCTTCTAGACTTCAGTGTAACGCATCAACCTTTTGATTTTAAGCCAGAGAAATAACAGTTCACTGTCTCGTTCTCCACACAGAGCCAAAAAATAAGGGTATGGGCAGGAATAACTTCATTGCTTTTCTCCTTAGTTGCCATTGAAAAAGGCTGTATGGAGTTATGGGTAAAATATACTTTATTTTCTTTCTGTTCTGTGACAGCTGTAAAATTTTCCCTGAAGTGTGTATCCAGCTGGAGATTTTTCATTATTTGCATGCAAATGAATGGTCAAAAAAAGGAAAGGTTGGCTGGCAAGTAAAATATTTCCAAGGCAGTAATGCTTAAGGGACAAGGGGAAAAGGATGTTTATTAAGAATACATGCACCAAATTAATCTACTTTCTGGGATTTAGAAGATAAATCCTTTGGAACAATGCATGAAGGGGTGCACTTGAGCAGTTTAAGTGGAACAGGCAACTATGCAGTATCTTTGAGTAGAAAATAAGATAAAGACGACTCCACTTTTATAGATTTTGATGTCTGCTTTTTCAGGAAGCTCAAGGGGCTGCAGTACTGTTACAGTGAGTGTGTGCATGTATTTATAAATATTCTGCCAACATCATTTCTGTACTTATATTAGTAATACGTGTTTCTTGCCCTGACTTTAAGGACTCTACTGATTAGCGGTTTAATGAATTCAGTGAGGAACTGGACTCTGCTCATGATTCTCTTATTGACTTGTGTAGCCTTTGGCAAATTGCCTAATATTTGTGTTTCTAGTATTTGAAAAATGTTGGTACTTATTTTTGTATAATGCTTCTGGGGTGAGCTAGCTTTAGAGTGAAAAGTTGCTGGATAAATTAATGTTTATTTCTATATATTAAACCCATCAGTCTAAGTTTTCTTCCATATTTAGTTCCTCAGGCAGATGCTCAATTCAGTAATATCTTCTTTCTGGTACAGTTTGCCAAATTATTTTCAGGGGACTGATTGTGGTATTGAAAGCAGAGAGGAGGTAGAAGGCAGAGAATTGCATATTTTTTTCACATACTCATACTTTGCCCCCCAGTAGAGCAGAATTTAGCTCCAAATACAGTGGTGCTTCTGTTCTCTAGCAGAATGTCCAGACAGGCATGTAGTAATGGAAGGAAAAGGTGATGTGTTATGACTGCAGAAACACACTGGGAAATATATTGGCTTGAAAGTAAGAGAATACCATTTTTCAAGGAGGATTTTAAATGAAATATTAAAATAATGGCCTTTGATTTTTATTTGGAGTAAAATTTGGTCCTCGTGCCTAATCAGCATTCATGGAAAGCAACTGACTTCTTTGCTAGAAAAGATGCTAATCATTTTATCTACATGAGAAAAACAATGGATGAAATAGCTCTGAAACACTCAGTTTTCCATGCTTTCTGAACGCTAAATACCTGGATAAAGGCATGCTGGGTTTTTACGTCATGAAAGTTAGTGGGTCTGTAGTAGCAATAATGCAAGTACTTAAGTTATGAATTTGGTTTCACTAGAGGCATACGGAACAGTAAAAAATAGTCTTACTTGAGAGTATTTTCCTTGGCTATTTCATTAAAAAATTACCAATCCAAAAATGTATAATGTACATAAATTGAGAATGTGAATGAGAGATCAGAGAAGTTCCCAGCACAGCACCATGCCAATTATATTTTAATGTTATGGACTACTGATGGATGTATATGCGCAAGATAGATATACTCAGTCCCCTTTTTGCAAGTAAACATAATACTGATTTTGTGTGTGTGTGTGTGATCTTGTAAAAGAAAAACTACAAAATGCTACCCAATATAGGATGAAAGGAGTGGGTAGGTTTAACAGAGCTTAATCAGAATTATCAAAATGAAAGTATTATGTATAGAAAGTTATTTATAATCAAATAAGATAACACTTGCATAGGTTACATGTTGAAGAAAGATTTAAATGGGTATAGTGAGAATAATGTCCTACAAATTTGAGTCTATAATAAAAAGTGTGGGACCACAGTGCTTTTCTACAAATTCCACACGTGTCTTATCAGGAGCTGTCTGTGGGCTCGCCAGGCTCTTCATTCTTACGAGTGCTTGTAAAGACAGGCTCTGATGTAACAGAGTATTTGCAGAAATACAAACACACAAGGCATGGTGCAGTTCAGGATTCAGACTTGTACATTTGTGTGTACATGTAAGTGCCCACATGTGATCTGTCTGCCTAAAAAACCATTTTAGTAAGCGAAGCCTAGAGGTACGCAGCCACTGGAGGACTGCTAGTGAGATCAGCAGTCCTCTGTCCTGCTGCCTGCCTTCTCAGCAAGCTGTCATAGGGCAACCATGGTGCCAGCATGCAAGTATACGTGGCTCTCCATCTCTTTAAAGCTGCCATCTGCCCATGAACCAAATTCCTTCACAATGTGTTATGACAATCAATTACTGTATGTTAGCAAAAATTAATAAACCACTAATAACTAAAACTAGTGAAGAAAAGCAATAATGCTCAATGAAACATTTATTTAAACAGTGAGAAGATCAAATAGTAGGAGACACACTCAGACAACATACCTCACTCACACATGACTTGTTACAGTTAACTGCTGTGTATAGCCCACGCTATGGCTACACCAGAGATGTTCCACTCCCGTGTACCTTCCATGACAGTTGACTGCAGGAGGGCACCCATCTTGGCTGAGATAACTGGTGAGGGTGGGGTCATGCTGATCACTCAGCATATAAAATTACTTCAACCTAGGTCCAGCAACAAGGGTGAGACTCCAGTGCTTCTTCCCTTGGGGTTTTGCGGGTGTCTCCCTTGAGGTTGTGTTTCTGCACATAAGTTGTGCTTACTGGTGGCTGTTCCTGCAGGGTTTTTTTGAAGAGTCTTGGCCAAAATAATACAAAAAGTTTACCTAGATTAAGCAATTAATCTGTCCATATGTCATCCAGGTTTTTTTACTGCACATTTTGATGCCCTTTGATAAGAGGACATTTTTGATCTTTTTGCAAAAAATAAAACTGTACGTAGCAGATACAGACAGGAGGGGTCACCTCAACTAGCAGCAAAATAAATTGTCAAATTTCTCTCAATCAGCTGTTCCCATCAAAACCAGCAACTGTTTCAAAGAAAAGATTGCATTCTCTCTGTTTTGTTTTTTTTAGTATACAAATCTCATTGCATTCAGATAATTAAAATGCCGTAACAGTTTTAACATTTCATTGCCTAATTAACAGCAATAAGGGCCACACTAAATCAGGATGAATCTGTAATTTCAGCACTAATCACACAAGTGTGAGTGTCAGCATCATAATGAGATGCACAAATCTGGAGGTAATGAGGCTGTGGCTGTCTAGGAAATTAAAGCAAGTGCTGGCACAAATTGTACAGCAAGGTTTATTCCCATTTTATTAATTATATGCTCGCACAGGGAATTGTAACCAACTCAAATAACTTTAATTTGTGAAATTCATGCTCCAGCTATGAACTTGACACCTGAGCATGAAGTAGGGTTCCCTATCTCTCCCTCAGTGCAAAAATGAAAACCAAAACCTCCAATGCCCTGAGATGTTTGTTTAGATTTGAAGACTCTAACATTCTAGCATGTGACGGTACTGCAAAGCTGAGGGCAGCACTGCTGCACAATGATCATTTAGTGGTGATGGTACTGTCCTACTATGTAGGACGTCAAGACTTTCTAAGGTAGAAAGGGGTTTCAGTAATGTGGAAGTTAATAGCATGACAAAAAAAACCATTTGGGGCACAGATAATGACTGGTATGAGCTAATTTCATCTCTTACCTGGTGTACTAAGCCTCTTTGATTGATGAACTGAAAAATACCAGCTTGACTGTTTCCGGTTAAATGAAAGTATAGTTTTGCATTCTAACAAAAACTGTTGCAGTGCTACAGACTAAAACATACTGATTCAAACTTGTTGATTCATGTGAGATTTGTTGGTTTTATCAACAGATCATGTGAGTTCACTTGTGGTTTAGATCAAGGTGATTAAATGATTTGTGCTGATTCTATCCTGAGGCTGTATTATAAACTTCTGAGTAATTTGGAGGTTTATATAGTGTCTCAATAAACTTTTTGAAACATACACACATTTTATGTTGATAGCCAAAGATGACAGTGATGTTTCTCACACTGTAATCTTTTATATTTAGTTAATATTCATCACCCAAATATCATACCTTAAACTTTGGTTCTAAATGCTACTAGACTGGTACATGGAGAATTTTCTGTAACACGCTCACAGAATCACTATTCATTGTATCTATATTCAGTTTTTGTATTGCATTAACATTTCTAACCAAATTGTTGATATCAAATCTACTGTCATCACCAAAAGGATTGTTTACAGGGGGTTGAATGAATTATATTTCCTGGGCTCTGTTTGTCATGATGTTGCAAAGTTGTAAAGGTGTCAGTGAGGTTAATGGTTATCTTCAGAAGCATGATAAAGCATTTTACAGGAAGAACACTGACAATACCACAGTGGGTAACAATTTATTCTCTTTCACTAGATAAAGGTTGGTACTACCAAGTAACTCTTTGTATCAGGAGTTAATAGCTACAAAAGTTATTCCATAATCCATGGATTCTTCCGCTTCTCTAGTCATATTGAATGCAGTGTTACTTTTTGTACCAGCCAGCAGTGCTATATTCATTAAACTTGAGAGAGAGATGCTATTTCCAGTTTCAGACAGTCACCAGGGAGAACTGTTGTATATTACCTTATAATGGGTCAAGTTCTTGGTAAAAGACCGTCTGAACAGTCATCTTGAGTGTGAAACAGCTATATATTGTTTTAGATGAGAACTATCTTTCAGTCAATCACAACAAAACCTTGATGCATTTGATTGCTTCTTTGCTTCATACTGACTTGTGGTTTTGCTACAGTTTCCAATCTTGTTAGGTCTTTTAGTACTCTGCATTAAAGGAAAATGGTAGCCTTTCAAAACCTACAATGGTACAAAAAGTTGCTTCTCCAGCTGGGTTTTCTTAATCAGCCCAGCTGGACTTAGTACTCTGCAGATAGTCTGTGTCATTAGCCAACACATGGGGTTTATCAAGGTACAACTGAAAACATAGTAATGATTGCCAGCGTAAACCCAGTACTCACATCTTCATATGGTATTAACAGATGCTATTGGAAGAGGTTCAGTATGGTCTTTCATAAGAATTGCTGACTGCTACTTTAGGAGAAAATTTTCTCTGCTTAGTTTCCTATTTGGCAAAACTTGCTCTTAAGAAATTTGACTTAAAAGTTGAAGTTTGACAAAACCATGATTCTGACACATACCATCAGGCTGGCTCTTCTGTCTCAAGATGCCATCTGTCAGGATCCTTGTTTTTAGGTTTCCGTGCCTTAGTAGAAGATATTGGAATTCACAAAGCTGTCAGAGTTTTTGCTCTAAAAGGGCAGGTGGTAGACTGCAGTGTAACCCACACAGTCAGTGGCTGCATGCTCTGCTCTGAGCTTACCCATAGTCTTTGGTGCATAGCAGATGTGTCCTCTTGACTCTGTCATAGAAGAAAAACTTTCAATGGAAGTTACATCATTTTCTCAATTTTTGTTCTCCTTCAGATTTCCCCACAAAGCAATTAGACATTTTCTGAATTCAGCCTTGTCGCATAGCTGTACATCTTCTGTGACCTTTCTTTGGCTTTACGAATGCTCTGTTGACCATTATATTGCTTCAGAATTTATTATTTGCATCCCAGTACTGATTGCTATGATCAGGTGCTGAGACTCAAATTTTTTTTTAAAGCTTTGCATATCTGTGAATATCCAGAAGGCTTGGAAACAAAGCACAAGGGGAAAGGAAGCTTCAAGATATGTTTTATCTTAATATTCATTTTGATTTAAATATATACTGATTTAAATATATCCTGATTTAAATTCTCTTACGCAACATATTTTTTTCATTTATTTTGGTTGGATAGAACAGAGGATGTTGATTGGCTGGTATATCCCAAAAGCTGTCAAAAAGTGCCCCATGACGTTGGTTCCATGCACAGGATGAATTATGTCTAACCACCATCACAGCTCCTGAGACCTTCAAGAGTTTGTGTTTATCTCAAACACGGAACTGAGATCCAGGAATGTGAATTCTCTCAAATCTGAGAGGCAGAACTGTAGACAATATTCTCTTCCCAGGTTCTGATACATTGCATCTATGCAGAATTAGTATTGTAAGGATGTTAGTAAATTTGTACACTGCACTGGTGGAATTCTAGGAAATGATCAGAAAACAAGTGAGAGTAGCAGCTCAGCACTGAGAAATGAATCTGTTTTTTTATCTACAACTCATAGGTGGCAGTGCTAATCATATATCTAATTATTACATCTTTTCTTCCTCTTCCCTTGTCCTTCTATGTAAGTAGGCTTAAAAGATGCCTTTTTGAAGGGTAAGAAAATATTGGAACACTATTAAAAATTGAATACTTACATTTATTGGTAGAGATGATCTAAAGTCATATGTGTAAGACTATAAAGCAGTAATATGAATTGAAGTTGACCTAGTTTTTTATTACGTGATAAGCTCATACTGGCTTAAAGCACTCAGGGTTTTGTACCATAAACTATTATTCTGAAATGTGACTATCTTGTTGAACTGTGGTTAAAATTCTTTGTTACTTCATTCATTATTCAGAAGACTCTAGCCTTAATAGTAGCTTAAGATACATGTAATGTATCTGTAATGCATTAATTCACTTTCAGCATTGATCAACGTTTAATGTGTAGTTAGCAAGCAGATTTAACAATCTGCTAGGACAATACTTTCTGTTGCATAACTATTGTGCTTATATCTCACCAAATCCAGGGCAGAGAGAGGCCACGAGAGAAAGATTGTCATAACTGCACTGTTGTTGTTCCACAAGCAACGATAATGTGCTGCTGGATTTCAGAGTGTAATATTTGTGCATTGTATTAATATCAAGTTGGTTCTGGAAGGCAAAGTAAAATGGAATATGCTATGTATAACACTGGCTTTAGAATTTGAAAGTCAGGAATGCATAGTTGTGCTGCATAAGGGACAGACAGTTTTAAAATGAACCTTAGATGATCTATAAGAATAACTGAAATTAGATCCCTTTTGTGTGTGTGTGCATATATTTTGCTGTCTTACAACACCCTTCGGCAGCAGGATAATTGGAAGGTCCAGAGAGACTTGTTGCTAGAAACACCCCCCTCCTTTTATTCAGCTTGCACACTTATAAATAAATAAATTCACATGCATAACAAGCTATTCTCAGCTGTTCTGATACTGCTCTTCACTCAGAGCCTTTGAGGAGTACTATAGACCTACTATATAAACCTACTTTAGAGCAGTGCTTGAGGGCTTCATCTGTTCAGGCATATAGTGTTTGAATATCTACAGAAGCAATAGATGAATGAATGAATAAATAAACACTGTATGCATTTGCTTCTTAGGAATTTCTGCAAGTATAACCCTGTTTCAGAGGAATACTTGGCCTGTGCTCTCACTGGTGAAAGCCTGGGCACTGCTGTCCAGAATGCATATTGATAAAATAGCTGTACTTGGTTAGTGTAGGTTTGAAACCCTGAAATATATACCGTATTCAACAGATTCTAACAAGCAAAGTCTTGATGATATTCCTTATGTCACATTGACTTTCTGGGTTGCTCTGAGAACATTGGAAGAGTTGACAGTCTCATACGGACATCTGCAGTACAGCATGGCAGTCAGGCTGTTCATATGCAACAGTTAAGAGCTGTTTTAGTGAGCAAAATTACACTCTTGATGTATTTAAACACAATTTTCATATTACAAGCAATTAGAATAAATTGTTTATGGAGAAAATGAAAATTTTCTGCACATCAAACATGATAATTTTATCACTTGAAATAGAATTCAAATAAAATGACATCATATCTACAAATAATTGTGAAATATCATCATTCTTATAATTCCAGCTGGCCAAATGTTTGGTTGCTAGATGTTTTTCAGTGCAAATACTCGCTTAGCCATGTAAGATTGTGAAACAGCTGCAATAAAGGCTTGAACAAAGATGCTGTAGTAATCTCTAGTCAGCCCATCAGAGTGCTGATGTTCTGAGGTCACTACTTAGGAAACCAAGACGCTTGAAAGGCTTTTCATTTTTTAATTTTCCATGTGTTTTAAAAAGATTCTTCAGTCTGAAGCTGTAACCTAATATAGTGTTTCTCACAGGAGCTGTTAAGAGGTAAAAACTGCTGCATTATCACAGAGTACAAAACTGCAATAAGAGTCTCCTGTAAAAGGAATATCAGACAGGTGGTGTTCAGGAGTAGATGCTGCTGTATACATGGGAAGAATCACAAGCATCACTGACAGCAGCAGCTGTAGCAATTAGCCAATTAAACAGTTTTTATTGATGATCTACAATAGCTAATAAACTTTTAACAAGCTATAAAACACCCCATGGATCAATCTTGCTATTAACAGGCTGGATCATAACCAATACTTTTTAATTCTAACTAACATTATTGTTTGGAAATGGAAGGAGTAAGTGGACTGTATGCCAAATGTAAGAGTGGAGACATCATTCCAAATAAATTCTGGTAGTTTAGGGAATATTTATAGTCTACTTAAGCAGATAAAGCAATCTCTCTGAAAAGCAGGGTTTGGGGGCATCTTTTTAGCTTTCCATGTCATTAAGCCAACAATGAGGCTTCCAGCCATGGAGTTACAGTACAATCACAGAAAAGCTGATAAAGAAAATCAGGCAGGTTTGGGGGGATAGGGTGGTGTTTTCTATAGTTCCATGTGACACAAAATCATCTTTAGGGAAAACACTGTTCAAAAATACAGGGCTTAAGTAACTTTAGTAACTACTTGCCTGGTACTGTATTTTTATCTGATTGGCTGAACATGATTTTTCTCAACCAAAATGGTTATTTAATGTTGTACACTGGCATTTTGGTTTTTTTAAGGATAAATAAATAGAAGGCTAATAGGGAGATATTTAATGATTAAGAAGTTGTAAAAAGTAAAATGTTGACAGATAAGATACTGCTTAAAAGTTTGAAATACCATATGTAGTAAAGAACTCAAGAAATATTTAATCAGTCTTACTGCTAAAGGCTAAATTCACTGGGATTCCTAGAATTTCAAGTGGGTGACTGATATAAGATGTAACTGTGAATTCTTGGGAGGTTCTTGCCAAATTTCCAAACAGTGTCAACGTTAATAGTTTGCATTTTTGAATTTCTGATGTCACATTTACTTGTGGTCAGTCCAGCACTGTTATTTCAGTGATACCATTACTGAAATGTCCAGCTGAAAATTCAGATTTTTTTCATGAAAATTGCTGCGATCCATGTGTGTGCATGTATGTACATCCAGTTCTGCACTTAAAGATGGAAAATAATTTTGCTTAATTTATGTCCTCTTTTTAGTTCTAGGCATGAAAAGCACTTACCTCAGTGTAACATAAAGCCCATACGTTAAGAGTTCAAACATGAAATTCTTGCACAAAAATGTAGGCTTCATATGACTGTACAATGTCTCTAATACAAAGTTGTTTCATGTCCTGGAGGGTTTTTCTTTATCTTCCTCATTGGCACAGCATTCTAATGGAAATTTTCTGCACCTAAAGTAACTGATGATCTCAGAGTATTTTTCTAAGTATTTGCTTGAATGCTTTATAAATATGTGTTACAGTCTGCAAATGTTTGGAGTTGGCACTAAAAATATTTGTAGATATAGCTACCAGAGAAATCACTCCCAGTGTAAAGTATGTAAAAGACAGTGTTACTCAAAAAACCGCCTCACTTACCAGATGAGAAATACTGCAACAAGGAAAGAATCACACCTGTAACCATCATGGCTGTCCCAGCAAAAACTGCACTTAGGCTACAATTGTTTCTAGAAAATTACCTCTGGTTTCTTGGCAGTGAGTTAATTGAAGGTATAAATAAATAATGAATAAAAGCCACTTTACTAAGAAAAGTTTGGAAGTTTGGATTGAAATCTGTTACTACAACAACTTAAGACTTATCTGCAGGATGAACAGGAACAATACAGAGACTGTAGGTAAATGAATAAATGTTGGCTTCAGTTGACTTCAGCAGGTCTTTTTTGTTCTGAAGTCACTATAAACAGTCTAAATTTGAAACAGTAAAGCGTGTAAAATTACACTTGCTGGTGATTATGGTTCCATCTGCTGTGCAGGCAAGTACTTAAACATTTTCACGTGAGCTGTAACCAAATCTTTTATCTGGTGCGTGTGTTCCAAGAAATACTGGAATGAGTGGCTAGGTGGGGTAAAAGAAAAATACATCTGTAATAGCCTGTTCCTATGAAATAGAATGAGTACACAGATAAGTTCTCCAGAATGGCTCACCCAACTCTTTGAAATAAGTTGAGATGTTTATTTTCCACTTGCAGCAGTTCTAATTAATGTATTTAATGTGGTGAGATTTCCGCAGGCATTTCACAGAAAAATTAAGTTTCTGCAGTTGGGATTTACCTTGGAAACTCTTTGCAGGAGCTGGAAACAAAAAGCCTGGGCAAGCAATGGAAGTAATGGCACAAGCACCACTTGGTTCTGTTCCTGCATGTGCAGATTGCTGGGTTTGAAGTTCACATTATCCTTGTGGTCATACCTTTGCTGGGGCTCGGTTGGTTACAGTGCTGTCATTCTCCTTGCCTCCCTGATAGTTTTTTTGGAGGCAGATCCTTGTTTGTTCCCGGTAATGGACGGTACCTTTCAACTGGTTTCTTTAGGTTCCCAGATTAGCATGGATCCTGCAAATTCACTGTCAGCACACACTCCCCCTGAGCTCCTGTTATACAGTTTCATTTTGCAGTTTGTCTTATCAGATATTTGTGATACTTACAGGAAAAACAAACAAGTAAATACCCACTGGGACTTCCTAATGAGTCCAGTAAAACAAACACTCTTCACTTTAGCTAGAAAAAGAAATCTACAGAGGGCAAAATAATGAATGCCTATGTATTTCTTATGGATTTGATTTCCTCAGTATTATTGGAAGTTAACATCAGAGCCTCTAAAAGTTGATTATTCCCCTCCTGCACATAGTTTTTACTCTTGTGCCTAGAAAAAAAAAATTGTCCCTTTGCTATTTTCTCCCGAAAGAGCCATTATGTAACCCCTCCTTTTTATAATCCTTTGTCTCTTTTTGTCTCTCTTTCCCAGGCAGCCTTGTCTGAGGATCAAAATTCATTCATATATTTAGAGCCTGTTAGAATTTAAACGTAAAGTGAGTTTTGTCTTGTGTAGCGAGCCCTTCTCCTAGGTTGCTCCCTCTGAATAGTTGGTCAGCAAATGATTCTTTATTGCATCTGACCTGGGAGGCCAGGTGCCGCTCTGATAGAGAACTGCAGAGTGTGTGCGCCCTGAGGCCATAAGTGGTGTGACATTTTTATAACCTTAGGCAAAACTTGTAAGTTAGTGACGTTCTCTGAATTGTCAGAGGTAGTTGATGGAAATGCATCTTGAAGAAAAGAAATTTAAAAGATTTATTGGGGGGTATGTTCTATGACCTGTACTGCAGAAATAATGGGGAAACACACTGAAAATCTTACTGCGATGTTGCTTTTGGATAGAACATGGATGGAATGGTAATGCAATGGCTTGTTAACGCAAATGAAAGTGATATGGTATTTGCAAAGGCATGGCTGTGAAAGAAGCAAATGAAGACATGTGTCTTCGTTACTTTCACAAAATGAAGTTTGTCAATGCAAGGATTCTGGAATCCGTTTCTGTTTAAGTCTATAAATATTGCACTTCATTATGAGGAGGCAGGCTGCATGCATCATAGTTTTTAAATTGCTATTAAACAGCAAAAATGTGCTTACAAAAGCAGAAAAGAAACATGCGGTACACTGGATTGTCCAACTTCTGGTTTTCATTTGGATTACATTGGTAAATCCTATTTCTCTACTTTGAAAATCTTATTTTCTATGTTTACATAGTTAACTATTTTGTTATTCTTTTCACTTGCACAAAATGACAAGTGGCTTTAAAACACTGGGATTTTTTTACACCTGTGTAGTGAAATGGAGAAAATGAATCGCATTGAAATATTTCAGTTTTACAGATAAGACATAGTTTGAGTTTGTTCTTTTTCCTGTTTTACCTACATTGCACTATCTTCACAAGTTAGATAGGACTGATGCAAAAATTGTTACTCTCGGTGGTGTTTAAGATGTAGAATGTTTAGGCTGGTATTTGCCTAAAATATTAGGAAGAAGAATGATGAAAATTATGCTCTCAACTAGCAAAGCTTTATGCTGACAAAACCCTAGTGCAGATTCCTTTATCTTTTTGCCCATTTTACTTACACTGATTGAGTAACTGATTTAGGCACTGCCAATAAAAAACGTGTCAGTCCTGTAGGTGTATTTTCATTTTGGAGGGATGACAAAGTGGGGTTAAATTGTGACATGCTAGTTACTTTGATTATTTAAAGATGTACCATTTGATGCATTAGTCTGATCTTGACAGGGAAAACACTTTTAATATTTTATAGTTTTATGTCTGATCCAGAAATGTTGGTTGCATTAACAATTACAGTAAATGGAAACTTCATGGGATTGTACATTTACAGGAACACCAGGGTTATCCTATGCTATAGCCCAAAACTGCAAAATGGCAAGAAATATGAGTGCTTTGTGATCTCTAAAGTGTTTGTTATTTATGGAGTTTTTGTTATTTTCATTTCAAAAGTAAAGAATTCCCATCTTTCAGTCTCTCTTTCAAGTTCCTAGAATTTTGATCAGTCTGGACATCTTTTTTGAATCCTCAGATTTCACAGCATCATCTTAAGAATTATCACTCACACTCATGATCTTGCAGTTGTGAAATCTCTGAAGCATATTGCAATGAAGTTACAACCATAATGTTCAGCCATGGTACCATTGTAGTACTGCCTCCGTTTATGATATTGAGTTGCTTAAGTAAAGTTTTAGTATGCCAGAATTACGTTCTTCAAATTATGTTTAGAGTTTTGCAAATAATGTGTTTGCTGCTTTTTTATCACACCACTTGGAAAATAATTTTGGTGTTACTGTTTGTTTTTAATAAAGGAGAGAAGTTAAAATCATTGTAACAAATGTGTTTATGTATCAACTGATACTACATTGGCACTGACTTTTTTAGAGTCAGTTTTCAGTGGTAATGAGTCTGTTGAAACTTGGTAATGCTCACAATGGGAGAAGTGAAAAAAATAGCAAACAATTAGAAAATGTAACTCATCTCTATCTGCAGTTGACTTGCTGGAATACCATAACAGTGATTAAAAATAACAGCCATTTTATTGGTGATCTTAAATTCCTGTGAATTCCAAGGATTAACAGACTTTTAATTTAAGAAAATATGATCATGTTTAATGACTAGTTAGTGTTACAGAACTGATATATAAATGATAAATCAGGGCTTACTCTCCTTTTAAGATGTTTCTCAGCATATTTGCATGTTGTAGCTGCCTGGGAAAGAGAGACAAAAAGAGACAAAGGATTCTAAAAGGAGGGGTTACATAATGGCTCTTTTGGGAGAAAATAGCAAAAGGACAATTTTTTTTTTCTAAGCACAAGAGTAAAAACTATGTGCAGGAGGGGAATAATCAACTTTTAGAGGCTCTGATGTTAACTTCCAATAATACTTACTGAGGAAATCAAATCCATAAGAAATACATAGGCATTCATTATTTTGCCCTCTGTAGATTTCTTTTTCTAGCTAAAGTGAAGAGTGTTTGTTTTATTGGACTCATTGTATGTTTCTAGAAAGCAAACGTTCTACCAAATTTCAAAACCCTTGATCCTTTAAGTATATTGTACAATCAAGTTGGCAAATTATATCATTAAGATGCCAGATCTGCTGCAATTGAAATTAAGAACCTGGTTCTATTTCTCATGCTTTTCTAAATACTGTAAAATTAACATGCTTACTTAGATTTGCCTTGAAGTTTGGTATGTCTTCTGGCAAGGTTTGTGCACCAAATCAGCACTTGTTGGAATATGATTCGGTATCTCATCTGCTCTTTTCTAATTCCTCCCCAGGCCACAAACTTTTCTGGTGGTTGACAGGTTCTGCTGGTGTTTGTTCCCATATGGAGATTAAACCATGACTAATAGAACTGTGCCCCAGACATTTTTCATTTCCTACAAGTCTCCCTCATCTACTGCAATGGCATCTACTTGCCCTGTGGGAAAACAAAATTGAAATAGATGCTCAAACAAAGATAAATTGTACATTGAGCTAACTGATTGCAGTATTTATGGGCAAAGTAACACAAATGATTTCTGGTTCATTATTTATTTCTTGGTTCAAGAGGATGTGTAGCAGGCAATGGCGTTGGCTGAGTTTGGTCAGAGTCTGGTTAAATGTGACCCTTAGTTGAATGTTGCTGTATGATTTGTTAAAATGTACTTGATACATATCATAGCCTTCCAAGTGCTAGAACTGGGAACTGCATTGAAAATACTTTATAAAGTGAGTGAAACAGTTTATCACTGGTAGTTCATGTTTCTGTGGTCCTTTCTTACTAATTTCTAATATTCTGTTTGACTTCTTGGCAACTGTTGCATGCTAGACTGATGCTAACAGAGAGCCACCTATAGAAACACCAAGGTCATTTTTCTGGGTGATAACAGCTTATTCAGAACCAACACCGTACTTTTCTCATAGTTATTATTTTGCATTTATTGGCATTAGATTTTGGTTGCCATTTTACTGCCACATAATTCATTATTGTGAACTTCTGCAACTCGTTTCAGTCAAGTTTGGTTTTAATTGGCTCTGAATATTTTCATATCATCAGCAAATTTTGCACCCATGCTAATTGCTCCTTTTTCAGATTTTTATGTATATAGATTGAACAGCAAAGGTCACAACACAGATATTTGTGAAATGCTGTAGCTTACTTTTTTCTGTTGTAAAAACAACCACTTACTATTGCCAGATAAAAAGTCCATATGTCTACTAATTTGATGAAAAAGCCTTATTCAGTGTAGAACTATGGATTCCTACCGGTATCTTCTTTCCATCTTGAGAGGGTTTGAAGTCAGAAAAAGCCAGTCTTCTGAGATGTCAGAAATATAAAATTATGGCAAAAGTTCATACAATAGCTGTTCTGCCTTTCATTGATGCATCAGTATGCCCAATATTATTTGCAGTCTGCCTTTGCACTGCCCTTAGTAGGAGATACATGCCTATGTCTTTTGGTCACACATATTTGTCTCCTTAGGCTGAAGCAGTTGTTGCCTTCCGATTCTGTAATTTGACTTGCTCACAATTAAATCTACACATGATGCTCTGCTCCCATTTACCTGCTGACAGAAGATGTATAGCAGAAAATTGTAGGCTGATGGGCCCACGCATTACAGTTCTTGTAAGTGACATTGCGTACCTGCTTGGGGGCTGAACCTGGGAATGCTCAGATCTTGCACAACACTTCTGCAGCTCTTTCCTGTATATGGGCCGGGCTGAGAACCTTGGAGAAACACTGCCCACCAGTTGTAGCTTTGCCATATTCTCTCTGTTGATCCCTCTGTAGACTGCAGGTCAACATGGAACTGGAAGTGACTGGATGGTGTGCGGTTATTTTCCAGCATTCCACTGCCAGCAAAAGCAAGTGATGCGCAAGTTTTGAGTTTGAAACACCTTCACTCCTCCTCAGGCTTAGCACTGCAGAAGGGCATGAGCACCATCAGGCAATCTTTGAATTAATGAATTTTTTTCATGAGTGAATAATGCATAAACCCAGCTCTTACTCCCACCAACAATCCATGTTGTTTTGTAATGAAATATGCATTTCTTTTATATTTGAAAAACGTAAAGTACCTTCATTTTGTGGGTAGTGCAAAATTTATGATCATCTTAATTATTCATTTCAATGCTTTTTTAAGTTTGTAGGTATATTTAAATGACATGATAGATGACCAACCCATCCCTTACCAACCCTTGAAATAAAATATGATAGATTTGGAACTCTTAGGGCCTGAGCCTTCTCTTTTCCCAGTCACTTTAGATATGAGCTCTAGAGTCTGCAAGCTACGTTGCCCAAAGCATTTAGGCGCTTAGTTCTTACTGAAGTCTTCTGTAACAAAGGATCTTAATGGAAGTAAAACCTGTGAAAATGTTTGAGGATCTATGCTTCACCACTTGCAAGGCAGTGCTCAGTACATTAGAGGATCAGACCTAGCATGCAAGTTTTGTGTTACTGTGCCATGTGCAAATCGGAGATAGAAGCATTCAATTTGTCTTTCTCGGCCTTGTATATATACCTTTATAGTCAGTATTTTATTTATGTATTTTGATGAGGAGGATTTTTTTTAAAAGAACATTTGACATGGTGGAATAGAAATTTAGATTTAAGAAAAAACAGTAATAAATTATGATTTATCAGATCTGGATTGTTACATCCAAATGATAAACAAGAATAGCCATATACTGCTTCTGACGTTCTTTCGGGGCTCCTGTATGAACACAGCTATAGGTCCTATGATTTTGGTTTGTGCCGTTTATATGCTTTGTAAATTACATTTGTTGATGACAATCTAAACAGGACACGTGGAGAAAATTTGCACAGACTACCATTTTGAGTAATCAAAAAGTGAGATGAAGGGATGTTTATGTTGCTTTTAATAGGACTTCAGGTTTTCCCTGAAAGAAATCCTCACATATATCTTTCAGACACTGTTTTCTAAATGCTTCAATTTAAAAGACTTGATATTTTTGACAGTCAGTTCTTTGGAGGCTGTGCACATTGGTTTTGAAACAGTCAGTTGCAAACCACAGGATACAGTTCTCTCAGCTTGCTGAGCTGTCATTGCAGCAGCCTGCCACTGCTCTCTTTTTCCTAAAATGAACCAGCTTGACCATGTGTATGCTTCAACAACCACTCATTTGAAACTTATCCATGATGATTACAGTTGATTTGCCTGAAATAACTTAGCAAGACATTTTGCTGGATTTAGGAGATAAGACTGTACTTTAACTTTGTTGTTTACTGTTTTTAACAAGACTATGTTGTTTTCTGATTCAACTATGTACTCCTTCAGTTAGCAAGATTCTTCCAGCGTGCTTGTGTTCCTCTCTCTCCTGCGTTGGACTTTGAGAACCTGTACCATTGTAGATGTCTTTGTTCACTTATTCCTGTACATCTGATTTTATGACACAAAGAAATACTAATTAAAAAAATTTTTTTTTTTTAGTTGTAGTAATCTTCCTTTCACTCAATTTACTGTCACTGTAGGAAGGGAGCTGCCCAGTATTTTGATGTACAGGTAGTTCAAATGCAGCAACTAATGCTGTCACAGAAGGAGTGTTTAACACAGTGTAAGCACTAGACTACAGTGTGTTCTCCCAAGTAGTTTCTTATTTCCCCTGAAATCATATTTAAATTCAGCCATTGCCCTGTCTAACACATAAGTCTTAACAGAGCACATATTTACTTTTACAGGCTTCTCTTCTGCATTTGACCTGGTTCAGCTAGGGAGCATTCCACAAATCACTTAATTCTCTTTGCTCACATGCCTCTCTGGGATGGCCAATGCCAGAATGTCACTCATCAGCATTTTCTTTGAAGTATTTAATGTTCTGTTAGTGAATTAAAGCTGAGTTTGACATTCAGTGCATAATGAATGTCTTGGGGGCCACTTTGAGGTACTGCAACAAGGCTCTTGCTGTCCAATTCTATTTTGCATCATCTGGGAGGCTTGCTGAGGATCAGACTTCCTTCCCTCTGTTGTAAAAGTGCACTAAACCAGACCCTTTTACTGTTCAATTCCAACTGTGAAGGGTTTGATCAACATTTGGTGTCTTTTTCTTGAATGCTTATTTTAGAGATTCTTTAGGTGGGTATTTGTGGCCAAAGAAAAACTGTAAAGCTTTACAACCATCAAGCATCTTACCATCAAGCATCACCTCAGGTGCCTCACAATTTTTGCCTTTTTGTGGGGTATTTAACCTATTCCTAATGCCTTTGAAAAGAAGATAGAACGTAGCACAGTCCAAGCAGATAAATTGTTAGATTTAATTTTTATTTTCTGTTAAACCTTCTATACTGGGATTCTGTTTCAGAATTTTAACCAAAAATAATTCCCATGTGTCAATTATTGGCTCAACTGGACTTCAGAGTTATATTAGAATGTGCTCAGAGCTGGGAAGACTGATCTTAGAACTACTGTGTCCAGTGTTGTTCTTGTTCTTTGTCTCCCAAGTGTTTGCTCAGTTCTTTCTAATGGGAGATGGTAGTGCTGATGTTTATTAGACAGCATGACTTTCCTGACTGTTGATTTTTCCAATGTCGTGTTTTACTTTTGGAATTTTTCCCAAGTTTCAAGGAGGTAGATGGTATTTCAAGAAAGTAAGTCATGGATTTGCTGAAGGGTAAATATCAATGAATGCCTGCAACAAGGAAACAAAAAAAACCCCTTTCTGTAAAGGTCAGTATCAGTCACACTGTTTTTATAGAATAGAATAGCATCATAGAAACATGTAGGTTGGAATAGACCTTTAAGATCATCAAGTCCAACCGTAAACCTAACACTGCCAAGTCCACCACTAAACCATGTCCCTAAGCACCACAGCTACATATCTTTTAAATACCTGCAGAGATAGTGGCTCAACCACTTCCCTGGGCAGCCAGTTCCAATGCTTGATAACCATTTCGGTGAAGAAATTTTTCCTAGTATCCAGCCTAAACCTCCCCTGGCACAACTTGAGGCCATTTCCTCTTGTCCGCTTGTTACTTGGGAGAAGAGACCAGCACCCACCTCGCTACAACCTCCTTTCAGGTAGTTGTAGAGAGCGATAAGGTCTCCCCTTAGCCTTCTTTTCTCCAGACTAAACAACCCCAGTTCCCTCAGCCGCTCCTCATAAGACTTGTGCTCCAGACCCTTCACCAGCTTCATTGCTTAGTTGAGAGTATTTTCTAATGGTTGCTAGCTTGCCATTTACATACTGCAAGGAGTTTTAAATTATTTGGCTTATACAGATGGAAGAACAGGGTGAAATCAGACTTCTGCCAATCAAGGATTGCTGCTGAGTCTTTTGTGGTCCTTTCCTATGTTAAAAAAATTCCAGAATTTCTTTATGAACAGTACATACAAGTTAGACCTGAGTCTCTTTATGTAAGCCTCTAAAAGAACCTTGGAAGTACTTCCTGTGGGTATGATATTCAGTCTGAAGTTTCAATGTGTGTTATAAAAGTAGGTGTAACTTGCTGGGGATATTCCATGTTCACAAATGACTTGCCTGTAACCATAAAAGAGAGGTAGGAGTAGGAAACCAGCAGCAGAGTGTTTAACTCTGATAGTTGTCCTATGTGCTAACTCCTAGATCCCACTTCCTCAAGATTTACTAAACTGATTCAAGCAAAACTTGCTCTCAACATCTAGTTCAGCCTTGTAAAATCATCATGAACTTCAGCAAGTTTCAGCACACAAACTAGGTATTAATGTTTCTTATAAGTAGTATAGTGAAAAAAGGTATTTTATTCTTCTGTCTCTACAGATATAATCCAAATGTAAATTGAGTCATTTTTGTTCACATCTGATACGAAACAGAATTTGAAGACTGATAGTTTTGGTTTGTACTCCATTTTTCATACATGCATGTATGTATATTGCCTTTTTTAGTACTGATATTTTAATAACCATGCTTATTGGTATTTTAGTTATCTTACAATCCTAATGTTTCTATGTTGGTCCTTATGTCTTATATACAGCTCATCTTTCCTTAATCTATTCGGAGTTCTGAAGAGTCTTACAATTTTCAGTCTCCCAGTTCTGTCCTTTCCTGATCTCTTTTTCCTCCTTTTCCTTGCCATATATAATCTCCCTCCACAAGTTTCTTCTCTCCTTGATTACAGGCTAGTAATCCCTCCTAGATTGCTACAAACATAATGACCTTGGTTTTGTACTGTGCTTTTCTCTCTGTTTGTACACATTTTTTTCAAAATTAACTACGTGCAAAATTTAACTCAAAATAATTCGGTCACACTAACTGTTTTCTAATACATGCTTGGTTTACTAATGATCCCAATTCTTCAGTTCTTCCAGAGGTTTCCCAAGGCATGCTTATTGATTTGTGAATTTTAGCATAAAAAACCCAATCATTTTAAACATAAGGTTGAAGCGTCGCACACATTCTTAGAACTAGAAAATTTATTTTCTTTAAAACTAGAAAAGCACTTTGAGAAGAATCCTTAAGAGATCTAGCAAAATTCTTATGAGAAGAAGATAACATTTTATGGAATACTTTAGAATGTAGCTGGAGTTCTGAGAATCAAACTTGATTTTGTTTAAAAACAGGTAGAAGGGACAGGAGAGATAGAGGAGTGTACCATTACAATGACATCTGTACCCTGCCATATTTCACTTTGTTTTTTTGCAGAAGACTCAGACTAAGCACCAGCAAACAGTGACTCATATAAATAACCATTTGATTTGCAGAAATAAACAGGAGTTCTAAATTCAGCAAAAATACTTAAGCATTGCAAAGGTAGAACTGGGTGACTGAAAACTGCAGGAATCTTAAGAACTTGGGATAAATTAAGGAAAGATGCGTGAAAGCAAGCATGTATTAAGGCCCTTATCAAATTAAGTTAATTTGCAGAATGAAGTTAGTAACTAATACATTTAGGCCAAATTATTTCTATCCATGAGTGGATAAACTTAATTTTTAAATCAGTGCTGTATGCACTCATTTATTTTACAATAGAGCATATCCAAAATATACACTACTGCGCTTGCCCTGGATGCTTTGAGTTTCCTAGAAATCAGATTGCCTTCTTGTAGGTATGAAATTACTCTTTGAAATTACTCTTTGACCCTTTCTGTGGAGCTTTTTTTCTGAATTAGAAAGTTTGTGTCTTTCTGAAACAAAAAAAGCAAGTAAGTGTGCTCAGTACCTACTTAAATTATTTTTCCTGTGAAAAAAGTGAAATACGTATTTTGTATTGTATGTGAGCACATGCAATTTCTATATCAGTTCTGAACTTTGTAGAATCTGAAAGTGTTATGAGCTTACTGAAAACGTCCCTCTTATTTATGAATTAATATAGAACTTACTGGAGTGCCAAAAGCAAGTATTTCAGATATCCTACTGTATCACCATTGTTCTGTGTATTATGTTTCCAAAGGTGAACATTTTTCTCACTTTCCTGTAATGCAGCTAAATCTGACTTTTCAGCTTTGTTTTGTTTGAATTCTGACACCATTTAGCAATAGAATCAAATTCTTACATATGCATATTTAGGATACTCATCTCCTGGGATACAAGTTATTATTCAGGTAATAATTCCTCATAATAATTATAACTTAATTAGACTTGACACTTGGCATATAGTGTGGCTGTTCATAATGGACTTTTAAAAATGCAGTGAGAAGAAAGGTAAAGATACACTGCATATAGACTGTAAAAAAACAAACCAACCAAAAAAACACCACTGATAATTCTTTTAGTGAGAAACATTTTTAAATAGTGTGGTGTATTTTAGTTTGGTTCTGGAATACACTTTTTAGTCAGTCTTCCGTATCATCTCCCATTTCTGTTATTTTAATTCACATTGTAGAGCAGTCTTGGAATATAAAAAATGCTGAAATGGAAGCTGAGATGCATGAGTGCATTTAGTTCACTCTCCTCATGAACCTTGAGTCTGTGAAACCAAATTAGGGCTAGTCCAAAGTAACTCCTCCTGAAACACACACTGTGTGAGCATCCTCAACACTAATTATTTCACTATACAAATTTACACAGAGGAAGGAAGAGTCTATTTTTTCATTGAAGCAACTGTGTGCAGCATGTTGATGTGTTGGTGACAATCCTTGTAAAGAAATCATTTTGTGGGGGTGTGTGTGGAGACCCAAGAAAGGCAAGAGCTTTGGTCTGAGGCTCTTTGCCTCTGAACTCATGACAAGAACAAGGTGACAAGGCACTTGGCATCCCTCATAGCTCTGCTCTGGAACATGATTAGATAAAATACTAAATTACTTCACGGTAATCTTCTACATATATCAAAGCAAGTTAGCCCTTTGACGTTCACAGATTCCAAGTAATTTTAAGATTTGTATGTGTTCTCCCCTCCCTGCCCTTAATACAGGATTCCAAAGAAGAGTAAAGTATGGCTTGAATAACTGACTTCAAATTTACAGCCCTTTGTATCTACAAAGCAAAAACTTCAAATACTTTTTAGTTTTGGCTTCTGCAGCAAATTTGGTTTACTACATCTATTTATTTTTACTAAGTGTATTTACAAGTTATCATCAAAGCTCTCAAACTTATCTAACGACTAAGCAACTTTGTTGTTTAGATTGAAATATGCTTATTACTTTATCTAAGAACATGCCAACCTAACTACAGACTCTTGAAATTTCCATGACACCTATGAAACTTCATCCTCATTTAGTTTCAACAGAAGGAAATAAACTTGTTCTCTGAGTTGGAATCTAGTAACAACCTTGGCGGTTACCAGTGCAGACCCATGATTTTTTACAATGGCAGACTTCTGTTCCTGTGATGATTTAGAATACATCGCTCTTGCTGGTGACATAAGTTAACATCTCTGCCTTCTCCTCTGTGTGGAAGATGAGATACTCAGAAGGTTGATTGGATAATGCCAGTGAGGCATTTAGAAGATGCCAGAGCATTATGAAGATGAGAGTTATTCCACCTGTCCTTGAAAAAAATCTGAGGGGACCTTTGACAAATAATTTTTCACACTTCTGAATTTTTCATAATTTTATAGAAAATTCTGGAATGAGTAAAGTAGTCCTTATGTACCTGTAAGATGTATTTTACAGTATTTTCTCCATTAGTGAAAGCTTCTATTTTGTGTTATGAGAAAGCAGCTGCTTAATGACTAACTGTCTAACCAGGTTATCTTGCATGATAAATCAAAACAGCAAGGTTCATTAGCCTTCATAATGTTTTGGAATACATAAATTATGGAAGTTATTAGTATGTTTTGCATACAGTGATTGCATAGTTATATTAAAATACACTTTCAGTGCAAAGTTAAGCAGTCAATTAGTCAAGTTTAAGAGGTGCTGAAGTTAAATTATTCTCTGCTTGCATTAATGAAAATCATCATCTTAGCTATTTTCAGAAAAAGATGTAAAGCTCCAGTTTCAATTTTTCAGCACTGGCCCATGCAGAAAGATTCTTTCCATACATAAGGACTATATTCTTCAGTGTATGTGGGGATGGAGTGGAGTACCATCAATAATAGTATCCTGCAGTCTAACAGATCTCACCTCTGAGATGTGACTTTCCATTCTTGACTAATGAATGTATTGTTTTCATAGTAGCTGTGAAAATCAAACTGAACAGCAGGTCACATGGTCTTCTGTCCCCCTTTGAAAATATTTTAAGAGGCAAGTCAAATAGTAGTCAATGCTTGTTTAAATAGTTCTGGAAATCCTAAGCCAGTAGACTTCAGTACTGTGTGGAAAAATTGAAGAAGTTTGTATTATATGTAGCTGTCTTACCCATCTGTGGAATGGCAGTAACACTGGAGGTAAAATGTAATGTCCCATATGCATCTGTTTCTAGCAAAATCTGTTTTGTGTGTATAAGTTGTTTTTATCCCTAATATATTTCTTCAAAACACTTTTAAACACTTCTTTGATCCTTTTCATTTATTTTCTTTTCTTTAAATATGGTATACGAGTCTCATGATTAATTTTGACACTCTTCTTCTATCAGCTGTTCTTCCGTATTAATGCTGGAGTGGTAAAGATGGTGATAGTGCCCTAATTTTCACCCGCAGGAGTTCATACAATATGTCTTCCTAAGAGCTTTCATGTGAAAATATTCAAGTATGTTATACTGAAATACTTCGTAGACTTTAAGATATGAATCTTTAAAACTCCATATACATTTTAAGAATAAAATAAGCTTAAATTTTTTTAAAATATTTAATTTTTATTTAAGATTTTAATTAGATATTTTAAAGATTTGTTTTTAAAGATTTATTTTTAAAGTATTTAAAATCTTTTGAGAACAAAGCAAAACCTTGAACATGTTTTTGTCATAGAATCAGAATGATATGCTTAGTAGTAGACACACAATTTTACTTGTAAGTTCCCTGAGATGCATCTGAAAATCAAATTAAACAGCAAAAAAAAAAAGCTGTTGCTGAATATACAATGAAAGATAACCAATTTTGACTCTTAAGTAAACATTTTGGGTTTATTTCTATATTTTTATCTTCCCTTAAATGTTAATAAAATATTTTAATGTTTTGAGTAGTTTCTTATTTTATGATTTAGCTAAATTCTCTTTTGGAAATATTTGTGGAAGCAAATGCAAGTATTTGTGTTCTGCTAACACTGACTAGCAGAGAAGCAGAGGTAGGTTTTGCCAGTTTGTTCAAGGAAGGAGAGATATGATTGATTGGATACTGGCAAAATGGTAGGTGTGTGTGGCTTTCTAAAGCACTTGTGAGTTTTGGGTTGACTCACAAGTTGTTTTGACTTGCTAAAGAAGTCATAAGGTCAGGAAAGGTGAAGGTGAATATTAGACATCAGTCAAGAATTTTTTTCTGTTATGTTTGAGGTTGTAGTTAGTGACAGATAATACAGTTATAAAATTCTAGTGATTTCCATCAATTTTAATTATTAGAGCTGAACCTTTTCAAGAAATTATTTAGCCTCTGGGTAAAAACAAACATGAATACCCTGTCTTAGCTTTAAATCTAATTTTGAGTATCCAGTAACTCAAATGAAAAGGTAAGAAAACTTGGATATGTTACTTGTATTTTATTATAAACAACATAGATCTATTTGCTGGAATGAAACAGTATCTCTGGCTCTGTGAAGCTCATGTATTGTCTTTCTGCACTCAAACTTATAGAACCAATTCTTTACAGAACGATGTTTCTGTATCTGTAAAAATTGAGCACCTTGCTGAATTCCTTTTGAATTACTCATCCTTTCATTGTGTTAAAAATAAAATTTTAATCTGAATGATTGACCAAATTCAAATGGCGAACAGTATAATTTGCATTAGTTATAAGCTAGAGCAAAGTGCTCCTGAAGTTACACAATCTTGTCATAATATACTTCCCTAAAACTGCTCTTCCGTTAACTTGGTAACTTCTTAGCTTTCACTTTCTCTCTGTGACCAGGCATCTTTTTGTGGGACACAATGAAGATTATCTGGAATCATGTAAAGAAATTTCAAGACATCTGTCTTAATTTATTTTTCTCTAGACATCTGCTAATGCTGTTGCAATATTTCTGAAGAAGTATTTATACATCATGTCATATTTAGTTGCTGCCCTTGTAGGAAGAAGTGACGTTTTTATTTTACAAAATCCCCACAATTACTGACTGGATTGGTATTGCTTTTGTCTAGTTTAATTTATAACATTATCCCAGACTTCTGTCTTTCAGAGGAAGAATTTGTTTCCAAATAGATTCTTTATTTTAATCAGTAGCCTTCCCACCTCTGTCTTAATTGCTTAATGTTTATGCATCATCCTGAAGTGTGAAATGCTGTGACAATTTGATGGTTTTATGAATTCTTTCATCACTCTCCTACTCAGTATATTCTTATTTTATTGTAGGTACAACTTACAACAAAGATGATAGGTTTGAAAGTGGGGTTGCAGTTCAAAACTGTTCTGCTACGGTAGGACATTCTGTAATACTTCCCAGTCAAGTTCATTAAATTATGTTGTTATAGCAACTGGTTAACTTCTTCCATACTTAAAATATCTTGTGTCAAAGAATTAGCACTGCTTAATTGTATTTTATTGCAAAAGAGGCAAGTAATTAAAGAGGTTCTTGCAATGGCTGTGGGGCCAGAAAGAGTCAGAAACTACTTGTAATTGGAATCTATTTTGTGAATATAAATTAATAGGTCTAATAACCTGTCTCTTCATTCCCCAGGATCCAACAAAGTATCCAGAATATTTGAATTGTTGTTGCTTGCTCAGAAACATCGATGGATTAAAAATTAGCTCTTGGCCCCACTCTTTTTTTTCCCCTTCGTCTCTTCTTGTCAGCTTAAGAAACCCGTAACATGTATGATGTATTTAGACCTTCTCTGATGCAATATCCACATAGACAAATAGCCCTATAAAATCCATTTTGGCCTTTTTGGTGTGTTTCTCTGTATTTTGTCTGTCAGTCGTGTGCTGCTGCAGGTTCTTTTGTTTTTCCTCCTAGTTTGGTTCTCTGCATGGAAACTTTCTGAGCATTTGATCAAAGACAGCAGTCATCATAATCCACAAATGCAGAGCTTTGGGGGGGAAAAGATTACTCACAACGTAATATTTGGCATTTCAAGTCAGCACGTGCCAAAATCAATCAGAAAAACTAGTTCAACTGATCCCAGTTATGGAGTCAGAGCTTATTGAAAAGCCAAGAACCTGCATTTTTTTCATGGTCTGAGGAGGTAATTTTTCTTTTCAGGACTTCTGGATTTGATTCACCAACTATTTTTTGATGCTGAGTACAGAATCCATCATCTGGCAGTAATAGTTCTTTGCTTAAAGAGAAAACTGTGCCATCGTGAGGAGGGGATTGAAATAAAAGAGGTTCTGAAGTGGTGCAATAGTGATATTGTAGACTACAATGTGTGTAAAGCAGTACAGAGTTTTATTGCAATAGCTGCAATGGAAAATGAAAGAGAACTATATTACAGCTCTCCGCCTTATGTAAAAGTAAGCTCCATTAAAATAATGCCCAGCAAAAGTCTTACCAACCCCAAACATAGGTCAGTAAGTCTTTCAGTGACTGCAGCTGGAACTTTTTCATCTAATCCAAGCACTATTCTCCATGTTATTCATGTTCTTGGATGGGAGGGTTTTGCAGTTTTACAGTTGACAGTTCCATCCGTTTCTCTTCATTTTCTAGCTTTGCTATCCTCCTCTTTTTATGTTTTCTTTACTTATGAAGGTCATTCATACCTCATCTCTGTGCATGCAACTGTAGCAGGAGCTTGTGATAATTAGGTATGTAGGGCACAGGCAGTTATTCCCAGGTGGCACCTCTGCCATATGGTTTTGAAATGGCTCTTTGCAATGAAAAGTAAAGCTTTACTTCTCCCCTCAGGCCTGCCTTAAGGTAGAAAAGTTGGCTTCTTTGTGGCAATGAACCTATTCAGTATCTTGCCTGACTTAATTCAATAGAATCAATTTTTTTAATTAAAACAATCAAATGCTTTTCTTGAGCCTTTGAAAAAGGCAATGTTCACTGATGAAATAAGAAGAAAAAAGGAAAATTAAAACCTTTTTTTCCCAACACTTGTTTCTAAATTGTCCTTAAAGAAAAAAAAAAGACATTGTTTCTTCATTCTACATTGTATCAGTCTCTCTTCCACTATGCTTTAAGTAATTGATGCCTTGCAGGAGTTTTTGCTCTTTAATTTTGCTTTGGGCTTTCTGGGTTTGCTTTCTGTTACATGCATATCCTAGTGTTTGTTAATATTTAACTTGTTTAGATTTACAATTAGTAAGTGTTTAAAGGACATCCTTCTTCTACTAATTACACAGCTGTACTGGTGATTACTCCGTGTGTTGGATGACTTGTGTAGGGAATGCAAAGTGATAGTATTTTGAAAGTGTTATTGCAATTTAATATATTTGCATATGGAACCACTTCAGATGCATAAATGCCCTGCTGTTTAACTTCAGCAGTTTAGTAGGATAAATTGTTAACACTTACTGTCTGAATTTGCTCAAATAATTGCAAAAAGCAAACTTCTATCATTCAAATACAGCAAAAAGATTTATTTTCTAACTTCCCCAGATGCTAACAAAATTTTAGAATGTACACAGATTCCACATATGCTGTGGCTATAATTCCCCTTTACACTGTTCCTCTAAATCAACAATTTCTTCTGCAAACCAAAGATCCTTTGTGTACAGAGGGCTGTATAGCTGGTAGAGGGCCATAGTTATGGTTACTGCAAAAAGTAGTTCTGTTTAATTTAAAGATTAAAAAATATATATATACATAGCTGTTAGAGGTAAAATAGTATTGCATTTTGAGATTTCCAGGTAAAAGGAAAAAAATGTGGTGGCCATCATTTTGTCCCTTGATTTGCACTCCAAGTGCTGCCATTTGATTTAAGTAACAGTTCTTTGGAAGTCATTTCCAATATATATATGCATATTTTTTTTTGCCTTTAAAATTTAGTCTTAACCTTAACAAATTTTAGCAGCTGGCACAGATATGTTTGTTCAGGAGAAACTAAACAGATAAAAATACACAAATATTTGTCAGAGTTACAACAAAGATAAGGAAGACGTTCTGCTGGTTTTTCATGATGAAAAGTGCCAGGCTTTTCTTTAAAACTGAACACTGCCACGTGAATATGTATTAGTTTAACTAAATATCAGGAGATTTAAAATCCGTGTTCTCAAGTATTTACTTAACTGCCCTGATGAAGATAGTTTCTTGAAAGGGCATAAATCTCTACTCTCATTGGATAAAACATAGTTTATTACTTCATAGCCCATCTTCAATTCAAGTCATGCCAAAAATGGAGGAATTCTATGCCATCCAGATTATTCTAAAGCATGTTAAAAATGTACTAAACCTCTAAGATTTGCATTATTTATGAGAGATTAATAGTCATTTGCATGAATCTGTCATCATTTTATCTTTTCAAAAAACAAAGACTGAAAATCTTATATTAGTTCTATTGGTGTAAATCCAGAATAAATTTATATAACTGTGACTAAAACATGGACAATTGAGAGGAGAAAAATCCCTTTGCCAAGTATGAAAAATGAACTCAAAAGTCAGCAGAAATGTTCTTCTTTCCTCACTTAACTTGGTCCAAAAAGATAGAAAAAAGTATATAGTTCATAGCTTCATAGGACACTGGAGGTTTGTAGAGTTTACTGATCTGCCATAGATTTTCCTTTAGCGTAGTTGCCTTCTTTAGTTACAATCCTCCCAGTCAGGGATTGAATTTATAATTCCTTTCATATGAAGGTAAAACTATGTGCTGTATTGCACTTGATCATTTAAATTTATTACTGTGCATCTATAACTACTTCATGCCAAAAAACTATCCCTGAACTGTGTTTCTTTTATCTTACAGAAAGTGTTTGGTGTTCAGGTCTTCAGAGGTTGAACTTGAGACATGGCAGGTGATAATTAAAAGACATGGAGTAGGTTTGAAACATTTTTCTGCTTTGTGAGAGCTAGGTTGAAATACCAAAATTTAATTGACGTGTCAGCTAATTAAAGTAAAAATTGGAACAAAAGAACCCTGAAAATTTTCAAAAACTGTGTGTGTGATAACCTGCAAGTCATATTTTAGTCAGATTTGTCAGCAATGAGAATTTGGCAGATTAACCTTAGATGTAAGAGCAAAACTTGCTGGGTTTTGGTCTGGGCTACCTCTAAAAGTCAGAGAATACTACAACATGCTTCCATTTAGGAACATAACCTGAAATAGGTTTCAAATGCATTAGTTCTAAGGGACCATGGGTAACATTTCTCAGCAAACTAGAGCAGCACAGTAAGATAAATAAAGCTTGAGGAACTCTGTAATTTCATAGCTTCTTTTAGATAGTTTATCATGATTGTTGCTACAGAATTAATTTTTTTTAAGGAATTATTTAAATGCCATTATTTTAATAAGTATTCTTGCATTTTGAAAGCATTTGCTACATACTTTTCAAGTGAACAGAAATAGGTACAAGTAAATGGTGGACATTTTGTGCTTGTTTGTCATAGCAGCATTGAAAATTACAGTCCTAGGGCTTTGATAGCTGGCAGTATGGCAGTGTCCTGGATGGAGGAAATAATACCATGAATTTGTTTGTTGGGCTGATATTAAGACCATTCTCAAAGGCATTTGATTTGTTGCATTCAGCAGGATGCTTGGGATCTCAAGGATCTGCAGCAGAGCTGCACAAGGCAGTGGTGAATGCTGCCTTCTTGCTTCTTGGACCGTTCTTCCTTATCTGCTTTATATATGTCTTACGTGCCGAAGTGCAGAGCCACAGTAGCAGAGGCTGCCTTCAGGAGATTTGAAGGATACAGATTCCCACTGCTTTGAGGGGAGAGGGCTGTTCAACAACTGGATTACTTCTACGGTTTAGCATTTTGTATCAACTTTGCATTCACAGATCATGTTTTACTGAAAACCCACTAGTCATGAGGCCAGGGAGGAGCAGGCAGAGATACTGGTAGTGGAAATTGTAGGCCTGACATGATTGTGAGCTAAGGAATCTGAACACTCTTCTGGGGCTACTTCCAAGTGGAGACCTATGTCTGCATGTCATTTGCAGCATCTTGTGACGCAGATGGAATCCAAATCGCGGTCAGCTTTCTCAGGCTACAGTCTCCTACTGTAGTTAGCTTTGTTCATCACCCGAAGTTCTGGTTCCTTGCAGACAACACTGCTTCTGTCTGGCCTAAACTATTTCTCCTGTTTCTGCAGAGAGAACAGAGTCAGCATTTCTCTCCTAAGGCTGTTCCTGACCTGGGTCAGTTTTACATACCCAGAGTCCTGCAGCCTGCAAGTTTTGTGGTATGCCTGAGTAGAGAAGGTCATCTGGGAGCTACAGTGCTAGATCTTCCCCTTTGGTCACAGCATCCTTCTCCCATCCTTGGTGCCTTCTGCTGCTTGCACCCAACATATGTTCCCTTCCATTCTCCTTTGCTACAAAGTGTAACCTTCCCGTAACTGTGCCCTGCATGGGGGTTGGCCCCTGCCCATCTGTCTCAGCCTGGACCTTTAGCAGCCCTGTGGGAACAGGGGGCTTGAGCACCTACCTACCTGGCACGGGCCTCGCGGCAGCCATAGATGTTGTCCTCTGGTACCCCAGAGCCAGGTCAGACAGGGCTGAGTTGGGGGCTTGGAAGAGCAACTGTGCTGCTCCTTTCCTGACACAGGGTGAGGAAAAGATGTTCCTGCTGGCTTTTATGGTTGTTAAATCCGGCCGGCGACATTGCTGTTGACCTTGTGTTTGTATTGGGATGGTTTTAGTTCAGGAATGGTTGAAGAGAGATGCAAGAAGCAACGGAAGAGTTAGTGATGTTCACTGGCATTAAGATCAGCTGACCTTTTAGGCAAGGACGGAAAAGAAATGTGATTTTTTTTATATCTACCTTTTCTAATGCAGTAGGCATAGAAGAATTAAGAATATCAAAATAGGTGACTGCACTCATCTTTCATTTTCATAGCTGGAGTGGATCAAATTTCATATACACTGAATTGAGATCATCTGAATCTGAACTGGCTCCAAATCCAGTTTAACACAGTTTTTATAGCTAATCTTTGTACCACTGGATGAATATAGCTCATTTGTATATTTTGAGCAAGAGAAAAGTCTGGAAAGCTTTTATGATGTATGTAAAAAACCCCAACGAACCCAACGTGACATGCAACAGAACTAGCATAGTTTTAGGTTTTGTTATTTACAGCTGAAGCTGAACAGCAGATACATTAGTGTATCTGAACTTTGTTCAGCCTCACATCCAAAGATACACAGCCTCACTTTTTCATATACACTGCTATTATGTCAGTTCTTGAAAGAATGGAACACAGTGTTGTACTTAGAGTAATGTGTTCGAAGACGCTTCAACCTCAATCAGGTGTTACTTAAGCATTTCAGAAAATGTAGCCTTAAACTAGCAGTTTTATTTTCAAAGATTATTTTTTTTAGGATGAACCTGCTCATTCTTGAAACAAGCCTGTTTAGTTTTCATCATGTTGAGAAGTAGTTTTAAGCAGAGAGACCATGTCTCGTCTCAGATTCTGTAGTAAACTAGATTATTGGGTGAGCTGGAGCAGAATTTAAGCTTTTATGTTAACTGTCTAGGAAGGACTAATACTTCTACCATTCCATGATGATACATTGCCTCATAAGAATTTATTAGCACCTGTGTTTCTTCTACGAAGGGTGGACATTAAGCTGCAGCAATGTCAGTGTGGTGGTTTGACCCTGACTGAGGAAAGAATCACCTGTTGGCTTCTCATCAATGCATATTTTCAATTCTCCTTTAGACAGTCATTCTCTTAGAAGCCTGGCAGCATTTTTAAGTATTTCAGAATTCTGTAAGGATAACATTTCTGTGACTAAGCTTTTTGTCTTCCACATAATAGATGGTTGTTAGGTAACTTACACATTATGTATATTTAATTTTGACAGCACAATTATTTATTTATTATCCAATACAATTAATTTAACCTTTCATTTACTACTCCTAGCCTCTAGTGGAAATTCATATGCTGAAATCTTTGGTGTTGAGATGATTCTCATCCTGGATTATGGTTGAAACTACCTTAGTAGATGGTGGGAGTAAACAATGCTTTCATTGCTCAGAGCAAATTCTGGCATTACACTATAGCATCTTCTATAATCATTCTGAAACAGCATTGGTAGTCTGATGCTTATCATGAAAAGAGGGTTATTTTCCCAGTGCTGTTATCCATGACTACATGGAGGCATCTAGAAAGATTTCAGGTTGATGCAGACCTCCACATTCTGTCCTTTTTTTTTCCACATGCCACAAAAGATGCAGATTATAAATCCTATCCAGAGAGGAAAAGTAAAGAACCCCCAGGTATATATCTATAAAGAGACCTAAAGAGGCAAGTGATTTTAAGCTGACATTTTCAGAATGGGAAGATCTGCTCAAATTTTATATCCTGCAAGAAAGTAGGTAATTTACTGACAAAGTCTTTTGTGCCGAGTATTCTCCTTCATACTTTTTTTTACCCTAATACTTTTGTGACTGGAGTTAATAAAAATGAGATATTCTTCTCCTACTTTTTCCTAGTATCATAGAAACATTACAATGATTTTAAAATACAGTATAAAATTACTACAGTATTTTAATAACTAAATGCAGATTGTATGATTTGTCATACAGTGGTATAATAAGTACCACTGTTGAAACGTCTACATATTTTGTTGAAATTGTCTTTTCATTAGTAAGGTAACAATATGTTTTCAACTCTATTTAGGACAATTTGCATGCATGCATAGGTTAAATATCTCACAAAATAGCACTTGGCTTTTGATCGGCTCTGCTAGGAATAGCTACATTGTGCTGGTGCAATCAAACACGTAAACTGCCACTTTCCTATGTAGTATAAACAAGCTATATTGTAGGATTTAGACAATATAGAACAGGTGAATCAACTTGGTTGTCAACAGAGACAGCATGAGTACTCTGTGCTTGTATAAATGATGGTGGTTTTATCAAGCCATGTGGACAAGAGAACCTCTGCTGTGCAATGTTTTTTAATAATTGAGGAAAAGGGTTTTCTTATTCTTTTTAGGGGTGATGGTCATTAGTGTGTCCTGTAGGTTTTATGTTAGATATATCTGTGGGTTTTGTTGGTGATGGTGGATGGTATGAATTTGGAGGAAAATCAGTTTGTTTTCACAGTGTACTACATTTTAGAGCTGCAGAACATAGTCTGACAATCTCCTTTAAATGAGGCTTTTGATGTTGTCCCTGGTGTATAGCAGAGACAGTTGTGATGGCTAATGAAAACATTTTTAATTATGGAATAGAAGTGTGAGAGAGAGGAGGATCTACTTCATATAAACTTTAAATTATTAAATTATTTATATTAGACTGTTTTATACCTCTCCTGTTTTTTCTCTTTTCTACCTAATTTCAGCTTAAAACAGGGAGGAGGGGGAGGATTCTTGCTTAGAAGTGAGCACATAGGGAGAGTTCTGTCTGGTATAGCTCATAAATTAAGTGAGTCAGAAAAAATGTTAACCTTGAGGTGACCTGTTTCCTAATTCAAGAGAGAATATTGTTACTCCTTGTTTGCCCAGTAGCATGCCTACTTGGTATTAATTCCATGATGAATACCAAAGACAACATCAAATTTTTGTTGAATAGCCACATTTTCTAAAATGTGTGCAAAGGCAATCAAGACCAAGTGAGGATGTTTTTATTGAAGACTTTAAATTGACCAATACACGGAGTTCATAAAAAAAATACTAAAAAAAAATAAAATCTTTTGCCTGTGGAACCTCTAGCCTCTAGCTCATAGTAAAACTAAACTTTTTTTAGTATGACTAAATAGACTAGTTACTTGAGGTAGTCCGTAACAGTATGCTTTATTTCATTTAGTTCTCTTGTGCTTTTCTGTGAGCTTGCCTGAATCCTGCTTTTTGTTCTAGCACTCTACCATTAACTTGTCTTCCACCTGACAGGAGGGTGCCCTTCGGCCAGAGCAGAAAGAGAAGTCCACATGATAACACCAGGCTTTTAAAGGCAACAAACTCATTCTTTCAAGACAGCAAAAGCTGCCAAAACAAAACCCGCTATAGATAGTGACCTGTCATGCTAGATTGGATAAATCGGAAAGAAAAATCTGTCTAACTGAACCAATACAAGCAAAAAGATTAGCTGATACTTTAGCTAGAAAGTTGAGACTTGGCAATGGTCAAGAATGACAAAGATTTCTGATAGAAAATATGCAAAGTTGATGCATATGAACAGAAAGCAACTTAGTAAACTGTTACCATAAATAATTTGCACTGGAAAAAAAAGTTCACATTTTGTAGCCCCAGGTGTCTTGAAAAATAGAAGAACACAACAACAACAACCACAAAGTATCATTACAAAATAAAATGGAGCTGTGGAACAGCAGTGTGTTATTGAAGGTATACAAACAGGTATGCAAACTTTCTGCCTCAATCTAGTTATGTCTCCATTGTCTCAGAAGTATTTATCAGCTTAGAAATACCTTGTTTTCTTTAAGGAGATTTTAACATGTTCTTCTCATATCTGTCAGTTTGAGTCAAAACCTTAAATATATAAATATTCACACCTTCTTCTGCCTTTTGAGTACTTCTATTCTTTGATCAATATCTAACTGTAGCTTTTTCTTTTTTGTAAAGAACCACCATTTTGATTATATTGAGAAAAGTTAGCATACACTAGAGTACTTTCAGCTGTACTTGCAGTTCATTAGGGTAATTTGCTAGCGTACTGTTGCGTACACTCTCAGATGAGGCTTTTTCTTTATAAAACCTCTGTGAAGTTAAATGGGAATGAGCACTATTAACGTGAAAACCTGTATACATAGAAATGCTGTAATGTTTGTGCTTTCTTCTGTAGCCGTAGTAAGGCACTGAAAGGTTTTAATGCTCATTGTTTCCCTGAGACAAGAGCAATAAGAGGACGCTTCTGAAAAGCTTGACATTGTCTTCTGTGTCTCCAGATTTTATAAAATAGGAATATTTGGCTGCCTCTCTGCAGTTGTGTCCACCAAAGTATTATTGTTTCTAAATTACTTTGAGAATGCTAAACAAGCTGCACTTTTGAAGAGCCCGGAGTAATGGTAGAAATGTTGCTGAGGTTCTGCTTATTTTCATTGGGCTGGTGCATCATGGCTTGGCTTGTGCATCATGGCAGCAATAGGTTTGTGTGAGGTTGGTGGGGAAGCATCGAAAAATGTCATCTGTTAAGTCAGTGATGAAGTATTGTGGAGAAATCAGTGAGAATGACTTTATAACACTTACTGAAAGCAGCACACCCACAGAGAAACTACTCTGTTGGAAACCTGTTACTATTAAAATAGTAAAAATACCATTATTGCCTTTTAAAACTGACAAAGCAAAGGTGCAGGCAACAAGAGAGAAGATTAACAGAGAAAGATGATGCTTGCTTATAGATTTTTCATTCCTAGACTGCTACTTGGATACTTCAACAGCTTTACCCAAGACACCCCACAGTAATGAAAGTGAACAGACTGGTGTCTGTCTGCAAACTGTATTTGGTTTTGGTTTACATGAAATAATCTAAGGATCATAACAGAACTATTTTTTAATAACATACCCTGCAGACATAATAAATAAAGCTTCTAGAGTGTGCTCTCCACTCAAATGCATAAATCCTCAAAGTAAAAACTGTTGTAATGTTAGTTAGTGTGTTCTTTTGATTCTCTAGAAGATAGGTAGCCGTCTTTTTCTTGGATAATCTATTTGCTTTTGAAAGAACTTGTGGGATTTGTGTTAATAAAATACAGATTCTTTAATGTGCAAGAAAGGGATATAGTGGTCTACAACTTTACCACCTTTTAAAGTTGCAAGTTTATACTTATATTATGTAAATATGGTGCTATTGAATATTGAATGTTGAGAGGACATGAGTAAAAAGTTGCTTAAGTGATCCTGATGGGACCAGTGTGGTGAAAGCTTACTTCATTGTTCAGTGTATTACTGACTTTTATTACTGCACACTATGCAATACTACATATATATATCTACACACATATATAATATTATGTTATTAGTGACTCTGCAGCTAGGCTTTTCATAAATTTATGCATGCTCACAAAACTATTTTAAA
>NW_010972597.1:1875450-1881070 GCF_000737465.1 Haliaeetus leucocephalus | reverse complement strand
TGTCTGACTCAATTCTTTCTGGGGTGCCATGTTGCCACAAGACCTGCTTCTCAAGGCCCAGGATAGTGTTCCGGGTGGTGGCATGGGGTACAGAATATGTTTCCAGCCATCCAGTGGTTGCTTCCACCACTGTAAGCACATAGCATTTGCCTTGGTGAGTTTATGGGAGTGTGATGTAATCAATCTGCCAGGTTTCCCCATATTTATATTTCAGCCATCGCCCTCCATACCACAGGGGCTTTAACCGCTTGGCTTGCTTAATTGCAGCACATGTTTCACATTCATGGATAACCTGTGCGATAGTGTCCATGGTCAAGTCCACCCCTCGGTCACGAGCCCATCTATATGTTGCATCTCTTCCCTGATGGCCTGAAGTATCATGGGCCCACCGAGCCATAAATAGCTCACCCTTATGTTGCCAGTCCAGGTCCACCTGAGACACTTCAATCTTGGCAGCCTGATCCACCTGTTCGTTGTTTCGATGTTCTTCAGTGGCCCGACCCTTGGGTACGTGAGCATCTACATGACGTACTTTTACAACCAGATTCTCTAGCCAGGACGCAATATCTCGCCACAGTGTGGCAGCCCAAATGGGTTTACGTCTGCGCTGCCAGTTGCTCTGCTTCCATTGCTGTAACCACCCCCAGAGGGCATTTGCCACCATCCATGAGTCAGTATAGAGATACAGCACTGGCCACTTCTCCCTTTCAGCAATATCTAACGCTAGCTGGATGGCTTTCACCTCTGCAAACTGACTCGATTCACCTTCTCCTTCAGCAGTTTCTGCAACTTGTCGTGTAGGACTCCATACAGCAGCTTTCCACCTTCGATGCTTTCCCACAATGCGACAGGATCCGTCAGTGAACAGGGCATATTGCCTCTCATTCTCTGGCAGTTTATTATACAGCGGGGCTTCTTCAGCACGTGCCACCTCCTCCTCTGGTGACATTCCAAAATCTTTGCCTTCTGGCCAGTCCGTGATTACTTCTAAAATTCCTGGGCGACTGGGGTTTCCTGTGCGAGCCCGTTGTGTGATCAGTGCGATCCACTTACTCCACGTGGCGTCAGGCGCGTGATGTGTAGAGGAGCCCCTCCCTTTGAACATCCAGCCCAGCACTGGCAGTCAGGGTGCTAAGAGGAGCTGTGTCTCAGTACCAACCACTTCTGAGGCAGCTCGAACTCCTTCATATGCGCCAATATCTCTTGTTCAGTTGGAGTATAGCGAGCCTCAGATCCTCGATATCCTCGACTCCAAAACCCCAGGGGTCAGCCCTGGGTCTCCCCAGGTGCTTTCTGCCAGAGGCTCCAGGTAGGGCCATTCTCCCCAGCTGCAGTATAGAGCACATTTTTAACATCTTGTCCTGTCCGGACTGGTCCAAGGGCTACTGCATGAACAATCTCCCCTTTAATTTGTTCAAAGGTTTGTTGTTGCTCAGGGCCCCATTTAAAATCATTCTTCTTCCGGGTCACTTGATAGAGAGGGCTTACAATCAAACTGTAATTTGGAAAATGTATTCTCCAAAACCCCACGACACCTAAGAAGGCCTGTGTTTCCTTTTTATTAGTCAGTGGAGACATAGCTGCTATTTTGTTAATCACGTCCATTGGGATCTGATGACGTCCATCTTGCCATTTTATTCCTACAAACTGGATCTCCTGTGCAGGTCCCTTGACCTTACTTTCTTTTATGGCAAAACTGGCTCTCAGAAGGATTTGGATTATTTTCTTCCCTTTCTCAAAGACTTCTTCTGCCGTGTTGCCCCATACGATGATGTCATCAATGTATTACAGGTGCTCCGGAGCTTCACCTTTTTCCAGTGCAGTCTGGATTAGTCCATGGCAAATGGTGGGGCTGTGTTTCCACCCCTGGGGCAATCGATTCCAAGTGTACTGGACACCCCTCCAAGTAAAGGCAAATTGTGGATGACACTCTGCTGCCAGAGGGATTGAGAAAAACGCATTAGCAATGTCAATTGTGGCATACCACTTGGCTGCCTTTGACTCTAGTTTGTATTGAAGTTCTAGCACATCTGGAACAGCAGCACTCAGCGGTGGTGTAACTTCATTCAGGCCGCGATAGTCAACTGTTAGTCTCCACTCCCCATTAGACTTCCGCACTGGCCATATGGGACTATTAAAGGGTGAGCGAGTTTTGCTGATCACTCCTTGGCTCTCCAGTTGGCGAATCAACTTGTGGATGGGAATCAGAGAGTCTTGGTTGGTGCGATATTGCTGCCGGTGCACCGTCGTGGTAGCAATTGGCACTTGTTGTTCTTCAACCTTCAGCAACCCCACAATCGAAGGGTCTTGAGAGAGACCAGGCAGGGTAGACAGCTGTTCAGTGCCCTCCGTCTCCAAGGCAGCTATACCAAAAGCCCATCGATCCCCCTTCGGGTCCTTAAAATACCCCCTCCTGAGATAGAGTATGCCAAGGATACATGGAGCCTCTGGACCAGTCACAATGGGGTGTTTCTGCCATTCATTTCCAGTTAGGCTTACGTCAGCTTCCAATACTGTTAACTCTTGGGATCCCCCGGTCACACCAGAAATACAAATGAGTTCTGTCCCTTTATAACTTGATGGCATTAGAGTGCACTGTGCGCCGGTGTCTACTAGAGCCTTATACTCCTGTGGGTCTGACGTGCCAGGCCATCGAATCCACACAGTCCAATAGACCCGGTTATCCCTTTCCTCCACCTGGCTGGAGGCAGGGCCCCTCTAATTCTGGTTAGAGTATTCAGTATTCACTTCTCGTAAAATTGGCTCAGAAGTCCCTTCAAGAGGATCAGAAATGAAATCAGCCCTTCTACTCTGTTTGGAAACTGGAGTGGCATTTTTCCTGGTAGAATCCCCTTTTGTGGTGGTTTTTCCTCGCAGCTCACGTACCCGTGCATTTAGGACCGAGGTAGGTTTTCCATCCCATTTCCTCATGTCCTCTCCATGATCACATAGGTAAAACCACAGGGCACCTCGCGGTGTGTACCTTCTATATTCTCTCTCTCGGGCAGAGGAACGCTCACTCCTAATAGCTGAGACATTGGTCCTTACAGGTGGGGAATAGGACATATCCTCTTTGAATTGCTGGAAATCCTTGGACAGCTTCTCCACAGCCAAAATGCAGGCTTGTAGGGAGGAGGAGAGATTTTCTTCGTATTGACGGAGTTGGTGAGCCACTTCATCCGCTGTCAGTGCCTCTTCGTCTTTCCAGGTCATTATTGCCAGTGAGTTGGCATAGGACGATGGTGCGCTCCATACAAACTTCCGCCACATGGGTCGTGTGCATTGGACTTTGTCTGGATCTTTGGGTAATTGTGGGTTGTCCGGGTCATGATGAATCGTCTCTAGCACAGCTAATTCCCTCAGATATTGGATACCTCTTTCCATGGTGGTCCACTTGCTTGACTGACATATAACATCTTCCTTAAAGGGGTACCTTTCCTTCACACTTGACAGGAGTCGCCTCCAGAGGCTGATGGCTTGTGTCCCTTTTCCAATTGCCTTGTCAATGCCACCTTCCCTGGCAAGCGATCCCAGCTGCTTGGCTTCCCTACCTTCTAATTCCAAGCTATTAGCCCCATTGTCCCAGCATCGGAGGAGCCAGGTGATAATATGCTCACCTATACGGCGGCCAAAGTCTTTTCGCAGATCCCGCAGCTCACTCAAGGATAGGGACCGGGTTATTACCTCTGGTTCTGCCTCTTCCTCCGGTTCCCGTGATGACCCTGGTTCATCTTCATCCTTTGCTAAGCGAACTGATTTTTTTGTATATTTCTTTTTCTGTACGGGGGCAACTGATGCTGGTGCAGGTTGGTCCGCTGGTTCAGTTGCAGTATCGCTCACCGGGTTTTGGATAACCGCAGTGTCTGTCGCCGAGGTTTGGGTAGCAGCAGTGCTCGTCGCTGGGGCTGGAGGGACCGCAGTGCCCGTTGCCAAGGTTTGGGTAGCTGCTGTGCTCATTGCCGGGGCTGGAGGGGCTGCAGTGCCTGTTGCTGAGGTTTGGGTAGCCCGAGTTCTCGTCGCCGGGGCTGGAGGGGTTGCGGTGCCTGTCACCAAGGTCTGGGTGGCTGCAATGCTTGTCGCCAGGGCTGGAGGGGCCGCAGCGCCCATTGCCGGGGTTTGGGTGACCGCAGTGCTCATCGCTTTGTTGTTAGGTCCAGAGACCTTCTCTTCCCCTTGAGGGTACTGAGTGGTGTCGAACAGGGCTCGATAGGCATGGGCCAGGCCCCAGCACATTGCAGTGATTTGTATCTCTCTGGAGCTGCTGGGGTGACAGCATACCTTTTCCAAATATTTTACTAGTTCTTCTGGATCCTGCACTTGTTCAGGGGTGAATTTCCAAAACATTGGAGGTGCCCACTTTTCTAGGTACTTGCCCATACTACCCCACACACCCTGCCACTCATAATTATCCAGCCTCAGGGCAGATCTCTGGGTGATCTTCTTAAATAGTTGTTTAACCTTAAACGAGAGCTGAACCACATTCAGGACCATGCTAATTCCTAGCAGTAGGGCTAGGACCATGCTGGTCTCAACATCCCAAGAGTATTTAAATTTTTCAAAATTCTCAAACACCATTGTAACTGGACTGAAGGAGAAAGGAGAGGGGAAGAAAGGTACCCCACCCACAGACTGGTTTTCCATGGAGGAAAGGTAAATGGTATAATTATTAATAGTTTCCCACAGATGGCTCCCGCAGTATAAAGGTGACAATGCTAAGTGCAAATACCAGATTAATCCCACAGCCGATGACTTTATCATACCATAAACCAGTGTTATACCATACATCAAAGCGAAAACCTTAATCCACCTCCCACGGATGATAAGCAGCAGAAGAGGAACTACATACAGCAAGCAAGGTGATACATAACAGAACTTTAAAAACCAGAGCAGCGACTCCAAGAACACATAAATCAACATAATGACCAGCGAATATTAGACCAATATAATGAATGCTTAGAACAAATTTGTTTTAACAAGCTCTGGTCAGGTTTGTCGTTATCTCAACCCTTTGTGCCCCACGTTGGGTGCCAAAATGGACTGTCGTGGTTTAACCCCAGCCAGCAACTAAGCACCACGCAGCCGCTCACTCACTCCCCCCCATCCAGTGGGATGGGGGAGAAAATCGGGAAAAAGAAGTAAAACTCGTGGGTTGAGATAAGAACAGTTTAATAGAACAGAAAAGAAGAAACTAATAATGATAATGATAACACTAATAAAATGACAACAGTAGTAATAAAAGGATTGAACTGTACAAATGATGCACAGGGCAATTGCTCACCACCCGCCGACCGACACCCAGCTAGTCCCCGAGCGGCGATTCCCCGCCCCCACTTCCCAGTTCCTATACTAGATGGGACGTCACATGGTATGGAATGCACCGTTGGCCAGTTTGGGTCAGGTGCCCTGGCTGTGTCCTGTGCCAACTTCTTGTGCCCCTCCAGCTTTCTCGCTGGCTGGGCATGAGAAGCTGAAAAATCCTTGACTTTAGTCTAAACGCTACTTAGCAACAACTGAAAACATCAGTGTTATCAACATTCTTCTCATACTGAGCTCAAAACATAGCACTGTACCAGCTACTAGGAAGACAGTTAACTCTATCCCAGATGAAACTAGGACAAGG
>NW_010972597.1:1852518-1875440 GCF_000737465.1 Haliaeetus leucocephalus | reverse complement strand
AAGGCTAATATCTAAAGATTGTTAAATTGCAAGGCATCTCTACCTTTTGAAAGCTGCAATTTTAGGGATCGAGTGAGTGAGAACTCAAAATCTCTCTATATAATCTTTTTCCTTTTTCAAATTTTCTTCCTTTTGTGTTTTCATTTATTACCATTGAAGGCATTCTTTATCAAAACTGTTAGTTTCATGGTTGAATTATTTGGTAGCTTGTAGTGTATGCAGCAATTTTGCAGCTGCTCTTTAGAAATGATCTTCTAAAAAGCAGAGAAGGTCAAAAAAAATCTCATTTTTAAAACTTTTCAATTTAAAGTTTAAAAGTGTCTCTAGAGATTATATTGTTTCTTGACATTTTTTTCCCACCAAAAAGGAAATAGTGGAAGAAAAGCCTAAGCATGTAAGATGTGGAAGTGTCATGGTAGTTGAAATTAAACATTAAATAAAAGGGATTTTGACTTACAGATTTTATACATATATCCCAGCTGAAAAAATCTTGTTTCAAAGATTCCTATTTGTCCTTTCACACAGTGTCCTGATGTACACAGAGCAGTGGGGAGACTGACCAGTACTGTCTGGAAAATATGTACCAACATAGGGAATGTCCTTAAAAAACAGTACTACCATGAAAACTGTTTTGGAGGTATTTCTGTATATTTGTTTTGCATCAGAAATTTAAACTTTTGAGCTTTAGAATACAGCCTTTTATGTGATTTCTCATACTTTTGTTAAGAGATATGGCTCACTGAATAGGGGGGAAGATGGACCCTACCTAGTTGAGTCCAAAACATCTGTTACCATGCATAGGCACTGTTGATGGTCAGTTATGAAGATGCAATTCCTGGTAGATTCAGGGTTTAATAACTAAGTTAAGTCTATTGTAACTGAAGCAGACTGAAAAGAAAATGTGTGGTATAGATTTTCAAGCTGAATAGTATTTTGTATCCTTTGACTGAAGCACTCAAGTTTGCTATAGTAGAAGATAAGCACAGTTTGCTGCAGCAGGAGCAAATGATCCTTCCTTCTGATTAGAGACCTGTTGCTTCTAGTCAGACTTTTGTTCATGTGAGAACTGAGGTGAAAATGTAAGAAAAGAGCATCAAAATGGGATATATGCTCAGTAGTGGTTTCCTTTTCACTAAGCTTTTTTGTTGAAGAGTGACTCAGGACTAGTAAAGCAAAGCACCTGAGGATTAAAAAAGTTAACCTTTGTAAATAAATCCTATTCTAAAAATTTTATATAAAGCTATATATTTTCCTAGAATGTATATTCTTGTTGCAAAAGATATACTAGAGACATGTTTCTTTATATTCTTGGTGAAAAAGCATTATCTGTGAAGATAAATACATTCTTCAGGGGAACTGTAGATCATGGGTTTTACCTTAACATATTCCAGTGCCATACCATTTTTCGTGTTCTGGAAGAAAAGTTTCTTAGAAAAGGAACACCAGCCACAAATCCTGAGAACCTTTCTTCTGGATCCTTTATTTATTAGTTGAATGTGCAGCAAAGTGCAATAGTGCGTAGGTGTAGCCATATTAGTGTTGTTCATAGATACACATCTTTGGCAGGACTGACTTTACAGGAACTCCATAATATGTACATTTTGGCTTCTCATTTATTCTGTGGAAGGAAATGCTTGTTTTAGTCCAACCCTGCCCAGTGGGTTTGTAACCAGGAGTATCAGAGTTGTATGAGTAACAGTTGGTCTCTATAGACCAAGAAGTGTCCTTTTTGACAAGAAGTATGGCAGTAAATTGCAGTAAAACAGTGCGGATTTAAAGTCTTGTATGAAAGGTGGCAGGCAGACTTAAAATCTTTTCCAAACACTTTTGTATTATGTGGCCATGTTTTTACCAAGTTGTAACTTTTAAACTTTCAAAGCCCAGTTGTGACACCTGAACTGATACTTTAGCTGCTTAGCTATTATCAAGCAGGAACATTCTGGGGAATAAAAAGGTTGCTTTGGGTAAGTTAAACCAAGGCCTATTTAAATGAGCCAGAATGACAGTTCTCTGTTTAAGAACAAATATTTGCAAGGTGGACATGCAGGTGACATCTGCCTTTTGATACTATTCCTGATAATCCATGCAAATTTATCATTTTTACATGCCGCATTGGTGCTTCATTAGAGACTAGCATCGATACTTCAGATACTTCATCCGTGCTGACCTCGTTTCAGGCTAGGACCAGAGAAACAGCATGACTTTCTCTGCAAATGGTCACAAACTTCCCAGGAAATACGTTGTGCAAGACAGTGAAGCTGAGTTTTCAGTGTTTATCATACTCTTAACTGCTCAGGCAGCTTGGTAAAAGAAGAAAGCTAGTAAGTTAAGAGCTGAGAGACGAGGAAGCAAATAAATTAGTCTGGATAGGAGTATAAAAGTAGATGTGAACTGGACAGTGGCAGTAGAAAGAGGGATAAATTAGAAAGAGAGGAGAGAAAAATAGCAATAAATATGAGTCAAAAGAAGAGTGAGGTGAAAGGTGGAAGGAAGAAGGAAGGCTGGCTGTGATGAGCTCCCTACCCATCCCTTTTCCTCTTTGAGAAACTGGAAATGAATCTAGATCTCTGGTACCCCAGTCATACTGATATCCCATGCTTGTCTGGTTCAGTGTGATGGAAAATGTCTCTTCTCATTTTTTTTTTTTAATTTTTATTTAAATAACTGTGTATCCAATATTTGTTGAGTCAAGTACTGCCTCAGCTAGGAGATAATATGTTAAGAGCACCTGTCAAGCATTAGTTTGAGTCAAGCAAGCATGTTGTGATACAGGCACTGCAGTTTTACACAGGAACCCTTCCATTTACGATGCATATAGTAGGATAGCACAGAGATAATGGGAAATATGGCATATCTGGGAGATGTTGCCTATAAAGCTGCTGTAAGTTTTACTGCAAGAAAATGAATAGTGACTGGGGCAGATGACTACAGGAAGGGAATGGATTGTTCCCAGGTTAGGGCAGTAGAAAGCCTATGTGAAACAGCTGTGGTTTGTTGCTGCACCTCTTCCAGACTCTTCACAGCAACCTTGTTATCTGTAGAAAATACTTGACTTTCAGAAGTGTTGAGGACGCAGTTGCAGTTGAAGTAAACAGGAGCTTATTGTTTTGAATGTTGTACTTTGGATTTTTGTTGTCCTTAATAGAGACAATGTAAGAACCAAGTTAATACATTTCAAGTAGGTCCCCAAAAATTAATGGATAGTAGTGACTATATTGGGCCTAATATTTCTTTTTTCCCCAACTCAAGCTTGGTACTAGTCTCGTCACCATAGATGTGATTCAAAGATGAACTTTGCTCTTGCATACCATGGTGATAAATGCCTAGAGGCAGGAGAAAGGAAAATAAATTCTCTGTGCCTGGTCAGGATCGGTTCTCATTAAATGCAGTGCATGCCTGGACAGCTTTAAAATAATAATATACCTTATATATAATAGGCTGTAATAATTGCTTCAAGTTGCATTTAGAGCTTGTTCGTATGTATGTTGAACACTCTTTAATTGTGTTGGGATTTTTAGCAAGCAAAATTAGGATTTCTCATGTGAAGTCATATGTTCAGGTATAAAACTGCATGCCAGGCTGTCTTGGCTGGTTATTCTTGTCTTCTGGGCTGTAACATCTTGGTCCCATGTTCTACATGAGTGTGGTCTCCTGTCATTACTGAAGTCGCCATTCTGGAATGAGGCAAGGTGTTAAAAGCTGTCCTTAAATTTTAAATATACAAAACTAGATCTATTTGCATATTTCTCTAGTGAGGCAACTTAAAATTTTGCATATCTTAAAAGGTTCTGAGGTTAACTTGCATTATTTGAAAAGGTGCATTGTTACAGGGCATGTGTATATTGAGGAGGACTGCAATAGCTGCTACCATGTGTTTGCTTATATAGATACTTAAATAGCATGCCTGGCTCGGGTTCATCTGACTTAAATACAAAATGAATATCTTTTCTAAAACTGCTAGGAGTAGGCAACAATTTACCAGTATATGAATGAGCAAGCGACAGCAAAAGAGAGAAGATATTCCCTGCAATGCTGAATGTTGTAATTGCATTTAGAATAATACTGAAGAAGAGAATAAATCTTTTTCATACTGAGAAATACAAATTTTTTCTCTTTTTTTGAAGTATATAGTGAGGTGGAATTTCAGCACTGACGGAGTCAGGATAGTGGCTGATGAAAATCAGTTATGACATCTTTTACGTAGGAGATGGAAATTTCTTATTTAAAATAAGGTGACTTAAAGGCAAATTTCTCCATGTAAATCCTGTCATAAGCAGAGAAATTATTGCAAGAATGAGACATATTGTAGAAGAGATGGTTTTGATAGATTTTGCAAAAACAGAAAAATAATTTTAATGCTACCTTATGATCACCGTGTTTGCCTGTGAGAGCTTTATATAATCATGATAAACATAGAGTACTGATAATGGGACTTTGAATTCAAATTCCTGATACAATCTCCAAGGAAAAAAGAAACTGATGGTGCTTGGTCTGTGGCCAGATAAACCCTCTGATGTTTAGCCAGGAAAGTTGTCAGCAGAGTTAAGTTCAGCCTTCTTGCTCCACAAAGATGCAGTTAAAAAGATGCAGAAGAGACAGAGGAACATGTGATAAAGACTTCTCTTTTTTCTGTGACACCCATGTGGCCTCTATCACTGGCAGTAGCTTGCCATCTTCTGGTCTTCTTACATGAGGCAGCAAGCAGCTTTATTTCCATTGTGCAGTCAGAAATGCAGACACAAGGAGACACTGTGTCTACACTGAGATGATACTGTGAGCTAACCAAGAACATGAATTTAGAGCGTACTAACTATTCCACACCTGTTCCCTATGCAGTTTTTTGGGTACAAGTAGTATTCTGTCCTCACTTTGCGTCAAGTAGGTGTGAGGTAGGTCATTCCATGTTCAAAAAGTCCATGCAAGACAATAATGCCAAGAATCTAGTGGTGGAGAAAATTCATACAGTTACTTAGCAGTAACTTTTCCTTGAAAACAAGCTCTTTTTAAATTTCATTTTTAGAAGATTAACTAATCCCCTTTTATAGAACTTTTCTGATCACATAATAGTGGCTTATAATTAAGAAGTGCACTGATTAGCCTTGGAGGACACAATTAGGTACAGCTTAGGGATGACTTCAGTTCCTGTGCTTTGGTGTATAGGAATCAGACTGTAGAAATATTGAAGCACTGCCTTCATGTGCCTTTATAGATTTGCCAATTGAGGAATGTTAATTAATTCATCACTTTAAAAATAAAAGCCTAAAAAAGCAAACATGGCTAATTGTAAAGCAGCTGAGGAAATTAATTGTTCAGCAAGAAGATATTTTTGATACAGTGTTCAACATCTAAACATGGTACAACTGCTTTTTCAGAAATTTCTGCAATGTAATTTCATAACTGCCTTTTAGAAAAGTTAATTCCATATCTATGTTTTTAATTTCTAGGTACATTGAAACCTTGAAGGAGCACAAACCAAAAATTGTCTGGGATGAACAAATTGCTGAACACTACTTCGAATACAAAAAGTGAGTTATATTTATTAACTTACTGTTCTGCAGGGCATGGCCCAGTACACAATGAATTGCCAGTTAACTATAGCATGCAACTGAATTCAGCAAATGGAAATTCTGCTGTTTGTAATCTCTATGTCAACACTGAGCTGCAGCATAAAAGAGTGCTTCAGGCGAGAGAAGTAAATCAGAGAAGGATTAATGAAATAACATAAGCTAAAACAATCTTTAGAAGAGAAGTCTGATGAGTCATATCTTTAGAAGTTATCCATCAAAGTTATCTGCTGAGTGTCAGTTAATCAGAGGCTATGAGATTAGTACTGTGAACTGTTGGGTGATTACCAATAACTCAGCCAAAAATAGTTCTGAGAAAAATCTGTGGTACAAGAGCCTGGTTTTACAAGTCCTGGTGATAAGATTGGTCAAGCAACAGACTTCCACTAAATGGAATGAACTGTAGAGAAATGTAATGAGAATAACATCAAGTGACTTCCAGATAAAGTTTTTAAAAGGACTCAGAACATGAAGGGAAATGGTAGTAACTTTCTTTGTCCTTCCTTTTTCATCATGACATGGCAAGAGGATTCCTGATGCTAGGAAAAATCCATTTAAAAGATATTTAAAAAAAACCAACCAGCAATATCCTATTAAGCCTCAGGGATAATTTGCTATTTTTGTATGCAAATATACAAAAATACAGTAAAATTATACAAACAAAAACCTACTACTTCTACAAAAACTATTATTCAATGCATTGTTAATGTGAAGACACACCACTGAAAACAAGAGTAAAACATATTTTATGGTGCTTTGAGAAAGAAAAGATCAGAACTACTTTGTTACTTCCAAAATACCTTCTTGGTTTTAATATTTTTAAATGTAAAAAAAAACCCCAACAAGCCAAAAGTAAAAGTGTCCTACCTTTATATTTTTAGTTTAATTTTCAAGGTTTCTCTCAGCCTGTAATTTTCTTCTGACTTCTCAGCAATGTGTATTTCTTGTCAGAAAAAAAAAAAAAATTACCTGTTGGTCAGCAGTGTTTTAATTTATCTTCTGTGTTTGTATGAAAGGACTGGGATCTGTATTCCTTCATATTTAATCCTTTGGTATCCCATTGAAAATTACTTTGTGCCAAACAATTACAAGTTTTTTTGTGTTAACTAAAGAGGAATAAATCAGAAGCTTTGTTTTACTGATCTTTAATGCACAATCCAGTTGGAGACACAATGACTGCCGGATGAAAACTTGCTCTTGAAAGAGTACATCTGAGGGCTCTGTTTGAATGGCATACTTCTGGGATTAATTTCTGAAACACATTTTCTAAACATCTCCTTGCAAACTGAATGTGTGGGAAAGGGATAGCTTGTCAGTGGTGCTATATCATTTGCCTTTGAAAGCCAATCTTTGGAGATTCTTGTTTGTGGGCTTCCTGGAGGAATTTTTGATGCATAAAGCACACTGGATCTGAAAATCACTCTAAACTTCACTTGCTGCGCTGTGCTTGGCAGGCAGCCATGTGGCTCAGTGCACCTGCAGTGGTTCAGGCGGCTGCCAGGGAGGGTTATTCAAGGGAACCCTTTTTCAGTTACCACTTTGGTTTGCAAAGGTTCAGTTGCATTGGATGGGGATGGCAGCGAAGCCTGAAATATGCTTCACTGGTAAAGCATCTCACCTGGAAATCTTGCATGTCTGCAGTTGCTGAGAAATCAAATCATGAATCTTTAAGCAAAGCACAGCTAATGATTTTCATGTAGCAGGCAGAGGCTATTACAAATAGTTACAGAAATGTGTTGTCTGTCAGTGCTTGTCCCAGTGCACTTTACAGGTAAGTATGCATTTACATAAGTTGGGAGATTTCAGGAGCAATTCCTACTTGGTCTGTCTATGCACTCTGCATTTCCTCCTAGCCTAACTGGTAAAGTGGTGCTGTGAGACCACTTGTAACTCATCCTTCTCATTATTTGGGGTTTAAAATGCAGCGTTGGTATCTGTGCCCAGTGTAGCTTGCCCTGTGTGTATATTTTATACTGCTAGCATTTAATTTAACCTGAACGATAGTAATTTGGGGAAAATCTTTCACAGTTTGCATCTGACAACCAAATGTCTTCATCTTTTTCAGATGCGCATTTAGTAGGTACAACTGTCTTTTACTATCTGACAGTTTTATAACCCAGTTGCAAGAAGATACCTCATTGTGTTTACTTAGATCTAGTTTCAAACCATCTCTGTTGTGAGATCTTCTCTTGGATCCTCTATTTTCGCTGTCAGCCTTTTCACCTCTTCTAAGAGTTGTCCTCCTTAAAAGGGTAAATAAGTATCTTGTCTGACTCTGCCTGTATTGCATTTCATTGTAACCAGTTCTTGGACAAAGTGTGATGCCCAAAGAAGTTTGGGACTTTCATCTTAATCGTGAAAGTTACCTGATTTCTTCCCAAACTTTGTGTTAGTTATTAGGAAACTGCTTTGTTCCTTAGATGTTTTGAAAGGCCTCATGGTGAAGCCTTTTAAGGAATCCTGTAGATAACCAGGGATTTTTGCTGTTGTAGTTGTGGCATGATGCAATTGCTATACAAAGACTATTCTAGCAGGTCTTTGACTCTATACAGTCTTGTTTTGAACTTTCTAACTTTCCAGCTGCTAGTGTTTTCAAAGCCCATTTAAGTAGGATGATTTTGTCAGGAGGACCTTTCTGACAAATATTCCTGTAACTGATACCTGCAGGACAATGACTCAGTTGCATACTTGACTTTTAGATGTGGTTTGTGTACCTTCTCTTAATGGCTTTTCTTTCCCCACCACTTTGGATTTATGTGCTGTGAGATGTTTGTATCTACAGTAGAAAAAGGGCAGGAGTAGCTCTTATCTGCAGTAGAAAAGGAAGAGAAGTAGAGAAGATTTTGGCCCTACCCTGCCCTCAGTAGACAGAGTAGCCAGAGTGCAAGTATGGAATGAATGGAAGTTGATGGCAAAAGTGTCTTATTTCAGAGGCAGAGTGCCTCAGCTTCCAGGGTGGAATGAGCACTGGGTGAGAAATCTCAAAGATACACGGTGCTAAATGGCAAGTAGTTTCTGTCATTGATATGGGCTTATTAATGCTCATGTGCTGAACACACTAGCGTATCTTATTTTTAATAGCAATAACTTCTTCAAAATAAAATTGGCCATTTTCTTCAGCACTGTCTTTGTTTCCTTTTAGTGTGAAGGAATAAAACTCGTTTTGAATTTTAACCTCACTAAAAATCCTATGGAAATCTATTAAGCTATTGTGTCTATTTGGTTTTCCTGTTTTGCAGAAATAAAGGAGGAGAACATGCTGTCTTCTACCCAACACTGAAGGTAGGTGCCACTTTTTCATGTCAGAGGGCTGTAAGAGGAAAGAGATGTTTACTTGACTTGTTGTATTATTGAGACAGTTCAGAAAATGTTTGTGGAAGAAGTTTACCCTATGTGGTTGTTACGATTCAAAGCCTGAGTTGCCTGTACAAGAAGATTGTTTTTTCTATCTCATGCATAATGGGGTTTTGCGATCTTTGGAGATTAGCCATGTCTAGAGATAAGACACACTAGGGCAAACCAGTGCTCTGAGAGGATCTGTTCAAATGCACAGTTCATGTGCTAACAGACATGCTGATTGTCAGACAAGAGACAAGAAATTTTCCTTCTGGTCGTGTTGGCTGGAAGCTTGGGGAACTTTTGCCTTCCTCTGTAAGAGGATCCTGATTCTCCCTCGCAGCCTATATCACCCTGTTTTCTTCAGTTCTGTTTCTGTGGAACATATTTTAGTGTTTTGAAAACTTAAGCATTTGGCCTTACTAAAGTCCTTTAGCAGGACGTACAATTTCTGTCTACGCAATAGTCTGCAATATACCAGAATACAGGATAAAATGATTACTTGCAGCCTTAGTTCCTACGAAGCTATCTTTAGATTTTCTCAAATTAAGCTAAAGGCAGTATGTTAAGCCTCTGCTGGCTTTTAATATTGGAAGGGAATTGCTTCTGTAGTGAAAGTATATCATATTTACAGAGAACAGAGACATTTTCTATGGTTAAACTGGTGTGAAATGATCCAAGGCTCTGTTTTTCTGAACAGGATTGTTATCTTAAGCTCCATTAGTACAAGGATATTTCCCTTCATTAATCTAATACTGGTGGAAGTACGAGCACATATGGGATATTGATTACCACATCTAACTATGTTCTTGCTAGTAGTACCTGTCTTAGAGTGTTAGAAAGTTTCCTTGTGAGCCTGTCAGAGAAAAGGTAGATCGTGCTGCATGTTGTCATGCTATGTTCTCTTCTGCCTTGTTGAAGGATTTCACCCTGCTATTGTCAGTACTAACCAGATTAAGAACACTCATTCCTGCACATTTCTTTCATTACTTCTTCTCTAGCAGATACTCAACTGATGGTTGGTGAATTTATGGAAACAGGTTTTCTTTTCAATTTCAACAAGCTTGTAATGAAGTATTTTGAGATTTGTATGCTGGCACAAATAAAAGAGTTGTTCACATAATGTGATCAAGATGGTCGGGGAACACTTAATTTTATTACTCCATGACAAGTGTGTTTCTTCCCCTTTTTAATGTTATAATCACTGGCAGGTTGCTCCAACTTAGGTTTGTTCATGATTAGTTAAAAGCAGTCATGAGCGCTAGGCCCAGTGGATCTGTTAATGATCTGTGTTCTGTTTTCTATGGAAATGAGTTTTAAACACATCCCTGCTGTGAGAAGTTTAAACATTGCAGTGCTGCACTTCAAAGTAAGAAAACCTGAAAGTAAAAGATTGAAAAATAATTATTTTAATTGTCTGAACTGAAAGAAGCGCAGAACGTGAATTATGGCATTGCTTCCCTTGTAAACCAATGGGTAAACTAACTCTAAATCAATAGCTGGAGCTGAAATAGGGATACTTTTAAATACTAATCTCCCAGACTCTCTTTAAAATAGAATTGTAATAATGAAAATTGTGACTTTGTCCTGGGAGAAGGCAAGGGTAAGTAAGAGATCTTGATGGTATTTGACAACTTGTTCTAATTGTCTTTGGTGATAAAGTTTTATTTTACCCCTGAGACATTTTTGGGAAGAGTTAGAATTTCTGTACATTGTGAAATGATAGCCAAAATTAGAATAGTCCTTTGCATGGTTCATAAATCTGATTTATTTCTATGGCATTTTGTCTATCTAGCTGGTTATCTTTTATTAGGTCATTGAATTAACTGGTGCAATTAACTGTCTCATACTGAATGATTGCTTGCTAACCAGAGAGTATTTGAAATACAGGCTAAGTTCTTCAGTATCTGGTTCAAGGATAGATGTTTTTAAAATGTCTGATAATGGCATGAAGAGATGACAGCATGGAGTGTCTAATATCTCTGACTAAAAGGTAATTGCTTTATGTGTCTTTGTCTTAGTCTATCCAGTTGCGCTTAGAGCTTGCAAAAGAATTGGGCACTGGAATATCCATCTGGGAACTGGGACAAGGCCTGGACTATTTTTATGACCTACTTTAAAATAAGAGATGATCTGGGAAAGACTTTATTTGCTTCACTGAGACTCCACCTTCAATTAATTTGGGTATCCTGGAGAGGTGATTTTTAAAACATTTTTTGTAATTTATATCATATCTGTATTAAACTTGCATTTTTCTCAATAAAGAACCTTTTCTGATTTGCCACACAGATGTGATTGTTGGTATCTGATAAAATTCAGAGAAAAAAAACAAAACAGAAATTTCTCTTAAAGCTCCTGAATTCAGAGTCATTGAAAATAGACCAACATAGCTGGGATGGCATCAGGGTTGAAAATATTTTCTGAAATGTTTCCTACAAGAAATAAAATGGACAAGTTGATGCCATCTGATCAAAGTTTAAGACGGAGACCTCTCAAACAGTTGCTGGTAATAACCAAAGTAAGTGAACAAATAAATCCATCAGATTATGTCCAGCAAATTTAATATCTGCTGGACCCTCTGCATCTTGCTGTCTTCTGATAAGGTAAGTCAATGTAAAATGTCAGGGGTGAGACCAATTAGATATCTTTCCTTCAAGCTGGCAGAAGAATCAAGCCCTGACAAGCTAAGCTGTTAGCTCTGTTTTTTCATGTTAGTAAATTCCTTAAGTAGTTCACAGTCACAGTAATTTCAATTTATGACTTGTTTCTAAGTCGGTTTTGTTACAGGAGATGCTCTGTAATTTCTCTCTTCTGCCTAGCCTGCTTAGTGTCTCAGTTTACAGTATTTAGCACTAGTGCTTGATGCATTAATGGTTAGTTTGTGGGAACTATAATGTTTAGCACCAAAGGCTATAATGGTAGTGATGGATTACATGGATAGCCCCAATAGACAGAGCCCCAGAGCAGCTCTGACAACCCCTAGACTTAAATAGGTGCTGTGAATGTGATCAGCGTCTTTGTGCATAAAGCTGTCATTCTTTAGCGGTACACATTGGTGCTTTTGTCTCCATAATACAGAATTTTTATGAACCCAAAAGCTGTAACAACCCATCAGTTTAAAAACAAAGCCAAAAAATTGTGTCCCTGCTTTTTGTTTACAGTATTTGTGTTTGTAGAAATACACAGGCTTCAAGGCAGTTTCTTCTAAGGAACTAAGAGGTGCTGGGAATTTGATGAGGGTGTCATTGGTCATGAGCAGAGACTCAGGCAATAGCTCTGTACTCCCACTGGTGTTCTTCTTGCCACTTACAGTTGTCACAAAGATAACTGCACTCCTCTGTTTGCATCCACCCTTCCCAGTAATTAATCTCAGTGGGGAATTTATCTGCCCCTGCTGTTTTCAGCAGAATAAATCCCACTGTAATGCACCATCGATTAAAGAACTATTGATCTTCACCTCTCTGATTTAGTTCTGGCATCTCTCAACTTCTCACATTGCCGGTATCCAGCAGGGTTTACTAATCAGGCTTCTTTCTTCCATACCATTAGTAGTAAGATAATTTGCTACGTGAGTCCTTGTGTTCAATTAACTTGAACTTTCTAGTTCGTTCAAAAGCAATTTAAAGTCACTCTGGCAGTGGTATCTAGAATAGCACAAGAATTAAATTCTATTACACTGGTTTTTCTACTTTCAGTGGCACTACTGAACCAAAGTGTCTCAGGAAAAAAATAGTCTGTAAGAAATGGAAGGGGTTGTGATCTGAAGTGGCATCCATTTTTGTATTAGCTAGTAGGTAGCTTTCAAAACTGGGTGTGGGGAAGAAAAGAATATTTCTTTTTAGCATGTTTTTTCCTCTTTAGAAGAGATACATGTAATTTGTCATGTTTTTAATCATTTTTTTATATTCTGTGATGATTCTCTATGAAGTTCAAGATTCCTGTTTGTCTGTGAGTACACCTACGTTAGAAAGAAGTGTCTTTTCCATCCTTAGAGATAGAATGAATACCTCTGTGTGTAAAAAAGATCAAACTAACTCTTGCTATATTATGAAAAATAAATACCAGATGAGAAGTACATTGTGATTTTGAGCCATCCATGGTATATAGGTGCTTGAGGCCAAGGATGTTGCCTTTTGTCTCTAAAGGCAAAACACGTTTGTTGCTTTAGAAATAATATTCCAAAAGAAACAAAGTTGGCATAGTTCTTTATTGTGAAGTTCTCTGGTAAAAAGAAAAGTGAGCACCAGAAGGCATGTGAGCTCCACAATGAATGAAGATCGGCTTCTGATGGATTGATCTTGCGTTCACTTAATTATTCAGTGTGCGGGAATGTCAGGTTGTCTTGTATTAGATATCAGAGAATCCACAAACCAGTGTGCCATCAGTGAGCCACCACAAAACCAGGTTTCTTTTGAAATTTGCACCTCACCACCTTCATGAAAAGGAGATGCTGGTATGAAAGTAGGTTCTGCAGAGCATCTGTTTTTATGACTTTCCCTCAGACAAGTGGGGAAAACTGAGCAAAGGCAGAAGGTGTGTGGGAGTGCTGGAGTGGCACTGCTGTAAGGACCATGGCAGGTAACTTTCATTCCCTCATTTTGAGAAGAACAGAAAGCACTGTTTTACAATGCAAAGAAACATTTTTCTGTAAAGCAAAAAACAAAACAAAACAAAACAAAAACCCAAAAGTATGGTGTTTGTTTTTCCATAGAAGCAGGTACTCCTTAAATGAGGTACTTGCCAGGGCAAGACCAAAGATACTGGACTTAAAGAATTGAGGGTATGACTGGGAGAAATATCTAGTGTTCCTATTAAAACAGCTTACCTCTAGTATAGCAAGTGGTGAAATGGAAGTGTGTTTATTTCAACAGAATATTTCATCATTCAGTTTTCTAAGATACATTTAAGAAAAAAAAAAAGCTGTGCTCTATAATCTAGTTCTTCTGCAAGAAAAATTTCTGTATATTAGGGTAAGATCTCAGGTGCTGTGAATGTAAAGGTATCTTTTAGCTACCTGATGCCAAGCAAAGCTTTCTTCCAACTGACCTTTGCTCTTGTGTTTCCCCATGTTTTACTTTTTTGGGTTAGACTCATGCAGGGTTACAATTTTCACTGCGTTCACTGAGAAAAAGAAGTAGCACCTGATTCTGTTGCAGCTGGCCTTCAGTATGAAGCTAGTATTTTTATCGTCAATTACCATCACACACAAAGTTTTAATAGTTAGCAAAGGGGTTTTTTTATATCTGTATACAACTAAGTATCTTATCGAGACAGAAAAGAGGATTATCTGACTACTTGCAGGATCACATGGACCATACTTCTGGGATAACAGCATCACATCTTATCTCAGGAAACGTGTCTTTTGTGGTAAGTGTATCTGTCTTGAAAACCAGACCTGCTGTACAGTCTTTGTAATGAGAAACTGTTTTAACAGAGAATTGTGGAAAATAAATTGTTTAGCTTGTCTCATTGTGAGATGCTACTTCTTCAAGGAGAATTGCTTTGGTACCTTGTTTTACAGTTCCTTTTTTGTTATCATATGTAGATGTCAAACTCCAGAATTAACTGTAGCTTCCAGGTAAGAAAGTTGGGAGTGATAGAGAAGAGGTAAGGTAGACTGAAGCATGACAATAGGACAACAGCTTCTTTAACCACTTCTTAGTTATAAAGAATTGTTGAGTGAGTTGTGTTGGTTATGGGCTTGGGTAAAAATATAAAATGCCTCTTCCATTTCTACTATAAGCTACTAGCAGTAATTATTTTTAAGAGTGGGGGTGGTGTTTTGTGCACAGTTCTCTGTGGAGTCTGCAAAGTTAATGGATGTTCATAGGAACTGTAATTACAGTCTCTCCTGAATTTGGGATGTGTCTTTTGAAAGTTTACTGTTTTGATTAATACACAGTGCAGCTGTTTGACTTCAGTTGAACAAATGGCAGCACAAAGCAGACAGATTCTACCTCTGCAGCTTGAAGAGGTTGTATGTAGCTATTTCCTGAAAATCCCATTCCCTCAGTGATCTCTTTTTTATGTAGTAAGTGAAAATTAACTAAGCCTGAATTGGTGTTTTGTAGTCTACCAGGAAATCACTTTGATACTCTGTGTTGGGGAAAAATATATCTTCTTTTTAGAAAAAAAAAAATCTTTAATATGGAAAGTAACTGGAATAGAATTTGACTAGCACTGCTTATTCAAAAAGTTACAAAAGTAAATAGCATCACTTATCTTGTTAGCATTTCAGATTAAAAGCTAACATACGCGTTTAAATGTATTCTGTTGGAACGAGAACATTACAACAAAATGTTATTTTGCAAATAAATGTGGATGAATGGAATCTAAGACTCAAAATTGAAAACAATTAGTCATTTTACGTTCCTACTTAGATCAGTTACCTTTTCTGGATATATTTTAATGTTTATTTGGTTACAATGTAACTTTAAAAAAATATTTTAGGAAAAATACTGTAGAAAACCTGTACGGTATTTTCATAGAAACAAAAAACTCAGGATACGGATATCTGATGGTAGGACGCCATTATACAGCAGGATGGTGGATTCTTTTTCTCTGAAGTCAGGACGGGGTTTTTTGTCTAAAAGAAATGGTCTTGTTCAGTGACAAGCTTGGGTTTGAGCCAAGACTCAATAATAGTCTTTGGTCTGTGTAGTGCTACAGATCATGCTTGTCGTGGTTTAACCCCAGCCAGCAACTAAGCACCATGCAGCCTCTCACTCACTCCCCCCCCACCCAGTCGGATGGGGGGGAAAATTGGGAAAAAGAAGTAAAACTTGTGGGTTGAGATAAGAACGGTTTAATAGAACAGAAAAGAAGAAACTAATAATGATAACACTAATAAAATGACAACAGTAATAATAAAAGGATTGGAATGTACAAATGATGTGCAGGGCAATTGCTTACCACCCGCTGACCAACACCCAGCCAGTCCCCGAGCGGCGATTCCCCGCCCCCACTTCCCAGTTCCTATACTAGATGGGACGTCACACAGTATGGAATACACTGTTGGCCAGTTTGGGTCAGCTGCCCTGGCTGTGTACCCTCCCAACTTCTTGTGCCCCTGCAGCTTTCTCGCTGCCTGGGCATGAGAAGCTGAAAAATCCTTGACTATAGTCTAAACACTACTTAGCAACAACTGAAAACATCAGTGTTATCAACATTTTTCTCATACTGAACTCAAAACATAGCACTGTACCAGCTACTAGGAAGACAGTTAACTCTATCCCAGCTGAAACCAGGACACCCATGCTTCTTACAAGCTCTTAATGAAATAAGCTCTTACTCTAACTTCCAACACATTAGAACTAATTCTCCAGTCAACTGCTGAGGGCAAAGCAGAGGGGTTGCATGTGGCATATAGATGATCATATTTTGATCCATCCATTGTGTGGCGTTTAAATAAGGTAAAATTTAGCAATTGTCTAGTGTGGGAAGGCAAAACAAAATTAAAAAACTGCCTCTCTGTATGAATTCTTAGCTGGCTGCCCAGGTGGGAGTAGAACTTAATCACAGGGCATTACCCCGCCCACCTGTTTTTTCGAAGCAGGGTAATGAAGCTCATGTGAAAACATTAAGTGTAGATAAGCAGTATATTGACTTTCTAGAGACTTCCTAACTCTGCTAATTTCATTTACCAGAAGCCACTAATCACAACAGATATACACGTGGTGGTAGAAAGACCCTTCAATTTCTAGATTGAATGCCATGTATTTTTTGCATAAGTGACTTGCTGTAAGGCTTACAGGATCGTTGCGTTTTTCTGCAAATCCAGGCACAGTTTCTTGGAGCAGGGCTATCTAATGGTCCAGCTCTGTCATCTTCTGCTGTGAAGTTCCTGCTATGTGTATGGCTGCAGCAGGGCTTGCCTGAGTGATATACCTCACCTTTCTCAAAGGTCAGTGTGCATGGAATAGAAGTCAGAAGGTTATGGTGTTTCACCAGTTTTCTCCAGTATGTAAAGTCTGTACATTATGGTTACCTCTGCTGCTCATCCTACTCAAAAAGGTAAAATTGAATTTTGTTTTCCTTTGTTTATTGCATACATTTGCAAGTGTTAAAGCAGCTCAAAAAACCTTACAGCCATCACCAATTTTCACTAAACATTACTTTTCTATTCTTCCTTATGATCTGCATTTAGGAACGGTCTAGGTAGGCCTTTTGATATATTTCAGTGAGTTTTCTTCCAGTGCAACAGTGGAGAGTGTATACTCTGCTATATATTGTCTTTGCTTGACGGTTGTGGAGGATAGGACTGTGACTAAGAATAGCCAGCAGGCAGTTACTGCCCAATGTAGGAAATTATTTAGGACTGTGTATATCCATTTTCACCCAATTGTTAATGTTTCTCCCCTGATTTTTCAGGTGAACTCACGTGGGATATTAAGTTACTGTAGATTATTTGACTATTATTACAGTTTTTGCAACCTCTTTGTGTTTTCCTTTGCCCCTTTTGGGGGCTGAACAAAACAAATACTGTGAGCAGATATGCTTGTATATCATGAGTAGATGAAGGCCCAGCTGTAGCAGTGCCAGCATTCTTGTGCTGTGGAAGTGAGGGAAAGATGCCTGGAAGTATTGTGTGACCACACAGAGAGAGGAGGAGAGAGTCATTTGCAAAGCTGGCTCTCTAGTCCTTATAGTTAGTACAGTGATATTGTGGTAGGGTGGCAAAGCTCAGCTCTGCTCCTAGCAGCTACCTCTGGGCTGATTTCGCCCTTGTATAGAAGTGCTGTTTCAGTTGCTGTGATGGGAGTTTTTGTGTAAAACAAGCAGTCATGTTATTTTTGCTCTGCTATTTCATGTCCTTATGTGAAAAACCTCTGTGCTAATAATCTTTTTTGTTTTGCTCTCATTAAAACAACTGATAAATCTGGCTAAGTGAAAGTCAAAGTCCCTTTGTTTTGCACTAGAGCTGGAGCTAGTCGTGAGCCAGGTGAAGGTGTTTGGAAGAATTAATGCAGACCAGTTCTGCTAAGGCAACTATACAAATAGTTTCTTCATAAATGGCAAGCACCTCTCTTCGCAAATATATTGTCTCATGTGTTGCAACTGTAGGTACAACTTAAAATCAATTTTTTTTTTTTTTTTTTTGGTCTGGGTAGCTTGCTGGTATCCTTAGCTGGAATTAACATTAGAAAGTGTTTTATTCAATGATGCCTTTAAAATCACAGCACTAAATGGTTGTCTGCTGTATCAGGTCTTTGCATGCTGCTTCTGCTTTTTAACTCGGAACTTTCTATTAAAATTAAATTGCTTTTGCTGTTAGCTTGGAATTGTTTTAGATGAACTTTCTGTGTCAAACAGTGGGCCAGGATTTTAAATTCCATCTAATTCCTTCTTTCTTCATTCATATCAGCCCTGAAATTGTGATTGACGTGAGGATGCAATTGCACACAGGAGATTGGCTGAGTTCATGTCTTGAAAGCCCAGTTTAGAAGTTTATTGACTACTTTAAAGCACTGAGGGTTAAATTATACCATTAGTATTTGCTTTAGAATTTGGGATTACTGCCTTTGATACAAGAAGGAATGGGCAGTAAGTTTTAAGATTTTTGGCTTTTACTGAAACATATTTTTCAGTTGTTTTAGTGAGAGAGTTAAAAAAATATGTAAGGTGGCAGGGAGAATATTCATCATCCCCAGAATGAAGACTTTGCTGTTCTCTCCAATATAGAGCGCTTAAACCTTTGACATAAACAAAGTCCCAGTTTTGCATTCAGATTTCATCTTTGCCCCTTGGCAGTAGCTATTGAGCTTATCTGCCTCACTGACAGTGTGAGGGTCTTCTCAAAATCATTCACTGCAGAACAACCTGTGAACAACAAGTTGGGGTTGTGTGCGTGCCGAAGCGAACAGAGTGTGCTGCTGTTCTGAGTGATACTGTGAGAAGTGATGAGTCCCTCCCCTCTCCACCACAGATAAAGGGAAAATGGCTTTGCTTGTAGATACAGAGACAAGTAACTCCACAAAGGATAAATAGAAATAGTAATTTGCACAGCATGCAATCAGGTGGAGGAATTAACTGCTGCAGTAAGTCAGAAAGCCACAGACAGTAGCTGGATCTTTAAAAGGCCTGAATGTTTCCCTAGTCATGAGATCACTGATTATATGCTTTAAAGGGAGAATAATGGTGTCCTCCTGCCATTAGCTAAATTGGTACTCCTGTGAAGCATCTTCTCTCCGTCCCACCCCACTCCCAATATTTGAACATTTTTTCAGCACCTTGGTACTTCTGGCATTTTCTGCATGTTACCTGGGTAAGCTGGGGCGGGGGGGGGGGGGGAAGGATCTGTAGTGGACCACACTTGTATGGCTAAGCTTGTGCTTTTTAATCTTGCTTGTGTATGCACTTCAGGGGCTATGCTTGTCTCCTTTGACAGTGACTGTGTGGGCTCTGTTTGTGTGATGTCTGAGTCAAACTGCTGCTCAACTTTCATTTCCAAGCCATTTCCTTTGTAAGTGAAAGCATGTTTTTTTGCTGACATTCAAGTGCTGTTGGTGTTCAGGCACCATTGCTGCTTAAAGATTCCACAGGCCCCATTTTGCCACTGACTTGCATGTCTGGGAGCCCATTTGTTTTCTAGGATTGTTGTTGTTGTTTATAATTAAAACAGAATTTAGCAGTGCAGCTGCAGCTTGATTGCAGCTCTTTTAATGAATCTCAAATGAAAATATAATCCAGCTTCATCTCCTGCAGTTGTGTTGACTCAGTGAGAATGGGAGGACTCAAAAGAAGTAATAGTGCCTTTCCCCTGTCCTGCAGAAAATTTAAAATGGTTATTTGGAAGGGCAGAGTAGATGGTGGTTCTGAATGATGAAAAGGAGAACACTTCTGAGAACAGAGTTATGCTGTGAAGTTGTATAGCTTAGACAGTTTTTTTATAATGCTACTTTTGTAATAATACCCTTTTACTTTTTAAGGTACTTCCACTGGCAGCATCAAATAACTCACTTGGGGCTTTTCTGGGAGTAAACGGTTGCATCTGAATTTACTTCTAATTTCAGAGCAAACCTAAAATAATGAAAGCTTTGCTTAGTGACAAGCATTCTACAGTGCAGGTGTCAGGTGCTTAAATTTGGGCAGTTTCGTCATGATGATGGGGAGATGTCACCCAGGCTGACTGCAGCCACTAACAAAGCAGGAGGACAACGGTATGGCTCACTGCACATGAAAATGTTTTTGAATTTCTGATTGTATTGGAGTGGTCTGGAAATGCAGTGCTGAAAGTGAGCAGCACCTGGTAAGCTGTCTAAGTGCTCTAATGGCATCTCTCTATCCAGTGCTTCTCTTCCACTGTCAAGCTTTGCTCTCAGACAGTAAAACTTGTGATGCTCAGCTGAAAGTCAGGATTTTGTAAGTAGCTCCTTGAATGTGCATCACCCGGAGGAAGGATGTTTGGTTTAGTGTCAAAATTATCTGTGTCCTGATAAATGTCTCATTCTTTTGCCGTTACTATTGGAATAGAACAGTTCCAGCTGGAAGGGACCTACAATGATCATCTAGTCCAACTGCCTGACTACTACTGAAAACATACATCAGAAGTTATTTAGGAGAGTGAAGCTGAGGTCAAATATTTGCACAAAATTAAAGATCCCTACAGTGCTGTGTTGAATTACCTTTAAAAGTACCCCTGGTTTTGAGTCTCTGTCATGGGCTGTTCCCCACATATGGTCTATCTCAAAATGCAGATTAGGTGCTAATAGATCTGTCTGCAGGATCTTGGTCTGAGGACTGGTAACACTTTGGAGAATAAATCCCCTTTATTTCCCGTATTTGGAACTGGCTGGTAAAATGTGCATTCATAATAATGGCTGTTCTCCACTTAATTTGAACTATTCCAGCTCATTTCTGTCAATGTTAAATTAAACTTTAAGAATTAAGAAGGGAAGAAATTAAATTATGATGAGATGGGTCTGCCAAGCTTTATACTAGGGCACCTTGAATTTATGGCAAGGCAAACTTGGCTTATCTATCAAGAGAGAAGATTATAAAAGAATTTATTTCAAAAGAAGCTGAAATGCTTATTTTTATTTAACATCTCATGGATTGTTCTGCACGTTATCAGAATAATTACTTCCTGTGCTTACATAAGTAACACATTATTTTTCTTCAAACTGTTTTGCACCTCAAGTGTTTTGTCTGTTAAAATGATTGTGTGTTGGTTTTGTTACTACTGCATGAAGAAGCATTTGTAAGCATGTATAGTGAGTATTTCTAAAGACTGTTCTCATAAAATAGATGTTCAAGTATGGAATAAAGCATGAACAATCTAAGCTAGTGGACACACAAAAAGAACTGGTAAGTGGAAGATCATTTTATTACCAAATCTGCAGTTGTTTCAAGGACTGCCCTGTAGGTCTTGAACAATATTCAAGTTCTGTTCTATTTGTTTTAAACTAGTCACTTTGCCGACCTTACCATTTCCTTGGTACAGTCATATGGGCCACTAGTGGAAGAAGGACAAAGATTCATAGAGTTCTGGGTAAATGCAGAAACCACATTCCTCTGGGCTCTTGTCAAGGGCCATGCTCTGCAGTAATCCAGGACAGCTCTGGAAATTTAAATCTGAGGTACTGACATTCTTATACATAAAAAGCTTTGGGGGGGACGGGGGGCGGGCAAAGAGTACACTGCAAGAGAGTATCGCTGAATTGAGTTTTGCATATATAGGAGTTAATACATGGGTTATGTGTGTGTGAATGATACCAAATACTGTGATTGTTGTAATCCCCTGTTAATAAAGGGATTGACTTACAGTACAAAATGACTTAGATAATTCTGCATGCTGTATTATCCCTTCCAAGGATTTTGAAGCCTTATGGGCTTTCTAGCCCTCAGTACCTCCTTACTTTATTGCAGTACCTGCAGAACTTGTTTTTATGAAATGTTAATCATGGTCCTCAAACATGAATAATGAAGTACTTTGTTCCATACTGATGGGCCTGTAGATGACGTGGGTCAGGGAAACACAAAGCTGAGCCAAATACCTCCAAGCAGTAACTTTTGCATTTTGAGATCTGACATAATCATGGCAGAATTTTGTGAGTATATTGGTTTTGCAGCTACTCTCATGGGTCCATGTATAAATAGCATAATGGGAATGGCATTGCCCGTGTCAGTGGTGTCCCCTAGCACAGAGCAGGGCAGTGCCTCCACCAGTCTGTGCTGTCGTCCCTGGCACAGGAATGCTGGAAGAACCTCAGGGAGCTGCTTGATGTTTTGTTTCATCATGTTTTACCTCAGCACTAAATCCAGTATTCTTGTTTTGATGCATCTCTAGGTTTGCATGTGTACACACAGATTCTAAGCTCCTTTTCTTTCATTTTTTGGCAACATCCAAGTTTTTCTGCTGTGGGTGTAATGCCTATCTGACCATCATTTGATATCTGAGCCTGTCTAGAGTCTAGAAAGGGAAATTCAAGTTTATATTTCTGTTTGTAGAGAAGCTGCTGTGCCTCTGATTCCTGGCAGAGGGGTTTCAGCATGTCAGCCCACAGGGGAATGGCGAAGCTGTGCAGAGAGGAGCAGATCTGGCTGCAGTAGAAAACTTGGGTTGGAGAGAAGGGCACAGAGAAAGAAGACAAAAGAATTATCTAATCTGGGAAGGTCTTAGTTCCTCTGACAGTATAGCAAGCCACACTCCACATGAGCTCACAGGGCTGCTTCAGGGGGCAGCAGGACTGCTTGTACTACAGATCCTCTGTCTCTGAGGCAAGTGGGGTTTCAGCACCCTTGTAGGTACTCCCCAGCCCCTTTCCACAGGAGAGGTGCCAAACAGGACCCTCTCTTGCTCCTGACTTTTCCTGGAGACCATCTGTCTTACTGTCGGGTCCAGTGGAACACCTTAACAGTATGAAAAGCTAAAAATCTCAGCTAAAAGCTTTCCTGGTTTCCCCTACCCCACCCCGAGCTGTGCGAGATCTGAAGTGACCCAGAAATACAGCTGAAATACAAGAGGACAGTAATCCATCTGACTAGATGTGACAGCCCAACGCCAACCACACTGCCCGTCTG
>NW_010972597.1:1770824-1852508 GCF_000737465.1 Haliaeetus leucocephalus | reverse complement strand
TGAAACCTGTTGCTCGTGTTCCCCCCCCCCCCCCCCCGCCCTTCCCTGTTAGGTAGAAAATTATTTTTTTCAGAAAATCTTGTATTGGATACATATTCAGCTTATGCATTTTAGTTAGCTTCTGCTTAAAAATTAGGCTATCTTGGCTGAATGCTTTTAAAAATAATATAATGGAAAGTAGCAGAGATAAAATAACAGATGTGCTGCTGGTCCTGCTATCTTTAACCAGCTGTTTGTCTGTGTCTCTTCCTGTAATGTTCCCCATCAGCATTATCAGAGTAGTGTGAATCCTGCCATGAACCTCTTTCTAATTACTAAGCTGGCATTTCAAGGCAGGAGAAAAGTGAGCTTTTGTCCTTCAGAGGTAAGCCTGTGAACCTCTGTTCACAGAGACAAGTGGGGGAGAATGTGACTGCAGGGAAACATGGGCTGCTTTAAAATGAATGGATTTATTACACAATTCTGCTAGTGTGGGGACATTTGCCTTTATCTAATACCACTGTGTGTGTGTGTGTATATATATATTTAGTGGGAAAATGTTTATCTTCTGTGCAGTGTTTAGGATTTCTCAGTCATACAGAAGTACTTAAGATTAAGACCTTAATATTTAATAAGCTCTCTATTGTTAGAGAGCAAGTGAGCCTGCCATCGTGAGATTGGGCTGGCAGCTCAGTGGATTAATGGAAACATAGAGCTGGATTTAAAAGCCCTGAATGATAATCTTTAAATATGCTTAGGCATTGTGGTTGTGCAGTTTCCCTCTGCTTCAAAAATTCCACTGAAGACATAACTGAAACTACAGCACAGCCTTGCCTACTGGCAAATCTACTTTCAATCCTGGGGCTTAAATTCCTTCTGTGTACATCTGTACACCCACTGTGTCAGTCCTTGTGGGTTTTCACTTCTTACTATATTGTTGCTACAGGAACTATTTTACACAGACCTGAAAAACAACAGTTGCAGAGCTGAGCAACTTTCCTACCTGAACAGATATCTTGCTTAGACTTTCAAATAAGCAAATGTTGCTATTTGAAAATACTGAAGTGAAAATTATGTTGAGGCTTGTGATATGTGCTCTCAATAAGGTAGCCAGAGGAAAAGACTGTCTTGGCTGGCTGGCTGCCTTTTTTTTTTTTAACTCCTGTCTGTGAAATTTGTAGTTCTTCTGGTTCATGTAACCCATTTCAATAGTACTTCATTGTCTGATAGAGATCTGAGTAGTCCCACTGCAATGATAGTGTAGACACAATGTGATGCATTCTGGGATGCCTTCACACAAATTGAAAGGCTTGAGAATATTTTCATTGTGGGAGATTGCTTTTTCTTATTTATATAAGAACTTACTGGTCTGAAAGGTGTCTGGACTTAGAGCTGACTTACTTGTGTACACATTTCTGGGGATTATCTCAATTTCAATTTAATTTGCCACTTCATGCTATAAAGCTCTCGGGGAATCTTTAATTTTCAGTGAGAGCTCACTAAATTAAAATGAAAATGAAATAAGCTTGCATTGTCAGCACTGAGAATGGCAGTGTTGTCCCAAATTTCTGTTTATACTTCACCAAAGCTGCTTGTGCAAATAAGGCACTAGGGCACTGAGTTTTTTGGTACTAGATCTGATTATGTAGCTGAACACCCTTATGCTCTGTGTAATTGAACTGATATTAAGAAAGCTTTCTAACTTGCAGGATACTGTGCTCCTTGTGACCAGTGACACATCAGCTGTGACGTGCTGAGTTCTTTTAAATGTCATGGATCTCAGCAGTTTTCAGTAATGTTTAAATTACATATAAATTCACACCCACTGCTCCCTGGATTGATCTCCTGCGAGGCTGGAGGTACTGAAGGTTGGAGGATGTAAGAGAAATAAATGAGTGTCTGTACCCGTTGTAACTGTTTTCATCATCTGGGTATTCCAGTGTCCTTCAGTAGCTCTGTGAACCCACAGTACCCAGGAGGGGAGTAGATGGGATTGCAGTCGGAACAGGATGAAAGAAAGACCAAGGAAAAAAGGTAAACAAAATAGCACTAAACATTTATATGCATACCTTCAACCGTGTATATGCTAGATGAGATTGGTGACTTCCCCCTTCTCCTGGTGACAGTATCAACTGCAGTGCCTCTGCTAGGAAGTTACCTGTATGACTGCCGGGGTGGTAAGATGAAGACTCTATCGAAGGGATGGACTGATTGCCCCTGGCTGCAGTACCAGTAGGGCATCACAGCTTTTGTCATACAGATCTGAATCACAGCATGCTACAGAGGACTGCTTTAGTCCTAGAACTGAGAGAACCACCATCTACGCAAGATTCAAAACCCCTAAATCTGCTACATTACACAGACTAGGAGCAACAGTTTATAGAGAGACTTTATACACGCTGCAGCCCTGATTCAGTTCTGGGAGCGTCTTTCTAAAAGAACACTGTGTCTGTTGTGCATGACCTGACTGTGTATTTCACGGGATACTGCTCTATTTTTGTACCTTATAGTGGGGAAAAACGGTCTGCTCGGGGGCCCAGTGTTGTCTGCCCACGTCTCTTGTCCATTTCCAACATCTCTCATATTTTTCATCTATGTTTTTTCATACATGTCATTTTTAGTTTCCCTTTTCTTTCTTGCCTTTCCTGGTGCAGAAGTCTGGATAAACTGGAGTCCTGTGTAATCCATAGTAAAGATTGCTTGCATTGGAATATTCTAGTTCTGAGAACATCATATGTACATAGATTCTGAATGTACATTAACTCTTGATTCCATCAGGAACAAGAGAGTGTGATTTGCAGCAAGCTTTTAATTGTGCCAGTGTTTCACGTGATAATTCTTCTTTTAAACCTGCAAGCACTTATTTCAAAGGACCTTTTGATAATGAAAGTTGTATTGTGTCAGGGTAACCAGCTGTGGTGCACAGTTAGGAGTAAGAAGGTGTTTGATAGGGAAGAACTTTAATGCATGGACTTCACAGGAAGGAGATTTAAAACTTCAATTTTTATTAGCACCAAATATCAAGCAAGTTCCATGAAAACAAGCTGTACTTCCAAGCTGGTGAGTTATTTTGTTTAGGGAAAGTGAGCTGGTATTTATGACACATCAATTCAGTCTATATACTCTCTTCTGCTTGCATTTGCAAATCCATAATTCCTTCAGTTGTGCACAGGTCACAATTTCTGTTCTTCCCCCCAAAGTAGGAGTACTTTCAACCATGAGGTTTAAAGGCATCTCTGTCCTTGAGAGACCAAGTAGCATAACTTAGCTGCTCACCAGAATAGTCAAAGCACCTCTGGCTTCTAGGGGGAAATATTCCCATTTCTCTTTCTAACATACTTATGTGTCCAGTTCCCACAGCTGAGCTCACAGCATGAGGAATTTTCCCAAATAGCTTCAGTTGTAGCTCCACGCAGCCTCCCTATTCAACTAATGCCAACATGACTTTCAAATAAAATTAATACAGGTGAAAAGATAGTGGCCATTGGTGGGGAGGGAGGAGGGCTGTGTGGTGCTCTGAGGATTATAAAGAAGCTTTTAGTAGCTTTTGACTACAATAAGAGATCTGGTATAGGCTCATAGAGTGAGAGGAGGGGTTCCAAGAAAGCACTAGAAGCAGCACCATGGAGAAGTGCTCTTTTCCTAGAGTACTTGCAAATGCTTCATCTTAATTGAGTTTGTAAACAACTGTAACTCCCTTGAGGGGAGGGTTCAATTCCTTGAGAAATGAGAGCCTGAAAATGAGAGAACTGAGAATTGCCTTTTTTTTTTTGTAGAAGTTATCTTGACAATTAGGCTGCCACAATACAAAACGTGGGGATCCATATGCTGCTCCAGTCACCTCAATAGTGTGTGGATGCATGTGAGCATTTCAAAAGAACAGCAATGGCAACATTTCTAGGCCAAGGCATTTTTTAGCTCAGTATTCTGTGTGCTTATTATCCAAGCTGAGATATAATATCAGAATCAGTTAATTGCATCTGTGGATGATACAATAACACTGAACAAGTTTCCAAGGTAAATTGGATTAAAAGAAAAAAGGAGGAAAAAAATCCCCACAGCATTAGTCTCTCTGGAGAATGCTAAACAACTAGTGACAGTTCTGGCTGTAACAGTGCTCACCTAGCCACTGGCAGGCTTGCATCGGGGAACAGAGGACATTGAGAGTAATTCAGATTTAGTCACTAGTTAGGTCCATAACTAGGCTGACGTGAGTTATTTGGTTACAGTACTCACTTTTCTCTGCTGTGTAGGGACTATGGTCTCCTAACTCAATGTCAAACCTGAACTTTTTGAAGCCGTGCAAGATGTCTATCCTTGGGCACTTAAAGTTATAAAATACAAGTAACTGAATCCCCTCTGTGTTTGGCAGACTGGGACCTTGATTAACCAGGTGTCCCTCTGTGCAGAACAGCAGATTTGAAGGGTGCAGTAGAGATGGAAGGGTTGGTGCAGCAATGGGCTTAAGCTTTACAGTCAAGGAAAGGTATCTGTGGAGGATGGAGATGATGAGATGCATCTGAATAGACTTTCACAAACCAGTTCCTGAAATCCCTTTATTTCTATAGTAATTTTTAGGGTCTTCAGGATGAATGCTTTACATCTGAAACTCTTGTCACTGTCCATATGGAAAAATAAACACATAAGCAATACACATTAACAGTTGGGGTTTTTTATGCTGTACTTTGTTTTATATAGATTTAATTATATACAGTTATATATTTTATTTTGTTGGCTGTGACTTGAACCATACTCTGTACTAGCAGTGCCATGGGAACATAAGGGGATGTTTATAGTGGATAAGGATCCCATCCTTTCAAGTTACTCTTGTAACCACAAGTACAGGGAATTAACTCTATTAAGCAATTCTGTAGTAACAAAATGTTCTGCCTAAACAATTTCTGCATGAAAGGTACCAGGGAGTTGTTTGAGAAACCAGTTTAACTGATCAGCCATTTCTTCATTAAAAAACCACGCATTGCAAGATGACTTGTAGGCCCTCTGTGTAGCTGTCTAACAGGTACTGGTGTAGATTTGGTAGTGAATGCTTTCTGGCTGTTGAGGGGAAGAATGTAAACTAAGCTGTTCTTGCAGGTCAACAAAAAACATATGATTTCTAGTGAACAGAATAATGTACAGTATTTCTATGGGGAAACAGTTTTATGGGGCTGCGGGGAAGCAAGGCCTAGGGTAAAATGACCTACATAGGCACCTGATAAGATTTCAGAAAAACAGCCTTTCAAATTGCATTCACTAGGTGAGTTAATAATGACAGATACTTCATTGGTTTGGGATTTTTAACATATGGGAACGTAAGAAACATAGGGCTCTGTATTTTGCACTTTTGATGTGTCAAGGCAAAACTTTGGATGAAGTTTCATCAGCTACCCTTAAGTCTCTTTGAGAATTATCACCATGCAGACAGAAAGTACTTTGTATTACACAGCTGGTATAATCAGCTAAGCCTGATATTCCTAAGTTGTGTTAAGTACATTCAAGAAAAATAGCAGTATGTCAGCTGAAATACTAGGTTAGTTGTTATTAAAATAGGAACACTTCTGTCTCTACTAACATGTAGTTCAAAAAGCAAAGACAACTGAACTAGGATAGCTGCTGGGGGAAGGTATGCTGGGCTTAGTTTTTTGAAACAATGAGATCTTGAAAATCAAGTGTACTATATTACCTACATTTAAGCTTTAGTGGAAAGATAAATTAGGCTGTAAAGGTAATACAACTGCTCTGTGCCCAGGTATTTCTGTAAGAATCATTAAGTTAGCATTTCTGAAGTATAGAACCAATGGTGAATAAATGGAATAGAAAGGCAGATGTTCAAATTCACAGAAGAAGGGTTCTTTCAAATGTATACAGCATGATGAAATTGTGAAATTCACTGCTACAATGTAAGACTGAAGTGGAAAGTTTCACAAAATCGGAAACAGATTAAAGATAGATGTCTTTAATGAGACCATCTAGTGGTACACTTAATGGGATGAAGAAAATTCAACAAATATAAACGTGCCTACTGAATTGAGGGAGTTGTAAGAAACTTCCACCAAAGGTTTGGGTTATCCTTTATGAGGTTTCCTGCAACAACCACTAAAACCTCTGGGTCTCCACTTTCAGGCCACATCTACCCTTACATTTTCAATAGTATGCCTGTGCAGTTGCTCAGAATGCACCCAGTTTAGAGGCAATTTCACTTGCAAAGCTATTTGACCTGGAGGGTACAATAAATTGTATTGAAAAAGGCAGCATTAGACATTACTTCAGACAAGGTACCTGGCTAACCAGACCTTCTTCTGATCTGACATAGTAGGAGTTGTTCCATTTTAACAGAGTCTGGTGTTTATTTTGTAAGTAAGTTTTTCTATGTAACTTTGAATCTAAGCAACTACCTCAGAAAGAGAACTCCTTTTGTTTCAAAATTATCAGTAACAGACAAGTTCTAAACAGAAAATAATTGGTTTCAGGTCTAAGTAAGTATTTTGTTACACTGTAAACCTGATCTCCCAGTATTTTCTGAATTGTTATTGATTATCACATAATGTCAGGTTGCCCTTAAAAGGAAACAGAAGGGGGTGTAAATTACCTGGGAATGGTAAGCCACTTAATAATAATATCAATAAGGCAGGATAGGTCAAATCAAAGATAGATAATGAGAAATGACAAAAAAGTATGCTGTGTATTTTATTTTTTTTCATTGCCTATACTGTATGTGTGCACTTGCACACACACATCTTTGGGTATGTATATACTCTATAGCTTGTAGTGTAGTTGAGTATAAAGAATACAAAAGACATTCTGTTGTAAACTTTAAAGAATATTTAATAAATTTAAAAAATAAAATGTATATCTTCAATTTTGTTCTTCATATGAATGCACAAAAATGTATCACTGGAGTTGCAGCGACAAAATCCAAAGAACTAAGGAGACCTGACCACTGTGGTAAGATATCGGTGACAACCTAAGAGAATTCACAATGGAATCCAAACAAAATTTCCCATGGTGAGTCCTGACTTGTTTTCTTACTGTGAATTGTCTAACTCTGTATCTATGAAGATCATTCACACTTAGCAAGAATCCTTGCAGACAAAGTTAATAAAGAGTCTGGTTTTAAAATAAATGCCACAATCAACTCCTGGTTTCTGTTGCTTACCTTTGGTGCCATATTTATAGCACAACAATGAAGCTAAGGGGTAAGTGAAAGGCTTCACCTTTCTCCATGCTAACAACCTCCTGTCCTATCTATGAATGAGGCAGCTGGGAACCATGTGTGCTGAAAGATGTAACCAGTTCTTAATTAGTTTGTGGGAAGTGAGGGGTTTGGGTGGATTTGCATAACAGCAATATTGCTGATGCAAGATAAAATATTTCTACAGCTTCTGTGCAGTTCCTTCCTCTCCATATTATAAATCATACAATGCTGCATTCAAATGGTAATTATTAAATGGAAGAATAAACCTTTACGAATTTATATTATTTGAGGGGGAGAACAAAGAAGTATTCATAGAACAGAAACTGGAGTGAATTTCAGTGATTGTGCACTACATGATGTGTAACTAAATAATACTGGTTTGTACAAGCAATAAGATTTGGCTGCTACTGACAGTTACTGTACAGGAAAATAAATCATATTCTATTAAATATTTATACATCTATTATTGTAACTGTGAAGATGAAAAGCCAGAAGTATAGTGGACTGAATCTAAAAGCTAAATCCTGATGTTGCTGGATTCAGGAGGTCCAGCCATGTGCACTGTGCCTTCACATCTTGTTAAGCAGGAAGAGCAATGAGTATAAATTAGGAGTGCTGTCCTTCAATGTCTTTGTTGCCTTTGGTTCTGTCTTTAATTTAAATATATTGAGTCCTCCTTTGTGTTTAAAGATAAGAAGTGAAAATAATATAAAAGACTTTACTAAAGGTGACAAAACACCAATGGAAGCAACTGGAATGACTTCTGTCTTGCTCTGCATACATATGATATAAGCAGCCTTTAAATGGGTATTAGGTACTACAGGGTATTTATTTAAAATCAACCGGTTCAACATGAAGTTTTATGCATAATATGGAACTATCTTTTTTTGGTTTTTAAAAAAAGATTCTTGCTGTTACATACCACAAAATATTCTGTCCTTGTCAGCAGAGAAAGGATGCAATGCTTTTAAAAAGAAAATATGTTAAGTCTGAGGCTTGTTATATGCAGTATGTTCAGAGGTTTGAAATTGGATTGTGCTGGTAATGCTTTAAGCACCATAACATCTGCTTGGCCTGTGTGTAGAGAGTTAATAACATCAAATATAGAAAATAGTCTGGTTCAAGTTATAAACAAGTTGCAGTAGCATCTCAGTTGGCAGTGTAAGGGTAGTATTTAAAAAAAGAATTAGCAGCCATGTGTGGTCTGGGTGTTTGTTTTGGGTTGCAGGGTTTTTCTGGGTTGGGTGTTTTTTTTCTCCTTTCTTTCTTTTCAGCAGTTAGTGCTGTATGTTTCTGTTGCAGTGACTGGGATTTACAAAATGAATATTGCTTATACTCCTTATAGATACCCGGTTTTGGAAAACCGACGCAGTTTATCTTGTTGTAAAAACACCTAAACTGTGGAAAATAATTAGAGGGAACTACAAAGTGTGACTTTTCTTCAGTCTCTCTTTCTCACTTTGTTTCTTCTGTAGATTTAGCTGAAGTCTAGCAGTCTTTTCTAAGAAAGAGCTCAGCACATATTATTGGGAGACTCACAAGATGCAGGCTTGTGAGCTGTCTTCTCCCACTACCAGGCAAATTGATGAGAGCTGCCCTCTGCGGGAGCTCTGCTGCACAATGGTTTAATCTTATCAGCTAAGCCATCAGCAGCCTGCTGTCTCTGTGTTAATTTTTAATGGCAGGGATCACTACAAATAGACTTATCTACCTTTTATCTTTCTTAAAAATCGATGTTTTATTAATGTATTCATCACTCTGTTATGCTGCTTTTCAGTGGTGGAAGCTCTGAGCTGTCAGCAGGAGCACCTGTGTGTACAAACTATAAACCATGGTAAGAACTAATGGTACATCTAACCTGGAATCATGTCTATGTAGGTAAGAAAGGAACGTAGTGGAGAGAGGGAAGGAATGGACTGACTTACACCATCTTTCGAACAGCAGGACTGTTGCCAGGTCAGCCTGGGCTGAGGAAGCAGACAGCATTGAGACTGGTGATTGTAACACCCAGAGTAAGTCTCTTGCTTGGGGTGCAGGGTGCCTGTGTGTGGGCTACTCACTCAGTTTAACCTCTGTCTTGGGTTGAGGTCTGTTAACATTTGTCAAGGCTTGTTAGCATGGCAGTAAAATCCTTTAGTGGTGGTGGCTGCTGTGATAGTGAGTGATTGGGAAGCCACATAAAATGCATGCAAGGACTATGTTACTTTCAACTTAGCCTGCACAGCTAAATGCCCTGTGCTACAGAGGTTGATGTGTAAAGGTGGGGGGTAAGATTTTGGAAGATACTTGCTCTTTCACACACCAGACTGTCCTAAGCACTTCCCCACAAAATATGGAGCCTAAGGGGGTGAGATGACTGCAGGGAATCAGCAAAGAAAGAGGAGAAAAACCAACCCAAAACCTAAGCAGTAGGTTACTTAAGTGTTACTTAACAGGTGTTAAGGAGATTGTTCAATAGGCTGTGAGTTGGTGAGTCCAGCTTTACTGCTGGCAATTGCCTTTAAATCAAGTAAGCAAAATGTCACTCATAGCTGAGACCTGCTGTTGTAAGCAGTAAAGGTACAGGGTAACTTTTTTTGCCTGAACTTAATGCATGCTTTTAGTCTGTCACGGTAGGAATGGCTGCATTGAGCTTTCTGGGAAAACAGGGGCACCATGGTTGTCTTTCTGGTCTATTGTCAGTGGCTGAGCGGTCCTCAAAGGCTGGCTGCAGGGAGCAGGCCAGCTGCATTGCTCTGTTTGCCTCTTCCCTGCTGTGTCCTTTCCTTGGGGTGCTTCAGCTTCTCCCTGTCACATGTGCAATATCTGCAGCTGCTTCCTGATGGGGAATTGTTTGTTTGAACAATAGCAAACATCTGATTCTTGACCTCATGATGAGAGGGCGTGCAAAGAAGGGTGCTACTTAAATTACTTCTGTTACCAATGCAGGGTGGGGAAATTGGACAATTGGTGGCTGTTTTCTGGCTAAGGAAAGTTATGATTTTGATTTCTGCAAATTCTAGAAAGTGTGGGGCATATTCTAGCCAACAGCCAGGCAGAGGAAGATGGGTTTGAAAAGCAGAACTGAGAGGTGACTCCAGTTCTAACAAAGACTGATGTGTCTTGGCTGTTGTAAGCATGCAGTTGGGGGGGGACGGACATGGAAAAAGCCTAAGCATAAAAACATCTGAAGTCTTAATAACTCTCAGAAAAATGGGGAACATGCAAAAGATTTTTCCTCAACAAGGCAACTCTATCATACCTGCAGATGATGATATCCCAAAGTAAATTAAGGAAATGGTGACACTCAGAGAAGGAACAGCTGACAGCTTTGTATGATCTTCAAGTGTGGAAATGAGTGATATTTTTTGGCAAACTAACTTGAAACAGGGATGATAAAAAATAAAACCATAGTAGAATGACAGAGAGAGCCCACTCACAAGTTGTTTACTGAAATGAAGATACAGCTGAAAGTAATTACTTGTTTCCCAGAGGTATAAGTGATAGTGCTTCCTACAAGAAATAATACTTGGTTATTTGAGTTGGAATGTAAAATGGGATAGAAAGGTTCCCTCTTTCTGAGGTTAGATGCTGGGTATTTCACCTCCTTTCAGAACAGTATGTGTATATGAATGTAATATATATTACATATACAGTCAAGCATCTATATGCTGCTGGCAATTAATAAGTGAGACAACGTCCAATATTGTTTTCCCTTAACAGCCAGATCTCACTGTACAGATTATGATTAAAAGCCTGACTTTGCAGCACATAAAATTAAAAATACTCCTTTAAAATAACACATTTCTGAAGATGATCCTCTCCTGGCTACAAAATCATCTTGAGACACTTGGAGGCAGGGCTGCTTGATCTTGACATTTTAGCTGTGTGCAAACTGTAGTAAAATTACAATTGCATTCAGCACTAGCTACTCTGTACCTTCTTTCCATGCTGAAGAATACTCATTTTCTATGCCCTCTCTTCCGGACCATGAAATGCGGGAAGGCAACCTGGCAGGTTTTGCAGAGGTTGCCTCAGTGCAATCTTTTCCTAACATCGGTTTGCAGATCAGCCCCTCATAAGCAGCCTCCTTTGCTTTGCCATAGGCCATAGAAAAAGAGCCATTGCTCTTTGAAGGTTTTCTTCTGTTTAAAGACAAGGCTGCTTCTTACCTGTGCCAGTTCAAGTACTGACTTTTTCTTTTCTTCCTCCTTCCGTAAAGTGGGGTGATTCACAAGATCTTCAGAAAGATAGCACTATACACAGTTTATAGTACAAAGGGGGGGGGGGGGGGGGGGGGAAGTCAGATGAATGAGCATGAAGGAGATTTCTCCTGTGTCCTTTGGAGGAGGAGCAGAAAGATTGGGAATGGTATCTATGCACAGTAGGTGTCTGCCTTGACTACCTGACAATACATGGTCATTGCAAAGGTGAGTCCGAGAATCTAAGAGAAAACAAACAAACAATTGTTTTTCAGTAAGTAAAAAAAATCCTATTTATTGAAACAAACAAAAAAAGCCAGAAAAGCATGCTTACACTGGTTTTGTTCACACACAGGAAGACACATCGCATACTGCTTTTCCTGCTGGTTCATGTCCTTGTTCCTTTCCTAGTTTCTGTCTGCCTTTTGTCCTTATCTGTATTGCTGTTTTATGGAATGAGCAATGAGAGCATGGGAGAGGCGATTTCTCCATGAAAAGCAGCCACCAGATACTGGGAAGAGGTATATCGAAAAGAAATGTTTGGGTGTCTTTTGGTCTAAAATATTTTATAGTACCAACCCACAGCTTTGGGGCTGTGTGGTTATCTCTGCAGCTATTGCTTTGAAAGACAATCAGGTTCATCCCTGACCCAAAGGATGCTGTGGTTTAGTTTACTATGCTTTACTTTTCCAAGCGTATGTGTGCACAGGTCCTTGGAGGGGAATCACTGGAGACTGTCCATGCATTAATCATAACCATCAATGCCTCATCAACAATGTATGTGTCTTCCTACTCAGCCTATTCAAGAGAAGCAGCAGGGAGGTGGTGGTTCTTCTCCCAGCACAACTACTGACCTGCTGTGCTGCCTCTGGTAGATTACTTCATCAGAAAAAGGTATGGAGAAGAGAGTCTTATTTTCAGCTGAAGTACTTAGATGAATGTACTAAGTGGTTGTTACTATTCCTTTGCAACACCACTGTAAAAATTGTCATTGAAATAAAGGTAGAAATTTTTTGTATGAATTTTATTTTAAGCACTTAATTTGACCACTTCAGATTTAGTCTTTACATAAATAGTTGTTCCTGTTAATGAGTATTTTGAAGGAGTACATGAATAACACACATACTACTTTATAAATAACAGCTTTATAACCTTTTTTTTTTTTCCTTCCTTCATTTCCCATTCTTCCACAGTGAAGTAAGATTGTTAGGCTTTAGTGTGCTGTTTTACAGTAAGCACATACCTTTTGGAAGTATCCCCCTGAACACTGTGCCTAGCAAAGGAACACCTTCAGGGACAGCTGCATAATAAAACCTTGGTGGCTGAATTTGTTTTATAATTTTGAGCATGCATGACTGAAGAAGATTCTTCTGCCACATGTGCTGTGTATCCTTCAAGTTGTGTCACTGTATGATTCTAACTATAACCATTGTTAATGTGAAAAACAAAAGCTGTCACGTGCTTATGGCCAGAACAACATTGTAACAGCGACAATAGCGGGAGCCCAATTCATTTTAGGTCACAGTGCATCAAAACTTTTGGTTTTGGCTGCTGGAAGACAGACTAAAAATCTTTTGTGTTCTGAGGTGTTTTCTCTGTATTTCACAGCATTTACTAGGAATATCAATTAGCATTTTTAAATTGTCTGATGTGTTTTCTCCCATGCAAACTAGTAATGTCTTTCTGTCAGAAAGTTATTATTGTCTTTAATACACTAAATATAATCCAGGTCTATGAGAAGGACTCTGACATGGGCTGCTGGGTTTTTAATGTATCTTTTAAAGACTCTCTAAATGCTGAATAGCTACTCCAAAGCTGAAAACGTGGTAATATATTAACAACACTCTTGCATGGTCTCTCTGCCATATGATCTTGTTGTGCTTTATCTTTTTCCCTAAGCCTATCTGCTTGCTGTACTGGAAAACAAAAACCAAAACTCTACTGAATTTGTGCCTACAAGGAGTCAGGCATTTGCATTAATAAGTTGCAGCCACTATGTGACATATGAGAGAGTAAGATACATGCCATTCTGCCTAATCTGACATTAGTGGAAATATGAGCGGTATTTCTCATCGCAGGCTCTCTTGCTGCTGCTAGTGGTATACCACTAGCAAAGTTGAAAAAAACCCCCCAAACTTGGGTTAATGTGGAGTTACATGATATTAATTAGCTCAGTGATGCCATCATTTCTGCTTATATGTTGACTGTGAGAGAGAGGTGGAGCTGGAAGCTAAAGCTCCATCTTCACTGCATTCAGAAATGGGACTTTGGCCCATAAATGGAGGAGGGTTGGCATGCAGCTGAAACAGCCTGAGCTCTAGCACAGCGTTCACCTGTGTATTCTCGGGGGAAGGTTTGTGCCATTGGGGCTACACTGTGGCCACGACCATGGCAAGCTGGATTAAAGACACAGGTACGGAGGAGACAAGGTACTACACTGACATCTGATTCTTCTCTAACCCAGTTTATGTTGGAAATAACTGCAGGTTGAAAATCTGATAGGCAAGTCTATGCCAATCTTATTTACCTAATTTCCCTGCAATTAATAGAAAAGGAGCATGGTTTTATGGGCAAGGTTGAGTAATGGTAACAAACATTGCAACTTGTAACTTATCCTAGGACTGAGGATGGGGTTGAAGCCTCAAGCTACCTTTAGGCTATCTTGAAGTTAGATATTTAGCCTAAGTGGGTGGTCCTCTCTGGAGAATGACTGGACAAATATAAGTACCCTAAAAGGCAATTCACCCTACCCTAATTAGGCTTCTGTCTTTGGATGGCAGGGAATACCTCTCCACTGAGTCTAGTCTAAGCTTTAGATAAACCACTTGATAAAGTGCCTGTTCTCTGCAGTGCATCATAAACCAGAAAATTCGTGTAGTATTCCTAGTTCTGTACCTTGTACATGGCATTTTAACTAAATTAAAACATAAAAGACTTAAATTTTGCAGTGTTACTCTAACATCATGCAAAATTTGGAATTATTAAAACAGGCTTGGGCAGAGTGTATCTGGATCTATGGTTACTTATTTAGTTATGATTAATTAGGATTTGAAAATTGATATTAAACTGTACCTGCACCATAGCTGTGCACAATCCAAAGATTCCCACTGCTAGTAAGTTTTCCTGGAGCCATATTTTCACTGTTTCGTAGCAAGGCTGGAAAAAAAACCCCAGAATATTGCATTAGTGATAAACACACAGCTCTATTCCTCTGGGAATATACAGTTAGAAAAGAGCCAGATCAGATTAAGCTGCTAGGTAGCCTGAATTATCATTTTGGCATTAGAGCAACTACCGTGTATTTCTGGGTTGAAGCTTAAACATGAAGTACTAATTGTAATGACACAAAAAAGTGCGCCTCCGAAATGCTGCACAAGCACTGTTCCATATAAATTGGGCCAGTAACTAAAAATAAACAAGCCATGGATTTGGGTCCTCTTTGCCCTCTAAAAACCAGCTAGAAGCAGTTAGAACTTCAGAATGAGCCTTTCATTTTCTCCATGTTTCAGGAAAACAAATATTTATTACAATCAAACCCAAAAGTTCCAGTGAGAGCTGCTCAGTAGCCACACTTGCTGCACATAGGCCCATTTCATACCATTCATTTTCCATCATTTCAAATTGCAGTATGGGTGCTCCATCGTTATTTTCTTCCTGCTTTAAATTCTGCAGTAGCTGTAGCTTCATGTTCCTGGCCCAGTGTTGCGCAGGGTGGACTTGGCCCAAGGGAAACCTTTCTTTAAATAATGTGTAAATAATAAATAATGTCTGTAAGCCAACCTTGTGCAAAAATTGTGCCCTCTGTCTTGTAAATGTACATGGCCAAGAATCAGTCAGCCTTCAGTTAGTGGCTTTCACATGTGTATAAAGGAAAAAACTATTAATGTGCCCCAGAAGACATGGTCTTAACCTGCACTGATCTTGGTACCCAGAATAAAATAGAAGAACAACTTTTAAATCCTTTAATTCAAAATTTGACTTGGAGCTATTTGAGAGGTAGAAGGGAGCCATGGTTGGTTGGAACTCTGTCTCTGCCAGTGCCAATCCATGCATATGAAATCTCACTAGAAAGTGGCCAAGAGAGCTTTACTCGTCTTCACAAACCATTAGAACCAGCAAAACTTCCTTATAATTCCACTTCATCAGATGGCCTTACTCCACGCCCCTCCTGGGTAACTGCACTACCTGTCATTAGCACAAAGAACTGCTGAGCTAATTTCACAGAAGAATTTGAGCTCTGACTATCTGCTCTGGAAGGATCTTCCTGAGGACATTGTAGGGAAATTATCCCATGGAGTTTTGAATTTAATTACAGGCAAGTGCAGAAACTCATTGCAAAAAAAATGCTGCTGGCAATTCAGCAAAATAGTTCCCCCTCTCCTACTGTGCAATGGAGGCCCCTGAACTAGCGTTCCTGGCAGAGCACTTCAGGCTCACACAGCCCTCTTGCCTCACGACTCCCTGAGCCACAATAAGTTATGGCTGCTGCTCCAGGGTGTGTGCGTGTGTGTGTGCCATTTGCCTTTATCTCTACCTGACTCCAGTGGGTCAGACATTGAAAAGGACAATCCTGTCACATCCTAGTTAGATCTAGCTAGACTGTGCTGCAGATCAGTGTTGGATAGTACTTGTCTACAATGTGAAACAACAAACAGCTTAGAGCCTACTGAAAGGAAAGCTTTCAGCTCATAAAAATAATTAAATTGGCAGTTTCACTGGAGGTCAAAAGCCACAGCTCAACGTGAGCCTTCTGAAACCACCTAATTAAAGAAGATGAGTAAGGGTACAACATACCTTATCATCTGTATGGCCCTGCAAATGACTAGCTGCCTGGGTTGCAAGGCAGCTGCTGAGCTCCAGCTACTCACCGCTTTCCACCAGGTCCCTGGGGAATGGAGTCCACAGTTCTCACTGAATTCTAAGCAGCAGGAGTCCGGCACCCGGGTTGTATTGTACACTTCAAACCAGTCAGTGTAGTTGGAGACTCCACAGCATCTGAACTGGAAAAAGAAGAACCAAGATGATGCCTTAAGTATGATCTGTCACCGACTTCTGCTCGCTTTGACTTCTGCCTCCTGGATTTGGACATTCAGTGCATTTCAATTACACCAGCAGAGGCTTGAAATTTTAAAGAAATACAGTATTTCCTCAGCTTTACCCAAATAGACCCTTTCCTTCACTCTTTTATTATGTTTAAATATGGCCTTGTGTGTAGCGAATGTTGAGACAAGAATCAAAGGCACCTATTTGCAGTGGCAGGACACTGCAGGAGCTGAAACAGGACGACCCCAGCCAAGCAGTGAGGTTAAGAGTTGATGTGACTGAGCAGGATTGTAACAATCGTTTGCAGCTTTTTTTCAGGAAAAAAAAAAAAAAAAAAGGATACAGATACAGTACTCAGGAAATGAAGATACTAGGATCTCTATGGAACACTACTTACTTCTGAAATCATGATTGAAGTTAACAAGGCACATTTCTCTCTAAGCTGTTAATTACTGATCACCTTTAAAAGTCTTTGTCACACAGGAAAAGATGTATTTCCGCCTCTTCTCTCTTTGGTGCAGTTCCTTAATGTCATCATCGAATGCTGCTAAATAGTGGTGCTTTAAGTGTCTGCATATGACGACACCATGTACAATGACTATGTTAGTGCTAAATCGGAAATTTTGTTCAACTTACTTTTACTTTGGTAGTGGGATGAAAGGTATAGGAAATGTACGTAACAGTACAGGGAATGGCTCTGTGACCATCCTCCCCCTCTGGGAACTGGTATAGTCCTGTGATACAAAATAAGCTAAGACTCATTACCATATGGACGTATACACTATCTGTCACTCCTATGCTAAATCAAAAGTACAAATTTGTTGGTATTTAGACACTTTACCACTAATGAGTAAAACAATATGACATTGGGCTGCAGAACTGCTCTCTGTTATTGGCAGTACTTCACACTTTTTCAAGGTTATGCCAGCCACCTACTTAGCCCCAAAAATGACTTGCCAAGAGCTTACATTTCAAATGTCATTTTACATAAGCCTATACAGTATTTTTTGCATGCCTATAGAGATAATTTATCTTGTTTCTGATAGACTCATAATCATGCAGACGTCTGCATCACCAGGACCAAGGACCTAATTCAGATCCTGATGTTTACAGTGGCCTGAGCGAGAGTTTTCCCTATATATATGATAACTGTAGAGTCTGTGGGCCCAGAGAGCCGTGTTCAGGTCCTGCTGCACACACAAGAGCTGCCATTCAAGACCAATAGAGGGCAGAGGCGTCACGCATTGCTTTGTGCATCATAAGCTGCTTCAAGCCCTCGCAGAAAGTAGTCCGCAATAGAGACGTTTCAGTGCTCACAGCACTGTTTTTCTTCTGCCAAGCAAAAGTCAGAAATCTTTCCCAGACTAACATCTATCCCTGCAAGGTTCTGCTCAGAATTCTGATTTGGCCATGGCAGGAATAAATCGTTGTTAGCTTGTGACTGTGTGATTTATGAGTTTACAGGCTTCATTTTCTACAAACTGATTTGAAAGTAAAAAAAAGTTTGTGACTTTCTTTTTTTTCCTCTATGTTCCTGCACACAAGACAGGAGCTCCATGTGCAAGAGGTCCCAAAAGGGGATAGGAGCAGCATGGAACACATGGCATGCATTTGAGGAAAGCTGATTTATCTGGAAATCTAACAAGAAGGTCTTGCAGGGTGTCATCATTAGAGTCAGGAGGCAGCTCTTTGATAGACAGTGAGAAGTGACAGCTTGTAAATACCAAGCCTTGAAAATGTGGCTCATCTGTGATGCAGAGAGTGCAACAGTAGGGGCTGAGACATTTGAGTGATGTTCTGGCCAAATATAAGTGACACAAGTTTGCATAAATCGGGACAAGACCCCTTCTCCCCATAATATTGCATGGCTGAGGGTGTCAAAGTCTGACAGACTAAGGAGGTGAAGTACGGGTTTTGTAGTTAAGGGGTCACTAACAGGTTGAGGACAGCTGTTCCTATGGAGCCTGTGAAGCAGAAGGTGGCTAGGCCATGACCTAGGGTTGGGACGCCAAAGAGTAAAACTTCCTGGTAAGCCAGAAGGTGGAAATCGGAGGGCATGCAGTTGCAAAGACAAGCTGCAGTTAGACACACATTGCCTGCCCATGCAGATTCTCTGTGTACTGTACAAGAGCAGAGGATTAAATATTGATACTTGCGTGCCACTGCTAGCAGATGAGGCAGTCCCAGCAATGGGAGAAAGGGCTGAGGAAAAGATCAAGGGTAAAAAAGAATGAAGTAGCATGAGGATCAACAGTCTTGGGACTGGAAGAAATCACATCTGGAACTGTAACTGGAAGAGATGCCATGTCTTTGGAAGACAAAGGAAGGATGAGCGAAGGAATTAAGCAGTGGATGATGCACAATCCTAAAGGAGAGGAGGTGACGAACACAGAATAGAATATACTAACACCACAGAGACCAGAGAGCGCGCGAGCAGTGTTCAGTGAAGACCAAGTCCACTGAATGGCATCTCTAGGGAGCAGAGGCACTGACCCAGGGCAGTAGGTCAGAGAGGCAAGATCAAGAAAACAAGCAGCAGTGGGACTGAATGGCTCATCAGTATAGATTCAGCAAAGAGGTCCAGCTAGAAGCCAAAAAGCCAGTTAAGCTGAGAGCTCAGTAAATTCAGAGCCTTCATTATGGGGGCCCAAGTAGAGAAGAGAGAGTGTGGGAATGATTTGGCATCATGTTACAAGTGACTGATTTATCCTGTGTGCATGAAACTGAACGATAACTAGCCAAATTGTTGAGAGAGATGAGGGACTATTAGAAGAAAGGGGAATATTGAGGACAAAGAGCAAAATAAGAGGATTTTTTAGAGTCCTCTTAGATTTGAGAGCAATGTTCTCTTTTTAAAATTTACAAGGCTTCTGAGCCAGGATACTTGGAAACAGTCCTACACTTGGAGGATGAGAAAGCTCAGGTCACGTGAAGGATAATTTCTGTCACCAGCAGTTTGCTGTAGCCAGTTATACCAGACTTCATGTTCTTCCACCAAGGCTGATGTTCTGCCAGTGCAAGAAAGTTAAACTGCCTGACTGCCGTGAAGCAATTGCAGACTTGATTCTTGCTACAACCACATTCATTTTTTGGTCACATTTACAGTCCTGTCTTGTTCCCTTCACTAGTTAAGTGATAAAATTAGACAAGGTTGCCTAATTGATTAGTTCTGTTCCTAGTTTCAACAGGGAACAATACACTTTTAGGTTTTTTTAGAAACAATTACAAACTAACAGTGCTTATTTTGGGTTACCCAGACTAACACACTTTAAAAGAGGGTAATCTGTTAAAAATGTCAGCTACTGTCTTGAAGAGCAGTAACTTTAAGACATCTTGGCTTGGACACCTCAGGTCACTTGATTCCAGGGCTCACAGCTGTGAAGGAGCATGCATGGTTAGATGCAATTGTGCCAGCCCACATGAACAAATGTGGGTACTTATTGCATAAGGTGACAATCAGGTAGTAGCGCTGGGGACACTTGTACAGTGTTTGGCAGATCTCCTTAAACAAGCAAAAGCTTGTCAGGTGCCTCTGTCTAAGCTCCTGCTGCTGAACATTTCCAGGAATACTGGCAATACGCTGCTGTTTGTTTCACGTTTCACGTGGGAGGAAGGCTCTGCCTCCCAAAATGTCAAAACGCATTTTTTCCCTCCTTTGTAAATCACTCCCCTATTGATTACCTGTGGGGTTCTGAAGCGGCTTATCAGTTCCCAAGAGCTCAGAACATGCAGGGGCTGCTCAACATGACGATGTAGTCAAAGGTCATGCTGCTGGTCGTGCTTTTCCCAGCCAAGCACCACCAAACAGCACTGAGGTCTCTGTGCTGTATATATGGAATGCCACGCTGCCTGCAAATAGCTTAATTTTTGTGTTAACAAGTAATTGCTGCTCTAGCATAGGGTATCTAGGGCTGGTAATTAATGTTAAACACAAAGTTTCTATCTTAGTGCTATAGAAATGATAAGGAGTTGGATTCTTGTACGTATTTTACAGGCAATCCCAGTATTGAAGGCTAAGTAGGCCCTATTTTCTTTGCCAAATTCCTGCAAAATCAGATGGGATAGAGGTCATAAAGCTAAACAGACACCCAATCCTTGTTGCAGACAGGTTTTAGCAATTGCTGGTTTTCCAGTTTTGTGAATGTGACTGAGAACTAGGGACAGGGTAGGGTGCCTTTTATATGCCTTTTTCCTCCATCACTGTAAAAAGTAGTGAATAAGATAATTTCATTCTAAAAATCATGTTTAATGGGTGGTTTGGATTACTTCAGCAATAATCCTAAAGTATGGTTTCATCTAACAGAACCAATGACTGGGGTAGAGGGAGATGGGCCAAATTTTGTTCTCAGTTACAGTGGTCTAAGACATGAAAGGCATTACACAGTAGTAACAGTGAGCTGAATTTGCTCACTTTAGTGAAGCTCATGCATTTTCTGCATGTCTCTCAAATTATTGCCTGGTTAGTTAAAAGGAGAAGTGTTCAAATATTGATCACAAAGATGCGGGGGATGAAGCAACATTTTAAAAATCAATGCCTATTTCTCATTTCCTAATGATCTCCACCTGTAACTTTAACCAGTCCTGGTTGGTAAGGAGTGTAATGCAGTTCAGGGTAACTTAGATCCTAAACTATTAGCATTTTAGTCATGTTTAAAATCACTTTGTAAGCTTTCATAGTCTTCAGTCACAACATGCAGAAGTCACCTGCTTGTGTTTCTGATCCTTTTAAGGTTTGAAATGCTATTGAGAAAGGTTGTGGATTTGGTTAGCTGAAGGTATTAAAAGGAAATCAATGAAATGCGCTAATTTGAAATGGCTCCCTGACTTAGAGGCTTAATACAACTGCAAAATGAGACTAGTGCTTTTCCTCTAACATGCGTTGCATGTATGCAGCTCAACCCAACTCCTTTATTGGTAATCTGAACAAATCAGTCATGGACCAAAACTGCAACTTCCTCCTTAAAGACGGGCCTGATGGACCCTGTTTTTAACTTGTTCCCAGTTACTTAGGAATTGTATACTTCTGTTAAAAAGAGAAAAACCATTTCTCAAGGCACAAAGGTGCTCAGGCCTTTCACGCTTGAAGAAGAAATACAGTAATCACCACTCAGAAGTCGCTGTGTGCACACTGGGTATCCATACTCCCCTCTGATTTGTGATCAGCCAGTCCCACAGAAATCAAATGCCATCTAAATGTGGTTCTGTTTCTGGAAAACTTTTTTTTCCCCTTCTTTAAGCAAAAGTTGCCATACACAATCGTACTTAGGGAATGCAGGGTGGGGATGGTCTCTATCTAAGCTAATAGTAGGAGAAATGAAAAACTATGCCAGAGCTTAGATCCCTCATATCTGAGTCTACTACATTAACCATGGTGCCATCCTTCTGCTCAAGATTTGAAAAATACTTTTGCAAGAAAGGAGTGGGAATGCAGAGAGGACGAGGAAGAACTCATTATAAATTCTGTTACTGTCATGTTTTTTACATGTCACGCTTTTTTTCTGAGGCTGCTGTTTTATATCCGCGTACAGACACGGCCCATTGCTCAACCAATGACTGATGTCTACTGGCCCCATTAGAAAAGTCCGTGCTGAGATACTGTCCTGTATGGCAACGTGGTTAGATCTAATGTGGGGGTTTTTTGAGAGCCGTCTTTTAGGAGCCAGAATGCTAATAGCAAGCCTAGACTGGGACTTTCATTTCAGAAAGTCCCCTGTATTGCCCTAATCCTCCTATCAGTGATTCCACTCTACTGATTAGGGATGTGAGGGATAATGATTATTACTGAACACAAAAAATAATACTTGGCATTTACATAGCACTAATCAACTGCAAAGCATTTTACATAATTAACCATGCTAGGATGGTGTTCGCTGCACCACTGCAACAGTCTATTCCTAAATAGTTTTGAAAGATACATGTGATAACCAGTCATGTAAAGCGGTAAAAATAGATCTCTGGGAGCTCTTTGCTTTTCTCCTTAATCCCCAGCATGGGGAGCACAGAGACTTTAATGCTATGGTACTGTCAAGACCGTGCATGGAAGGTTAGCAAAACCAAAGCACAATCCCAAGCACAAATACAGGCTGGGCGATGAGGGGATTGAAAGCAGCCCTGCAGAGAAGAACTTGGGGGTATTACTGAATGAAAAACTGAATATGACCCAGAAATGTGTGCTCACAGCCCAGAAAGCCAATCGCATTCTGAGCTGCATCAAAAGCAGCGTGGTCAGCAGGTTGAGGGGGGTGATTCTGCCCCTCTACTCTGCTCTGGTAAGACCCCACCTGCAGAACTGCCTTCAGCTCTGGGGCCCCCAACATAAGAAGGACATGGACCTGTTGGAGTGGGTCCAGAGGAGGGCCACAAAGATGATCAGAGGGCTGGAGCACCTCTCCTATGAGGAAAGGCTGAGAGAGTTGGGGTTGTTCTGCCTGGAGAAGAGAAGGCTCTAGGGAGACCTTACAGCAGCCTTCCAGTACCTAAAGGGGGCCTACAGAAAAGCTGGAGAGGGACTTTTTACAAGGGCATGTAGTGACAGGACACGGGGTAATTGGCTTTAAACTGAAAGAGGGTAGATTTAGATTAGATGTAAGGAAGAAGTTCTTCACTGTGAGGGTGGCGAGACACTGGAACAGGTTGCCCGGAGAAGTTGTGGATGTCCCATCCCTGGAAGTGTTCAAGGCCAGGCTGGATGGGGCTTTGAGCAACCTGGTTTTGTGGAAGGTGTCCCTGCCCATGGCAGGGGGCTTGGAACTAGGTGATCTTTAAGGTCCCTTCCAACCCAAACCATTCTATGAGTCTATGATAATTTCGTAGTTGCCATGCTGGAAGAAAGAGTGATGTAACATGACTGTACATGGCTTGCAAGATGGTACTTTCCTATTATCTTTTGGGCTCCTAAGACTTAGAGCAATTTCATCTGAAACTTACAAGACACTCTTTAAACTTTAATAGGTTTCAAGGCCAAAGGAATCATTAAGATATTCGAGCATTGTCCTGGTTTCAGCTGGGATAGTTGATTGTCTTCCTAGTAGCTGGTACAGTGCTATGTTTTGAGTTCAGTGTGAGAAGAATGTTGATAACACTGATGTTGTCAGTTGTTGCTAAGTAGTGTTTAGTCTAAAGTCAAGGATTTTTCAGCTTCTCATGCCCAGCCAGCGAGAAAGCTGGAGGGGCACAAGAAGTTGGCACAGGGCATGGACGGGGTAGCTGACCCAAACTGGCCAAAGGGGTATTCCATACTGTGTGACGTCACATCTAGTATATAAACTGGGGGAAGCGGGGGCAGGGGGATCGCTGCTTGGGGACTAACTGGACGTCAATTGGTGGGTGGTGAGCGATTGCCCTGCGCATCATCTGTATAGTCCAATCCTTTTATCATTACTGCTGTCACTTTATTAGCGTTATTATCATTATTAGTTTCTTCTTTTTATATTCTATTAAACCATTCTTATCTCAACCCACAAGTTTTACTTCTTTTCCTGATTTTCTCCCCCATCCCACTGGATGGGGGGGGGGTGAGTGAGCGGTTGCGTGGTGCTTAGTTGCTGGCTGGGGTTAAACCACGACAAGCATGATCTGTAGCACTACACAGACCAAAGACTATTATTGAGTCTTGGCTCAAACCCAAGCTTGTCACTGAACAAGACCATTTCTTTTAGACAAAAAACCCCGTCTTGACTTCAGAGAAAAAGAATCCACCATCCTGCTGTATAATGGCGTCCTACCATCAGATATCCGTATCCTGAGTTTTTACCTCTTGGATCAATTACAGAGCCCTTTTAATTCAAAACCCTTTTCGTTTCCTGTTCTCTTTTTAAGGAGTGCAATCACATCACTACTTCGTCTTTTCCTGGTTATATAAAGCTCTTCAAATTTCTCACAATAATGTAAATTTCCAAAATTCTCATTATTCTTTTACCTCTCTTCTGAATCCAATCCAACTTTTGAGCATCTTGAAAAAATGTGACATAGTATATATTGCTACAACTATTTTACAGAAAGGGGAGCAGAAGCATGGGATTTATATCCCATAAGTCCTCCAAATAATGCTTTCCCCCCCACCTTTGCTACATGCTTTTTACAGTTCTTGGGGTGTCACTGAAACCAGATTAATATTTACTGCAAACATCTTAGTATTAGTAATTTTTACTAAGCAGAATTAAGTTAGTGTAGAACGGTAAAACTTCTAATACTGTTTGATATAAGCAATGATATTAAAAATTTTATCTATACTTCACACAGCTTACTCTTGGGCTAGCACCATAAAATGCATTTCTCTTGTCAGTAATTGATACCTTCTCATATTTCATCATAGTATTGGAAGAGAAAAATATTAAAAATATTGCAAGAGGCTGAAAGCCTTTCAAGGGTAACTGAAAGAACCTTCCACATGCAGTTGTTAGGATGCAGGACTGGAAAGCTTATTAGCTTGTTTGCTGAGCTGTTTGTCTTGTACACACTGTACTGTTGCTGTCAACCTAAGCCACTCAATACAGACAGCTCCTGCAGCCCCAAAGATACACGTGGAGTTTGGATAACCAGTTCTTTTGTTCTGTTAGTGACCACAAATTTTTAATTTCTCAGACCTTTTTTTAGCAGCCTGCTGCTCCTGTTACCTTGTATCATACAGAAAAGTATATATGAATCTTGACGCTACCAGACTGAAAGATGTTCACGATTTCAGCCCAAATGGCAATAGAGGAAGTAAAGGGTAAATGAGCAGCTTTATCATATCAGAATGTGGTAGGTAGCCCATCCATCATCTCAAATAGTTCATATAACCTTGGAAGCATCAGGAAAGGTTATCATCTTTGGCCAATTTAAGACATCAGAGGCAAGACTAAAGCCCTGCCCGTCTGCACCACACTAGCACCTCTGGAAGAGAATTTGAGAAAGCTTTTTGAGTGAAGCCAAAGCAGTGCAAGTGTTTCTTCCTAAAACAGAAGAAAAGTTGGAGCACTTTTCCTCATTCAAGAAGCAAAGAAAATAAAATCACTGTATTGGCTTTGTGTGGCAAGGTTTTGGTAGCAGGGGGGTTACAAGGGTGGCTTCTGTAAGAAGCTGCTGGAAGCTTTCCCTGTGTTTGAGAGAGAGCCCATACCAGCCGGCTCTAAGACGGACCTGCTGCCGGCCAAGGCTGAGCCAATCAGGGATAGTGGTAACACCTCTGTGATAACATTTTTAAGAAGGAAAAAAGTTGGGAAAGACGAAAACGGCAGCCGGAGAAAGGAGTGAGAACATGTAAGAGAAAACAACCCTGCAGACACGAAGGTCAGTGAAGAAGGAGGGGGAGGAGATGCTCCAGGCACTGGAGCAGAGATTCCCCTGCAGCCCGTGGTGGGGAAGACCATGGTGAGGCAGGCTGTCCCCCTGCAGCGCAGGGAGGTCCATGGTGGAGCAGATATCCACCTGCAGCCCGGGAAGGACCCCACGCTGGAGCAGGTGGATGCCTGAAGGAGGCTGTGACCCCGTGGGAACCCCGCGCTGGAGCAGGCTCCTGGCAGGACCTGCGGATCTGTGGAGAGAGGAGCCCACGGAGCAGGTTTTCTGGCAGGACTTGTGACCCTGTGGGGGACCCACGCTGCAGCAGTGTGCTTCTGAAGGACTGCACACCGTGGAAAGGACCCATGCTGGAGCAGTTCATGAAGAACTGCAGCCTGTGGGAAGGACCCACGTTGGAGAAGTTTGTGGAGGACTGTCTCCCGTGGGAGGGACTCCACGATGGAGCAGGGGAAGAGTGTGATGAGTCCTGCCCCTGAGGAGGATGAAGCAGCAGAAATAATGTGTGATGAACTGACTGTAAACCCCATTCCCTGTCCCCCTGCGCCACTGGGGGGTGTTGGTAGAGAATCCGGGAGTGAAGTTGTGCCCGGGAAGAAGGGAGGGGTGGAGGGAAGGTGTTCTGAGATTTGGGTTTATTTCTCATTACCCTACTCTGGTTGATTTGTAATAAATTGAGTTAATTTTCCCCAAGCTGAGTCTGTTTTGCCCGTGACAGTAATTGGTGAGTGATCTCTCCTGTCCTTATCTCGACCCACAAGCTCTTTGTTATATTTTCCTCTCCCCTGTCCAGCTGAGGAGGGGGAGTGATAGAACGGCTTTGGTGGGCACCTGGCATCCGGCCAGGGTCAACCCATCACAATCAGAAAGATCACCCCCAAGAGAACTGATTGAACTGAGTATGAAAAGAGAAAGGGCAGAGCTAATTAAATGTGAACTGCCCGTGATGGTGTTTCCTCAGCAAGCCCGACAAGGACAAAAGAAGGAAGCCAGCTATAGTGTCCACCAGTCCTTATGAGACAAACAGTGGCAGAGTGCTGTCAGAGAATGAGAAGGATGCAACAGCAGTGGCAACATAGCAAAAAGCATCCCCAGCCCATCTGCGATGGGGGATAATTGAATTCTGCTGGGAAAAACGTGTTGACTGTAGGAGGAGGTTGTGAACACCATGGCTGGTTTCCATTTTGACTACACTAGTGGAAAACAACAATAGCAATGAAAGGAGACAGGACAGAAGTGGTTCTTTGTTATTACACTATTGCTCTTTATTCCAACATAAGCTGTCCCGTTGACTTTAAAGAGAAGGTACTCCTTGTTTCCTCTTGGCCATCTTTCACTCTCTACACAGCACAGAACTATATGATATTTAGGTGTCAACACAATATAAATTTTTAAAAGAAATAAGCTATCCTGGTCAAAGGAGAAATAAATAAAAATTACCATTTGTTACAATAAGCAGAGAGTTTAGTTGCTAATGCGCTGACTGGGTGGGAGGAAGAGACTGTGTTAGGATCTGGAGGTTTAATTAGGTTCACACCCAGAACATGCTGTTACAGAACCCAGAGGGTAAAGAGGAATAAAAAAAAAACAACTCAGACTTACGTCAGTTTGAATGATGCTCCATGCATTAGTTAGGCCAATATTTCCATCTGTCCCATACAAATGAAGCCCTTTCTTCAGATCCCGCTGAGCATACTTGTCAATCTAAAATGAAAAAAAGAAGACACAAAACTCAAAATTTGCTGAGTACCACATTTCAGAATCAAAGTGCACGGAGCAGTGAGATGTTGGACAACAGTCCTTATAATGCAATGAAAAAAAAGTTAACTGACATTACCTAAAGCCTTACTCCTGTAGAGCTGGTATCTATTACAGGTATCTGCATTTTGTAAAGAACACGAGGAGTTCCCGTTCTGAGTTAATGTTGATGTTTTCCATCACAGACCTCCAGAAAATCTTTTCCCTTCTCACTTAACCACCAAAGTACTACAGAGAGACTCAATTCAGTTTAATCACTCATTTTTTGCAAATGAGGCCTATATATGAAAACATTCATCTACCCACAGCACTTCCTTTTAGGCTAGTATCTTTAACTGTGACCAAGTACCCCTCAGCATCTTCCATATGCTTCCTGGGAGATCAACAGCAGCATTAACATTGTACTGATGTTTTGAATTGTGTTCATTATATCAGCCAGGGTACCCCACTTCTGACAGCAGGATGAACATAGTTATACTGAAGCAGCAGGGAATGAGCTTTCCAAAATTCAGGACAGGATTTAAGAATTTAGTTACTAAACGGAGCTGCTCTTAAATAAATGCATTTTTATTGATTTAATGAAAGTATAAAGTTCTGCTTTAGAAGCTTTTGCAATTGAAGATGGTGCTTTCTTGTTGAGAGTCTCTGCTGGTAAAGCAGGCTATTGTTTGATCCACTAGCCACCACCAGGTTAGTATCCAAAATGATTGCAAAACCCCCTCTCCCAGTCTAATCATACATACACATTTCTACAGAATCAAGCAAACACAAAAAAGGAAGTAAATAATAAATGGATATTCATAGTTTAACCTGATTTTTCTGTTGTAAATGAAAAGCACTGAATAGCACTGCTCAAATACGCCTGTACATTCCCCCCTCCCCTGGGTGCTTGGCAACATTAGTGGTCTGTTTGACATCAGAGGTATAGCAAGAAGGGTGAGCAGACCTGTGCCATTTTCTTCTCCATCAATCTGCTATAAATCTAACTGCGAAATACAGTGCCACTCTGAGATCTTTCTGCTGCAACAGTCAAAAAGAAAACCAAAATTAAATTCACAACTTGCTTCATGGGGACAGCCTAAGTTAATACATACTCTCTTCCATATTGGACAACAGACATGGTGTATTCTCTAGTGATTGCCCCTCTGACACTAGTCATTCCAGCTGAGGGGGGGTCTAAAATGAAGTAACCAATGCTAATTTTGAGTTAACAGAGGGAACAAAGGTATTCTGCTCCTACCATAGACATATTTTCCTTCTGCTTTGTTCAGTCAGAATTGTTTTCATTTGCTCCTGGAAAAAGAAGTGGATGCAAAGCATCTTCCATGGTCTGAAAGAGGAATTTTCAACCCACTACATCATAATCATTATGGGGTAAATGTAAAGTTACTCAACAATATGACTCCATGAAAAACTATGACCTCAAAAGTTTATCACGTCCAAGAAATCTCTGCTGTATGTGCAAATGGTTGTGCTTGGTCTCTCCAGTTCTTTTGTTTCCCTCCTGAAAGTTTACCACCATCAAGCTGAGCCACTAATAAAATAGCTTTAGGACAGTACAAGAAAGATGTACAACTTAATCTCAGCACCTTAACTATCATGCAAGCACTTTCTTGTGGATGACTCTTTTGAACAGTAGGTGCTGTGCTCCCACTGTAATTGTCATGTAAGCTGCTTTTGACTTTACACACAGATCATACATAGTCAGTGGTATGTTAATTAGAAGAGAAAACCAAAGCTGAAAGCTATCATTAAATTTGGAATTAGTTAAGAAAATGACAGACAATAAATGATAAACTTAGATGTATGGGGGATTCGGGATTCCTAGCATTCATTTAAGAATTAAACTGAACTGGGTTTTAGCTCTTAACTTATCCTCAGCTCCCTGTGTCTCAACTGGATCTGCTGTGGTCTCAAGCAGAGCCATCAATTAGGATGGAAGGGCACAGTTGTGTTGCTAGTCTGAGAGAGACTTTGAAATTTAGTTAGTGTCTGACAGAGGTAGTGAGGTAAATTAATTGTTGAAAAACTAATTCTTATTCAGAAAGGGGCAGAGGTGAGGAGGAACAGCATAGCTGAGGGCAGGTGGGGACAGAAATCTAGCTAGTAGATCTGTTGCCTTGAAGACAAAAGAGAAAGGTCTATTTGGAATATTAATCTATCACACCTGAGAAAATCTGCCCTGTAAAGTGAGAGCTATGCACCAGCCTACAGTTCATATCACCACTAATCTGGAACAAAGGAGATGATAGATAAGGTCAAATGAAACAGCGGTGCTTATCTGAAGGGCAAATACTATGCTACCAAAAGGATGCAAAATGCAAAGTTTGCCTTCCCTCACTCAAATTTTGCTTTGCAAACCAATGCAGTGTCTCAGCATGATAATCCTTTTTACCAGGGCTCACACGCTGCCCTTGTTAATGCAGTCTTCATGTCCTGTTTGAGAATAATAATAATAAATTATAATTTAATAACTTACAATCAACATTTATAAAGTACTTCAAGATCAAGAACATTTTGTTAGTCCACGTGTGCTTTAACATGGTCTCAAGAGATTGCCTTACCAAGCATTCCTGCTCTTCCTTTAACCTGGAGAAGACGCACTAGCAAGCAACTTGCTGAGGCAAAATGAAAGCAAGTCCTCTCTTCCTTATAAAATTAACCACTTTTGCCTGCACAAAGAGTGCAAGACCTTTATACTGGGAACACAACTGGCAACAGATTTCCATATTTCAGAAACTGAGTAAACAGCAGAGCATTACTCAAGAAAACAGGCACTATGTGACCACTGTGCTATTTCAAAAAACATCAAGTCCTGCACATTGCATGACGCATTATTATTTGTCATTTTAAAAACAAAAAGTGCCTGTTTACAGGAAAGTGCCTGATTACAGGACTGGTGCCACAGCCAGGGGTTCGGCTACTTAGACCATGGGACTCGCTTTGAGAAACCTGGTCTACTGGGGGCTGATGGGGTCCATCTGTCAGAGAAGGGGACGAGCATCTTCGGTCATAGGCTTGCCAAGCTGGCGAAGAGGGCTTTAAACTAAAGTTGCCAGGGGAGGGGAACCTCAACCCATCCCACTTCCACCAGATTGATGCCAGTGCCAGCAACAGATGCCCAGAGCCTGGAGGGGGATCACAGGTCAGCAGGAGAGCACCTGAAGAGCAGCACAAAGAAATTCCAGCTGGTAAGTCAGCTTCATTGGGGGCCCAATGTAACTGCCTCTATGCAAACGCATGTAGCATGGGGAATAAACAAGAGGAGTTAGAGACGTGTGCACACCTGCAGGGCTATGATCTTACTGGCATCATGGAGACGTGGTGGGATGGCTCCTATGACTGGAGTGTTGGAATAGAAGGACAGGCAGGGGAGATGAGGAGGGGGGGTCACCCTCTATGTCAATGACCAGCAGGAGTGCATGGAGCTCTGCCTGAGGATGGATGAGGAGCTGACGGAGAGCTTATGGGTCAGGATTAAAGGGAGGCCAGGGACAGGTGACATAGTGGGGGTCTGCTACAGGCCACCCCACAAGGAAGACCGAGCAGATGAGGCCCACTATAGGAGGACAGGAGCAGCCTCACGTTCACAAGCCCTCGTCCTCATGGCAGACTTCAACCACCCTGATACCTGTTGGAGGGACAAGACAGCACGCCACAAGCAATCCAGGAGGTTCCTGGAATGCGTTGATGACAACATCCTTCTCCAAGTAATGGAGGAGCCAATGAGGAGAGGTGCTGTGCTGGACCTTGTTCTCACCAGCAAGGAGGGGCTGGTGGGGAATGTGAAGCTCAAGGGCAGCCTTGGCTGCAGCAACCATGAAATGGTGGAATTCAAGATCCATAGGGCAGCGAGAAGGGTGCACAACAAGCTCGCTACCCCGGACTTCAGGAGAGCAGACTTCAGCCTCTTCTGGGATCTGCTTGATAGAATACCATGGGATACAGCCCTGGAGGGAAGAGAAGCCCAAGAAAGCTGGATAATATTCAAGGATCAGCTCCTCCAAGCTCAGGAACAATGCATCCCAAGAAAGAGGAATGCTCCCAAGATGAACAAGGAGCTCCTGGACAAACTCAAACACAATAAGGAAGCCTACAGAGGGTGGAAGCAAGGAGAGGTAGCCTGGGAGGAATACAGAGAAATTGTCCGAGCAGCCAGGGATCAGGTTAGGAAAGCTGAAGCCCTGATAGAATTAAATCTGGCCAGGGATATCAAGGGCAACAAGAAAAGCTTCCATAGGTATGTTGGTGATAAAAGGAAAACTAGGGAAAATGCAGGCCCTGTCCAGAAAGGAACGTGAGACCTGGTTACCTGAGACATGGAGAAGGCTGAGGTACTCAACAACTTTTTTGCCTCAGTTTTCACTGGCAAGTGCTCCAGCCACACTGCCCAAGTTGCAGAAGGCAAAGAGGGACTGGGAGAATGAAGAACCACCCACTGTAGGAGAAGATCAGGTTCAAGACCATCTAAGGAGCCTGAAGGTGCACAAGTCCATGAGACCTACTGAGATGCATCTGCAGGCCCTGAGGGAACTGGCAGATGAAGTGACTAAGCCACTATCCATCATATTTGAGAAGTTGTGGCAGGCCAGGGAAGTTCCCACTGACTGGAAAAGGGGAAACAACCCCCATTTTTAAAAAGGGAAAAAAGGAAGACCTGGGGAACTACAGGCCAGTCAGTCCAGTCAGGCTCACGTCTGTGTCCGGCAAGATCACAGAGCAGATCCTCCTGGAAAATATGCTAAGACACAGGGCAAATAAGGAGGTGATTGGTGACAGCCAACATGGCTTCACTAAGGGCAAATTGTGCCTGACAAATTTCTTAGCCTTCTATGATGGAGCTACAGCACTGGTGGATAAGGGAAGAACACCTGATGTCACCTACCTAGATTTGTGCAAAGCATTTGACACTGTCCCACACAACATCCTTGTCTCTAAATCAGAGAGGCAATGGATTTGACGGATGGACCACTTGGTGGATAAGGAATTAGCTGGATGGTCGCACTCAAAGAGTGGCAGTCAAGGGCTGCCAATGTCCACGTGGAGACCAGTGACGAGTGGTTTTCCTCAGGGGTCAGTATTGGGACCAGTGCTGTTTAACATCTTCACAGGTGACATGGACAGTGGGATTGAGTGCACCCTCAGCCAGTTTACCAACCACACCAAGCTGTGTGGTGCCATCGACGCGCTGGAGGGAAGGGAAGCCATCCAGACAAGCTTGAGAGGTGGGCCTGCGCAAACCTTATGAAGTTCAACAAGGCCAAGTGCAAGGTCTTGCATATGGGTCAGGGGAACCCCAAGCACAAATACAGGCTGGGCGATGAGGGGATTGAAAGCAGCCCTGCAGAGAAGAACTTGGGGGTATTACTGAATGGAAAACTAAATATGACCCAGAAATGTGCGCTCACAGCCCAGAAAGCCAATCGCATTCTGAGCTGCATCAAAAGCAGCGTGGTCAGCAGGTTGAGGGGGGTGATTCTGCCCCCCTACTCTGCTCTGGTAAGACCCCACCTGCAGAACTGCCTTCAGCTCTGGGGCCCCCAACATAAGAAGGACATGGACCTGTTGGAGCGGGTCCAGAGGAGGGCCACGAAGATGATCGGGGGCATAGAGCACCTCTCCTATGAGGAAAGGCTGAGAGAGTTGGGGTTGTTCAGCCTGGAAGACTGAGAGACCTTATAGAAGACTCTGGGGAGACCTTATAGCAGCCTTCCAGTACCCAAAGGGGGCCTACAGGAAAGCCAGAGGAAGACTTTTTACAAGGGCATGTAGTGATAAGACAAGGGGTAATGGCTTTAAACTGACGGTAGATTTAGATTAGATGTAAGGAAGAAGTTCTTCACTGTGAGGGTGGCGAGACACTGGAACAGGTTGCCCGGAGAAGTTGTGGATGTCCCATCCCTGGAAGTGTTCAAGGCCAGGCTGGATGGGGCTTTGAGCAACCTGGTTTTGTGGAAGGTGTCCCTGCCCATGGCAGGGGGCTTGGAACTAGGTGATCTTTAAGGTCCCTTCCAACCCAAACCATTCTATGATTCTATGACACTTGCCTGGAAGAGGATATAAACTTTTTATAATCCCACACCATATGGGTGTCTCATTTCCTTATCTCTCTCATCTCTATGCAGGTTGCAACTTTGAAAGTGGCATACACATGCTGTGAAACAGTATCTCTAGATTTCTTTAATTTTTTTTTTCATGTCCATTGACATGGGAAAGTGTCGGGAAATCTCACACCGTTTTATACATATATATATTCACACAGAGACCTTTATATTTATTTGAGTGATTGTAAATGTAGGATTTTACCTAGTTCTCCTTTACTAAACTTTCTAACTGATCTTCTAACCAAGCGTGCTGTAGCTGCACCGAAGAGTGCTATTCTTTTAAAAGCAGCTGATTTAAAACCTCCTTTTCACAGAGCTACTCCTTAAAGCATTCACAGTCTCTTGTTTGCTTATGCTAGGGTCAAAAAGGTCTTCATCATCACCTAGAAATAACCTTTTACAGCAAAACTGAGTCTGTGACTCTTTGGCACCAAGAGAAGGGGGAAGCAGGCATCAGCCTTTAGTCTCCTGTCACTTGTGTCTGCAGCTGAGGTACCAGCATGAAGTCCCCCACCGTCTGTGTCACCCCTGTTTCTAGCCAGTTACGCAGAGCCTTTTTTATTAACGTGTTATCTTGCATGAATTAATCAGTCTTGATGCAGAAGTAACTTTGGACTTCTAAGAGCGTAGATGATAGTAAACAAGATCACTTCTCTCATTCAGGCTGCAAGGAGTTCAGTGTCTACGTGCGGTCCTATTAAAAGCACATTGACCTCTGCTTGAATAACCTGTGTACAAGGTTAGAAGACTGATATTTTTTCCCCTAATTGAAGCACTGCTTGAAGCTCTAGACATATGATTCCTTCTGGCTTTGACCAGAGAGGGGTAAGTAGAACTCACACCTATTTGTGGAGCATAGCCGGCAAAAGCTCCTCCAGGTCATTCTGTTTCCTGCTAACCTCAATTTTGTTTCTTCCTCAAAATATTTTTAGAATAGCAGGAACTTTTCAATATGCCTTTATTCTAATTGCATATTTGATTTAAATGAAAACTCACAAACACCCCCAGATGTCTCTTCTGCCTTCAATTTGAGTTTTTCAGAAAATTATCTTCTGAAAATGAAATGCTGCACCACAGTGATTCACCACGTCTCCTGACAAATGATCCCACCCAGCATTCACCAATCTGTCAGCTTCTCTTATTTGTCTCTGTGCTACCAGTCCTCAGCCAGGCAAAATGTCTATCACAAAACAGGGACTGTAAGTACTATATTAAATATTCTGCAATTTACATCTGCTGCGTTCTCCCATATGCAAGCCAGGCCCTTCATAAAGCACAACTCCATCTAGTGAAGGAGCACAATGAAGCATAATGAAAACTCTCAGCAGGCAAACCGTTAGTGTCAATGAGATGCCCATTTTTAGTCACGTGGAACACCAGAGATCTCCTTAGAAGAAAGAGTTTCTGAAAGGTTAGGCCGTAAGAACCTTTTGTCAATCTGGAAGTGAAGCAGAGAAGAATTCTTTTCCTCCTTGGAATTCATTGGTTAACAGAGGAGAGGTGTAAGCTTCAAGCTGGCACCCCATCCACGTCAATTCCTATGACTTCTGGCTCCAGACACATTGGAGGCTTGCTCATGCTTACCAGTGCCATCAGATTTCAGTGGTGTTTCTACTAACCTAAGTTAAATGTGTCCTGTTGCTTAGTGTGGTAACCCACTACAATCCATGACTGCAAGAGAACCCCTTCTTAGAGTGGGGTATGCATATTACTAGCACTTTATCTAAGGTAAGATCCTGTTCCCACTGCAATGAGCACAAATACTTTCTCACTGACTTCTGTTAGGCCCTAATTCAGCTCTTAAGTCTCTGATTGTCCTATTAAAAAGACTTTCTAAAAAACATATACTATTCTAAGGTAGACAAGTCATGTGCAGAGAGTTTCAGGCAATGAAGGAAACTCACTATTTGAACTAAAGAAGAGAAAGCTACGAGAGATGCAGGAGGACTGGCGAGAAACTGCCACAGAGGCCAGGAAAAGTGGCTGGAAGCAGCTGATGCAGTGAGAGAGAATGGGCAGGGATCTATCTGAGCCTCATCTAAACCACAGTTGTGACAAAACATCCCTTAAAAAAAAAAAAAAAAAATCTTACTTAAGCCTGCATAAAAATTCAGGCCAAATTAAAAAGTGGTTCCTTCTTAATCTGTATTCCCTCAAGACAGCTACTTAAGCTGTAGCAATTTACATGTAAGGCTTGTTTTACTGTCAGCTTTGTCCCCTTATTGCTTCAGAAATCCAGAGCCTCCAAGCAGAATTGGGGCTGGCTGGCTGACAAGACGAGCTGCAGAAGCCAGCATCCTTCAAGAGGACCAAGAGCTGTCAGACTCCACCTTGCCTCCTCGAAAAAGACAACCTAGGAATAATTGAGGCCGAGATAAAGACTGTGTAACAGCAGCAACAACAAAAACCCTGCTTAGCACGGACATGCTGAAAGCACTACATAAATATTCTGCGCTGCAAAAACCCAGTGAGGCTCATAATTCTTTCCATCTCTCTATTACAGATGGGGGATTGCAGTAGCCTTCTCAGTTCCTGGGGATGGTTTGACAGATGTCTCACTCTCTGTCTAAATGAAAGGCTTTGGAGTTTATCTACTTACTGTTAAGGCATGAAACGGAAGACAAGTAGTGCTCCCTGAGAAGCCCAGTCCTGTAGTTTTGCTGCTGCTGAGGAGGAGGAAAATTTCTCAGGCAAACAAGAAAGTTGTATCTGTGCAGAACACAGGTATTATCAATATTTACAGCTAATATGATGCAAGACTTTGATTAAACTGAAGCTACACAAATACTGAAAAGACAAAGTCCTCCCACTGTCCCAGCACACCGAGAGGGAAGGTAGCTTTGCTGTAATCCTCTCTGGAAGAAAGGCCAAAAGAAGGCTCTTGGGGAGATCCTTATTAACTGCTTTTCAACTTGACAGTGTGGGATGTCACTTTCTAAGGCATAGACTTTAGGCAAAGGCCAGAGGATGGCAGCAGCATCCCCAGCTTTCTAACCTGCAGGTAAATGGAGACTAATTTCAAGCCTCAGTGCCTCCCTACCACATCATGAACAAAAATTCCACCCAACAAGCCCCCTAAACTGGACAAAGCCTCTCAGCAGTGTTTCAATATAGGTAAGTAAATATTCCTGACCTTTCTGGTGATTGTTTCCCCTACCTCTCTGCCTCTCCACCACAACAGGAGAAGCTGTAAGGAAATGACAAAATATCCAATGGTTTCCCACTGGGCAAAACTTTTAATTTAATGCCTTGATAATCATTCTCTACAAATAGCAGGGAGTGGGAAATTGAATGTAAATAGAAAGTGCCTAATCTATAAGGTCATTTGTGGGAGCTCTCTTGCCTAAGAAGAGATGAGATTGATTATACCAACAGGTAAAGCTTGTTTTAAATGAGATGTCCCCAAGCCTGTCTATAAGAAGCTGAGAGCAGTACGAGCTCTCCTTACCACTGAAATCTTCCTTATACCATCTGCCTATAAATAGAAATCTTGTAAGATTTTAGTAAGTAAGAGACATTGCATGAGTTTTGCTGATGTTTGGCAGTTAAGGGACAATATACTAATTTCTTTTCAGTGTTCTCAGTGTTATGCAGCATCTCCAGGACGCTTTGCTCAGCTCTGTTGGGATTCCCTCTTCCTCACTTCCTTCCCAAATGTGAAACAACTGCAGGAACTAACATTTTTCTGTAGTTGCTTCCTTAAACACAGCAAACCACTTGCTTAGTGAATTCTCTTTTCCTAGTTTGACTGCAAAAGCCTATGTCAGGAGTCAAACATTTTATGGCTCTTCCAGACTTCATTAAGTTAGTTAAAATGCTTATTGGCTCTAGCAGTGTTTGATACCAAGAGAGATACACTGGCACTGGCAGTGTAACTTCAGAGGAAAAGCTGAGAATACAGGAACAAAAGATCGTAAGAAATGGTCTGGGAGTGGGAAGAAGAATGAACATTTCTGAAACATACTGGCTTGAGTCAGCCAAGGTGAGACCTTTCAGCTGTGCCATAGGCTTCCTACACAGTCTTGAAAAGTCACTGTTTCTCTTGTGCAGTTCTCTTTTAGTAGAACAGGAATAACCTGACTCCGCTCATGCCATAAAATTAATAATATAGTTTCTGGTGGGTATTTGAATACCAAAACCAATGTGGGACATGAAGCCCTGTACAGAATCTGAGACAAGGAGTGGAGTTACTAACCTGAGAGGGTCAGTAACCCTCCTCGCACAGAGAGGGTAAAACTGAGGTTCATCAGGAAGCAAAAGGAAGGACAAGTACATCTTGCATTGGCCTGGAGCAGGCAGCTGGTAAAGCTATAAGAGAAAGAGTCTCCCACCACGTGCTCTGACTAGAAGCAAGAAGTTGCAATAGTTTTTATAACAAAAAGCTAATAAGAAAGTCAGAGAACTTGGGTTTTTAAATCCGTTTTTCCTGGGTCCATGGTTTGTGCATACAAATAATCATAGTTTCAGTCACTGTCTTCTGCCCACAAGCACCTGCTTGTGCTCAAAAGCAGGCATCAAGGCACCTGACACAGCAGACAACTGAGGCTGCAAGAAAGGAGCCACTGAAACATTCCCATTCTATTCATACTACTAAAATGCCAATGAATCCCAACAGCAGCTTTAGTGCCGCTTTGTTTTAAATGAGAGATCACAAGTATGACAAGTCACTAGGCTCTGCAACTCAAAATTTTTCATGCAAGAACAAATTCAAATGTTTTCAGCAAACTGCACCTGATTTTGTCCAAATGATTCCTTTAAAGTCTAGGGGAGAGACAGGCATTTTATCATTGTTCCATATAAAGTGAATGTTTAGCTTCCTATCATTGCTGGTATAAGGGAAAGTACCCTTTTCTGTAGCCAGAGGCCACTGCCATCTAATCTGTTCTTATGCACAGCAACAGCTGAGTAACTTGTGCATCAAGTCCCCAAGCTTGTTTAAATAAAGTACATCATAACTAGCTCAGATACGGGCTCAAAATGTTAAGGTGCAGCTATGCACATTGTGCTTGCGTACAGAACGAAGCCAATAGCACAGCTGACTGCTTACTTAAGAGGATGTGTACATCCAGCTCTCTGTCTTGTATGGCACCCTGTGCACAAGCACTTCCCAACAAGATACTCTTAGACCTCCTTAAATAAAACCCAAATCTTGTTTCTTTTTAGTGAACCTAGGAATAAAAACTTTAAACATGAATTCTTGGCTTGCTGCTTCTTGTTTCAAAGGAGTTTGAATGCTGTAGCAAACATGGGGAAAGGGCTGGGTAAAACTAGGCAGGTAGATCAGATCAATTATATACACAAAAGGCTGACACTGCAAATTAATTACCAGGATATTAAATCAATTCTTCTTGGGCGTTATGCATTTTGAGTGACAAAAGCCTCACCAGCATTTTGGAGGAATTTCAGGTGAATGAACGCTAAAGTGCATGTTTTTTGTGACATACCTAATTATTTATACAGCATTCAGGTTACATCTTACACTGATTCTGTAGAAGGAACCTTTTGTTTACATATAAATAAGCTCTTCTTCAGATCCTTAAGCTGGTTGAGAAAAAATGATACTAACATCCTCAACAGCAGTGACACCAGCAAAGTCAGGTGTCATCATGACCTAACATTGCCATTTCTTTTCTAGAAGGAAACTCCCTTTGTCGCAGCTTTTCTCCATATACTTGCTCCAAAGATAACTGACACAAAAGAGCTTCTGTCCCCTTTCTCCAGTTATGTATCCCACCAACTGCTGCTCTTATCAATGCTCCTCTGTCTTCACACATCAGCCTTGTGTCCCACAGATCTCACAACGTATCCTCAAAGGCCTCATCTCCTTCCTCACTTCAATCGTCTCCCCAGACATGGTCTTGTGAGTCATTCCTTTCCTGCATGTCCCAGTAAACAGCAATTTTGCCTTGATCTCTAGTGGCTACAGGACCACACCTGTGCCAGGGTATAAAGTCTCCTCTGAGCTATGCTCATCTATTGAAATCCCAGGTACACTGAATCCAGGCCAGCAGAAAAGGGAAACGCCCATTCTGTCAAAACCTATGCTTACGTTGAGAATATTCCCAGGATATCTGTATTCAGCATCTTCGCCTTTTTTTTTGCCTTTGTTTTTTTTTAAAAAAAAAAAGATAATCACTTTCATTTGTCCTCAGCAACCATCAGTATAACCTCAGATAAGTAAATTGGGAAGGATGCTAATTAACATGATACATGCTGTTGAGCCTTTGTTTGCCAAGAGACATGAAAGGTGGGTTGCATTTGTGTTTCAAGTGCTAACAAGCTGTTATCTCCATCTATACAGACAAAAAAAACCCCCCACAACCAAACCCAAAAAAACCACAAAACCAAAAAACCCCCAACCACCTAGGGATGCACATGTCAATAGAGCTTGAGATTCAATTAGCTGCCACAAAAGCTTCAGGACGTGCAGAGGCAAATCAAAGCAGGGAGACAAGCCACTTTTCCTTGTAGGAACTAATGACCATTGTGTGATTATATATTAGGCAGAACAGCGACATTGGACACAGACTCCTTCGCAGATGCTGTGAGCTGGGAAAGGGGAAGCCAGCAGTTTACTCACAGAGATGAAGGACTTGGCCATTTGCCCACAAAGTCATTTGCTGCAGCCACCCCATGGGATCAACCTTTACTTCAATTATTTACAATACTCATTTACTTAGTTTAAAGGTGAATGAGAGCTTTCAAATAAGAGACAGCTCTACTAAAATATCAGGGAGGAGGGATAGCAAAGGCAAACCACAGTGTATGCTCCCACTGTGGTAAGAGAAGATGAATGAGTCCCACAAACCATGTAAGTGTGGGCTATTTGCAAATCCATTTATCCAAGTAACTTAAGTTCATTTCCTCTTAAATTCACGACTTTGGTAGGAAAATATAAGCCAAAATACAGAATTCATCCACTGCCATAAGGTAAATACATCTCTGCAAAAGTCAAAACAATTATACCCTAACTAGATCAGGCCTCTGGTGGCACCTGAACCTTGCTGGGTGCGGCGGGAAAGGCACACAAGCTCCCCATGGTTAATCACAGGCATTGGTATTGCCACCTCTTGGTGGCAGAGCTGCTCTACTGAACGCAGTGTTGTCAGCTCCACCGGCAACTAGTAACAAGGACGGTAAGCTGTAAATTAAGTGGGGGAGAGGGCTGGTTAAAGCATGTCCTCAGGGGAAGGAATTTTCGTGATTTCTTAGAACAAGGGGAACAAACGTGTGCTGATAAGCCACCTTTCTCTGTGCTGGAACTAAAAGACCCATTAAAAACCAAACCAAACCAGCCCACCAAAGGGTTAAAATCTGTTACTCTACCTGGATAAACTTGTCTGTAAAGAGCGATTCTCTGGAAACAGATTGAAGAAGCTGTGTCTTCCTAGATCCAGGGAACATTAATCCTTAGGGGAAAGTGAGATTTGAACACAGCCTGCTTTATTATTCTTAAGATATGCTTTCTCTGAAATTAACTCATTTTAAACAAATAATGCTGTGAGAAGAACTACCATCATCCTTGGAGGGAACAGACCAGCAGGCAAAGTCAGGCTCACTACGGCACACTTTATGCCTACCGCGGGGTGATCTCTGCTCAGCCTGAAAGTGGGAGAAGTGCAGAATGCACCCCCAGAGAGAGAGGGCAGCATGAATCGTAGATCCAGGACAGAGACAGAGGGCTTTGGAGGAACATCTGGCTACTTCACAGAAACTCAGCAAGACCATTGGAAGAGTTGCCTGGCTTTATTTTGAAGAAAATGCAACAGGATCTCAATATCCTCCTGGCTAAACACCAGAGAAGGTAATTATCTCCTTACCCATATTTTCTTTCTTGAAAATACGTTCTTTTCTTCCAATCACATAGATGTGTACTTGCAAGAATCACAGGTTATGCTAAATGCCAGCTCCTCAGCTAGTAGAAATCTTCCTGGCTCCACTAAAACCAATGGAGTTGCTCACATTTCTAGCAACTTAGCATCATCACGTGGTGTCTCCAGTGGCTCAAAACCATGTTTCTATTAGGGTACATACAAGCTTGTAAACCATTCCCTCTCCAAAACAACATCTCTGATACCATGGGAGTTCTGATCTTCAGCAACTGGAATTACTGTTTTTAATCCTCAGGTAAGCTTTTCGGTGGAGTTATTATAAACTGGTAAATAAAATGACTTGGAAAGCTAGTAGATAACAAAAGCAACAGAAGTGAGTAACTATTAAATGCCTCCCTTGTTTTAATGAAACAAACAATTGCGGCTTTTCACCACACTTCATCGAAAACAGATTTTATCGTGAATGGAATGATTTGGGATTCAGTCACTGCAAATAAATAAACTACATGGAGATTGCTTTCCATAATAACAGAAAACAAGCAAATAAACAAACTGCCACTCACACTTACATGGCACAAAATGCAAGTTTCCAACACCCTCTCTACTTCTAATAATGTCAGAAAAAACCCACGTTTCTCATTGGAAGTCACACAAGTTGAATGGAGAAGGAAACACTGTTGTTCCACTATATGTTAAACAGAGATAAGTGACAGTACCTTCACTGACTGAGGTGCTGAAGGACTGCAATTATTTCCATACAGAACAGAATTATACATGCTCTTTTTTCACATAAAAAGTGACATTTACCAAATGAACAGCAGACACCCTGCTAAATGGCAGCAAAGTGGGATGAAAGGAGAAAACAGAAATCTTGAAGAAAGGTTCACTTCAAACTGCTGCTACTTGGGGAGTCCTCCTATATCCCTTAACATGACACGTGCACATCCCGGCTGCCAAACCCAGCTGCAAATTGGTGAGAGGTTTGGCTCCCCCCCCCAGACCCCATCAGGGTGAGCAGTGGAGGTGACCATCAGTACCGCTGCTCTGTGGCAGATGCAGTGTTTCAAACCAACCAGGGCACATGCCAACTTCTTTTGTAATTGCATCATCATGTAAATGGTGACACAGAGCCTGTATAGCTAGATGTCAGTGGCCATCCACTCTCCATTGACAGTTAGTAGGGTCAAAAGAGGCCAAGGAGTCTCAGTTCCTCAACTACCTGGTGGTCCTGAATGAAGGGAAAGGACACCCAGGTGTGCCAACTGGAAATGTCAACAAAAGCCAGCATAAAAAACACACATACTGTTCATGTGAGCAGCAACGGACCCGACAGACATTATGGTTTGAGCCACCCTCACCTAACCCTATAAAAACCAACATACTAGTAAGGGTTTGAAGATCACATACCACATGTAGCTGGACTAGAGGTAAGCAGACTCCCCAGTGAAAGGGGACACCCATGTTGTGACAGAGGTGAGTCCCATTCCAAATCCAAAGGAGCCACGGTTTAGGAAAAAGGAAGGAAATTTGCAGAATTGGTCCCTCTCAGCCTGTCTTCCCCACAAGAACTGAACAAGGTCACATCTAAAAGTATATAGAGAACTATCTACAATATCCAGACTCAATCAAATAAGCGCTGGTCACACCACCATCTCCTTCAGATGGCAATTACTTTTAATCAGTTCTAAGCACAAGCTGCATCTTAATCAGGATCCTTACAGGGCTTATCTCCACTGGATAATTTCACCTTGACTTAACTGACTGCCAGTCACCTAGAGGTCACTGACACATTTGCAAAGGTTAGTTTGGACAACCTCCAAACACCTCTGGTTTGCCTTTGAGATCAAACTACAGTAGTATTAGTTTGACTCAAACATGTAGCTAGTGTCCAGAATTGCCTTTTAAAAATGTGTGAATTGTCTGACACTTATTGTCAATCAAATACAGCTCAACCCGCCCTCTACCCCCACCACCCCATAGTCAGTATAAACCTACAGTATGGGCTGTACCTGTTACCAACCTGCTATGCTAATCCATCTCCTTTGTCTCTCTTCCACAAAACCTCAAGTCTTAAAAGCTTTCTGTCAGGAATAAAAACACTGCTTCTTTTTTTTTTGGCTGTAATTTACACGAATTCTGCTTTCATGCAATTGATTTCACCCAATATAGGAGCCTTCTAGAAGAGGTGCTGTTGTTTCAAAAAGGTAGTGTCTGAGCTAAAACATTCAGGACCTGAAACAAGTTTCTGCCGTACACAAACACCCCTTCTAGAAATGGCATCGAGGTCCTGGAAGTAATCCAGGCAGACTAAGCAATCCTCAGCAATGATCTAGTTTACTCAGAAACAGCCTCTGTCAGAAGGGCAAGTTATCCCTCGGACAGAAGCAGAAACCAACGTGAAAGGTTAAATCTGCCACATATGACAATGGTCTCAAGAACACCTCTGAAGATGCTCCTCAGCTGCCTCTTGCTTGTTTCGTACTTATTGCTCCTGCTTCTACCTTTCAAAATGAGTCCCTCTTTCCTAATTAAGAGATTGACTTTTTGCCAAAGGGAAGCATTGATCCCAAGTCTCTTCTTAAAGCTGGGAACTGTCTTCTTCCTCTTATCCCCTGTGGATTCTCTGGTGTCTAATAATACTGGTTGAGCTAGCTCTGAGACCTTTTCCATGGGGCATTCATCTGGGTCTCTCCACCTATCTAAACTTACTGCTTTTGACACACGTCTAAAGAGCTCAACTTTGACTGAAATTTGCTATCAGGTTCAAGGTTTATGGGGGCATAAGAGAAAGAAAAGTCAGTGCAGCCCCATTGAATGTATTTTAAAAAGTACAATTTACAGATAAGAAATATTATTAATAATAGGGGATTCATTCAGTGGGGTTTTTAGTGGGTTCTTGACCCAAAGCTATTTGGTATTTTTCTCATTGCTAGGGAAGGAAGTATAAAAATCACTGCTAATGAAATTTTGTAGATAACACACAAAACTTGCTGTGCATTAAATAACCTGCTGATATCAATTGGCCTGCTTTGTTACAGAGGCTCGCAGCTTATCCAGCCAAATACCAGAACAGATGTTTAGGAACAAAGACAAGAAGTCACACTACAAGACTGGAAACTATATTCTGGAAAGCAGGAAATCTGTGGAAGGACTGAGGAAATGGAGATGGACATGCTCTGAGGGCAACATTTCCAACTTACAGAGGAAACAGAGTCATGGGTATATTCAACTTAAGCTGTATAAAGGTTGAGTTATTATCTCTACGCTGCAGAATTGATATCCATGTTTTCAGAAATGTACTGAAAATTTGAAAAGATTTTAGAGAAGACCTACAAGAAAAAGCCAATCACTGAGAATCATGCTTCACGTCACTAACACTCCGGGATAAACTAGAGTGACAAGGTTAAAAAGGAGCCTAATTGCAGTCTTCAGATACCTACATGGAGAAGCAATTCTCTACAGTAGACACCACTTTAATCTACCAGAAAAAGACATAATGAGAGTTAATGGTTAGAAGTTTAAGCAAGACAAACACAAGATAGAAACAAGGCATAATTTTAGCTGTGAAGAAAAAAAATCCTTGGAACAAATTATTGAGAAATGAGGTGCAGTCAATGATGTCTTTAAATCAAGGCTCAAGAATTTTGCAAAGTTGTAACTCAGATGTAATTAGTTTGATGACAAGAATACTGATTGAAATGCTATGGACCATAGATGACCTTAACTGTTTCATCTGATCTTAAAATTTATAAATCTTTCCAGAAGGTTACAAGGTTTTCCAAGGATAGGGACTTTGTTATTCATGCCAGATTATGTCACTTATGCCCTGCACCTTGAACTTTGCTTCAAATCCATCCTGAAAGAAAAGTTGATATAAAACATAGCGGTCTATTTAGCACATCTCATCTTGGAGACTCGGGTCTTGCTCCTTTTAAACTGGCACTGGTGATTTTGGGGCACCAATTCTCCCAGATCACAGCCCAGGTTCTCTGAATGAGCTCCCTATCTGCCAAATCCACATCTCCTCACCCATGTCAACACTCAGAAGTGCTGGTTGCAGTATCGCACGGGCTGCTGCTGACTGCTGTGTGACAGAGCAGGGGTCCTCTGGGAAGTGTGTCATCCAAGCTACCGAGGCCAGCTGCTCCACAGTCACCATCCACACGCGGGCTCTTTTGCCCGGCAGCACGTTCATGGCATTCATCTTAGAGGCTGCTTTTCCCTGGCTTCACATGGTGCAGTGTGAGAGCCTGCCCACAGCCATCACCCAGTACTGTGGCACCATGCACGGGAGAGGCGAAGCCTAAGGAGTCACAGGTGAGCAGCTCTAAGCTGTGCTGCCTTAACTCCCTTGGTACAGGCAAACACATTTTATTCCCTCTGACATAAAGTCAGAACTCCTAGATAAACAGCAAAAAGTGCCTTCAATATAACTTTCCATAATCAATGCCACATGATTATTTTGTCAGTCCCAACAGTTGAGTCTTTTTGGTTCCTTTAATTTTGTGGGTAGTAACACCAACTCCGTCCTTTACTTCCTCCCAGATACTCCCCTGAGATATCGCAGCACTGGCTTGGCAGGGTGCAGCACCGCCAGGTCCATCTCCAGTCTATACCCAATTAATACTCATAAAGTCAGGGCATCTGGCTTGAATCCCGGTCTACACAGACAGGGTCGTGTTGAACAGAGCGCAGCAGCAAAGGCCACTTACAGCCCCAGACACTGTGATGTTTGCTGCAGTCACTATCGGTGCTTTAGTTTTGCAGTTTCTTCTAGAGAAGGACCCTGTGTGCAGCCCTGCTATTCAGAATCCCATTAACTTTTTACTTGAAAAACTTTCATCATCTAAACTGTAACCATTTCAGAAAACATTGCACCATGATTAGCTGCAGTGACACTATCTGCCATTCGTGACCCGAAACACAGAAGCAGCCCACATTCACTAAGATGTGACTGTGACATGCTTTCATACTTATTTCAAAACTTGATATACATAGTCCTGGATCAATAGCAATAAATCTCCTATGGGATTCAAAGATGTTTGGAGCTGGGATCACAATTTTCCTTACATGACCCTATAGGACTAAAAACAACAGCGGAGGCCCCCAGGTGTTGCTGTAGTGAAAATAAAATGTATACGCACAGAAGCGCAAAGTGCAGTTTCTTGTGCCTTGTGAAGTTTTTTTGAGGTACTGAAAGGCTGTGAGGACTTCATAACAATGTTTATAAATGCTGGAAAAGGAAGTTTTAGCAAGAATGAAAATCTGTCTAAGACTTGTTCTGCTGTTTATTCATTATTCACCATTGATCATTTTCCTTTAATACATTTTCCTTATTCTGTCAGGGGAATTCAAAACATCCTATTTCACCAGGATGACAAACTGCACAACCTAAATATTAAATAGCAAAGAGTCAAAGAGAATGCTATTTGAAAAACCTGTAGGTAACAAAAAAAACCCAAAACCAAACTAAACCAGCAGCATTAAAGAAATTGCAGGCTACGATTAGTCTGCACAGGAGTCACTACTCCAAAGGAACAACCTTGTACTTTTACCAATATTGCCAGCTTCTGGGGTATTTTGAGAAGTCACATAGTAATTGCATGAGGGTTTGTATAATACTTCAGCTACTGAATCCAGCAGCTGTAGTTGAGAATTTTGGCTTTTATTAAAGAAGGGTTTATCATAAAATGCTGAGGCCTCACGGTTTATGCTAAAAGTTTGAAAATATTAAAAAGCAAAAGGCAACCTCCCCCTCCCCCTCCCCCATCCCCTTAGTAAGAAGAAAGAGTTGTATTTGTCATTCTGCCTCACCACCAATGTTACCTTGCTTGCATGACTTCATACACTGAATGCTGGCAGCTTCTCAACCCTGGTAAAGCTCTGGCATAGCTCCACGGGCTGATGATATGACTATTTAACAGTAGCTATTTAGACTATTTATACTAGTTCAGAATCTAACAAAATAACCAGTACTGGATATACAGTGCCTTCACCTGAGCATCAAAAGGCACTTACGATAATTACTAAAGACCATTTCCTTCTTACGATACACCTGTGATTTTTTTTTTTGCTAATCAGGTCCTATTCAAATCTCATTTTTCAACAAAGCATGACCACTTTTACAGGAGGCAGCGACCACATCCTCTCAGCTGTGTACCAGAAGCCCGCTCTCCAGTGGCCACACAAGAACTGCTTGACTATGCAACACAGTCTGACAAGAACAGTTGGGGAAGTCTTTGCTGTGCCAACTTTCACCTTTCTTGGGTTTGACTGCTGGAAAATGGAATAATAAAAAAGTTATTAGAGTCTCTTTATTTGTGATAAAGTTTCTTTGTCTGTGATAACTTTTCCAAAACAGAAAAGAAAGTTACAGTATCAGGTTTTTTTTCCCTACTACTAAACTTCTTGACATAGTGTTGCTGAAATTTTTGCCATCACATCTGTGAAGCCAAATAGAGCAAAAAGAAAAGCCAGTAGCTCCACTTACCTTTCTAATTAACACAGAAAAGATGTTGACTATGTAATTTCAGAAGACCCCATCCAATCTAGTATTGCTTTGGGACATAAATACATGAAATACTCTTCTGAGTGCTGATTAGGTCAGTGGTCAGAGTCTGTATCTCCAGATTTTGGAAGATTTGGAAGTCATCAAGAGAACTAACAATGGTGAAACACAGTGTCACTGGAAGCACTGCAGCATGTTAACCATGGTAAAAAAAAGCGCCACAACTCTCAAACTGTGTTGTGTCAAAAGAGCAAGGTGACACCAACTCTGGCAGGAGGAAAAACTCAGAAATCACTGAGATGGAATCTGGGGCATAAATACCATAGGAGTCAAGAGTGTACCTGAAGGGCGAAAGGCTTTGAGAAACTGGCTATGCAACCACCACATGCAAACATGCAAGTGCAAAATGCTCCACTGAAGGGGAAACGTGACAGTGCTCTCTGCTGTCAACACAGACAAGGGTCCTTCAGAGCTCATTAGCACCACCACGAGATTTGCACAGCTAAAAAGATGAGGACCACAATAGCACTACAGAAAGTCTTGAGACAGGGACTGAATTTCAATTGTTCTGAAACTGCAAAGGCCACATCCTCATGAACAGATTTCACTGAGCAGTAATGATTTCTTTGCTAACCTCACATTAGTGGTAACAACTAACCTTACAGTCAAATCCACACAGCAGTCTGCAAGAGGAGTGTTCAGTCAAGAATCACAAGTGCTGTATGCTAGAGGGTGAGCTACGAAGAATAGTATCCATCTTGCAAAAGGGAATGTCTCATCAGATAGACAAACAATTTGTTGATAGATGAATGTGCCACAGACAATCTCATCTCAGAAACAGACTTGAAACCATGCAAATCAAAAGCACCGGATATTCAGGTTTTGCATAAAGCAGCTTTGCAGATGAAAAATGACACCCAGCATACATGGAGTAAATGAGTCCTGGCATCCTTAACTGAGAGGACTGAAACAAGTTTCAATTAGTAAACCCATTGCACTCACCTCTTCCTTCAACATGAACAGGACAACAGAAATGCTTAGACTAATCAGCCAGGGCTGAATTTCCTCCCAAGACAGCTAATGCAGACACATGGCGAAAAAAAATAAAAAATCATTTAACAAGTTAGTTAGAAAAAAATAGTGGAAAACTGTGAAAGCTGGGTATTCAGCAGATGACTGTTTGACCAAAACTATGTACGGGCTTAAAACCCCCACAATTTCTGAAACAACCAATGTAAATGTTAATAATGGAAAAGATGCACCAGAAGTTTGATGAAAAAAGGGTTAATTTGCAGGGTCATTTCAAACAAAATTAACAGAGAGGAGAGGAACTTGTATTATCTATTTATGCCACATCTAAACAATGCATATAACTCCTATTTGTTTCTTAGCTATATTAGAAAGTTTTTTAGATTAAGTCTGTAAAATTGTAGTTCCCATCACCAAATGGGAGACTGACAGCATTCAGAAACATGCTGACTACCACTGTTACCATGCAGCTCAGACAAAATCACCAAACCTAAATAAAGTCTATGGACACAATTATTAAAGCATTAGAATTACTCTCTGCCCACTGCGCCTCCTCCACCCCCCGCCCCGTCCCACTGGGAGGGGAGTTTTGAAATAGTTTCTACTACTCTCATCTCCTTGCATTTGGGGGAAAAGACAGGAGAGAATCAGTAGGATAACAACAGCCCTTCTGGTTATTTTAGACAGATTTACAACCGTTTCCAAATTGCATTAAATATTCTGAATTTAGGACAGGAAACTTCTTATTATCTTTTGAAAATCTAATTAACTAAATGAATATGCTTGAAGCAACAGCAAATTCCCCAAGTGCATGTTTGAGTAAAGGGATTATCTTTCTCATGAAACTGCAAACCAGCATCAGGCATCCTCTCCTACACAGGCAAGTGGTTGCCAAAAGGGACAATTTAAACCTTTAAAGAACACTTGGGGTTATAAAAATATAACCCCATTTAGAAATACAGTGGCTGAGAGCCTCAGGGTACCATTTTTGTTCACAGCAGACAAGCGGTCTGAGCAGTCTAGTAATGAGGGCACAAAACTGGGAAGCGGGATTAGAAACCATTGCTCAAACCCATGGCAAAGACAGATCAGCAGCAGACTGGCACTCACAACAGCTAGTTGCAGCAGAGACAAATTTTTTTCTGCAGGAGCATGTCACCCACCGCGATACACACCAATAAGAGAAAGCTACCATAGCAAGAGACAAATTGCGATTTGCTTCAAAAAATAATAATAATTCCTACAGAACCACCTCTGTTTTCACCTGATACATAATCTATAAAGGGGAAAAAAGGCTATCCTTGAAATTATTTTGGTGCTGTAGTTTTTAACTGTCAGAGACAATTTCTTTGAAATCCAATTCATGATTTGCAGGCTTCATTAAGTTTTCGCAAGTAATTTTAAACTTAAATCACCATTGGCAAATCCATCATTTATTGATAGAAACATTAGGACTCTAATGGAGTGTGACTTGTGATGAAACAAGATAGGAAGGGATGAGGGTGGAAAAACGTACTCCCTTCTGCCACAAAAGACCATTTTGTCAGGAAAAAAAAAATCAGGCAGGGAAAAAAATTAGCCCCCCCCCCCCCAATGGGCAATTTAAGAAGAGTTTTTGAAGTTGTTAGAATTATCTTCTAAAGCTTGGGTAAGAAGTTACAAGCTAAACTAAAGAAGAAGAAGGGTAAGTAATAAGTTTTCCATTTTCTTCTTATTTACAGAGATATTGTATGGATGGAGTGCAGTAAAACTCCATCCTCTGAAAGAGAAGGGAATAAACAGAAGCATGCCGAAGCAAGTAAAATATAACAGAGAAGCCAAGAGATTTGTTACCAGTTTAATCCCTCACCAAGCTGAATCCCATGATTCTGGCTGAGGACATGTTGAAACAGTAGAAAGATGATGATTATATTTTGATTGATACTTAAGGATTTAGTATATAGTTAGTCCAAACTTTACCAAGTAGATAGCTTTCAAACAAATGCCATTCAAGTACACTTCTCAGAGGCCCATTATATTTACAGCGGCCTGTATATATCTGATCCTACCAAGAAAAATCTCCTTCATGCTTTGTAGCCATCTCCCTTCAGTGCAACTTGGCAGACAGTCAGGGATATTTTTCTTTTTATATTCCAGATAGCAGTTTTATTTACTGTACTTCATTTATCATACCATCATTCCCCTCATCCAGCAATTATAATTCTGGCCACCCATTTTGAACAGATGTGATAAAAAATACATTTCATATATTAAGTGACTTCAATGCAACTCCCAAAGAAAATACAACTCCTGATGCAGTGCAAAGCACTGTTGTCATGGAAAGGTGGGTGACGTACAAGCAGAAGTTCCTGCATCATCTTACCTATGGCAGAGTGAGGCTGTGCCACAGCAAGAATTAACAATGTATAGTCTCTAAGTAAGTGGCAAAGAAACCTCCACTGCAATCACATGTGAGCATGCTGCAATTTGCAAGCTGATTGACACTGCCCACAAGAAAGGATAAAGAAAAATGAAAAAGAACCACAACTCCCCACAGTGCTTGCACTATGCAGCAGTATGAAAAATTAGGAATATCTGGTGCAACTTAAAAAGAGAGGATAAAGGGGTTGCTCTGCCTGGGAGAAGCTCTCTGACTTCAGTGAGGTTATTTCTAAGTTCACTCAAACAGAGTTCATGAAATGACTGGCTGGTTGCTAAGCCAGATTTTACCTATTTTAGAACAACTACCCTCATTACTTTGGGCTGTGTGTGTATTTCTGTGACTTTCTCATTTATTTTTTATATATACATAATGAATAAGAATATATGAGAATAAGAATATTAAATAAGCTGAATGTAATGCATTTTAAATAAAGCTGCTACTTCTTTTTTTAGATCTAAATTAAATGCAAAGTAAGCACCTCTCAAATGCTTGTGGCTAAATTTACCACTGGGAACTTAATGGGTGTGTTGATGTAACATTTACATGCACCTGTTTTGGCCATAAAGAGAGAAAATTTGCACATCCAATACATCCAGCTTTACATCCAGCTTCTCTGCAATAAGATTGCCTGCTTAATATGTATGTACAAATGAAAGATTAAATGGGAAAAACAGGCAAGGTTCAAAGTCTGGACTCTTTTTTAAAAAATATTTTCAGACAGTGTTTAGGCCAGCACATATGAGCTGAGATTTATAAAGTTCTGCATTCACATTTCAGTTCTGTTCCAATAAATGCCATTATAAAGTTTTCAGACCAGTAATAAGAAAGCTATTAATGTGTTTTCTCCATGTTAATCAATTCAATATGGACATTGTGATGTTAACACTACTTTACATTACTGCCTTCATCATTTCTCATTCCTACAATATATAAAATAAACAAAGGGGTGTTTGATTCCTTATAGATTCATTTTTATCTCAAAGTGAAAGCTGTGCAAGATTTGTGACTTCAGACTCATAGTTGGTGATAAGCTGCTCCTTCCTTCCTCTTCCCAAACTAAATATATAAAGAGACTTTAACAAAATTAATTGCAGTATTCAGCGTTCATGAATTTCTATGCTTGTGTAATTCATTTCCTTGCAGATAGCAAAGCAAAAGGAGGTTCTCTTGCTGCCAAGGTTACAAGATTCATAAGCAAGCCTGCTCAGAACTAAGGGAGAATAAGTAAAGAATCTCCCTCATCACTCCTTTCACTGGGGGCTAGCGTTTAATCACACTAAATTACTCGTGCTGTTGGACTGCATTCCTTAGGATAGAGGGAGAGCCAGAGAACAAACGCTGCCAGGAGAATCCTGAACAGCCATTTCTGCCACAATTTGTGTAACGTTTAGTCATAAACATTGCTCCCAGCTTGGGGACCAATCATGTTCATATTAATCTCTGGCAAAGAGTATAGCCCCTCACTCAATTCCTTCATCAGCAACTCCAGTCTTCGATCCAGGCATGATGTGGGAAGGTGAAGCAGCCTGTGCTCCCTGAGAATAAAGCAGTAGCATTAAACCTTTGCTTTCCCCCCACCTAAACCTGCTGCTCAGAGTCGCTGACTGTAGACGTCGGAAAAGGGAACTCATCCCTGATAAGGACCATAAAGGAAGACCCTGTGGGTAAGATGAAGCCACAGAGCACTGCAGGATCAATCTAGGTGTTTCTTCTCTTCTTGCAAATCAACAAATTCACTTTCAGGTACCATACATACTTCTTACAAGAAATAGCTTTATATGCAGGAAAAGATACACCCAGCCATTCTTCCCAAATCCTAAATCCCTTCCTGGACATTCTGAGACAGCCTAGACCTGGGGAGGGATATTAGTACATCCAGAAAGCAAGAAACATCTCCTGACTTTTTCTAGATTTTTGAGTTAGAGGATGGAAGGACAATTTAATTTCCTACTTTATAAAATGCAATTTACCTTTCATTCCCTACTCACTTTTATAAAAATCTGCTGAGATAAAAGACTTGTTCAATTTATTCTTCCATTTCAGCTTGAAATGGAGGACCAGGTGAGCTGCTAGCTTCTGATAAACCAAAGGAAGTGGTCCAAACCTATATGCTTATTAATACGAATGCACCTTTACCCTCCATGCACAACCGTATTCCAAAGGGAATATGAGAGGCTCAGCACCGTGGTCATAGGCCACAAAAAGGAGAATGTTAAGATTCATTCTTACCCAAGGTATTCTTCCCTTGTAAAGTGTGCTGCTGCAGGACGCAGTGCACTGAACCATGTCCCATCACTGTACTGCTCTTCAGTGTCCCTCTACCTTGGAGATGACTTGCAGACACAAGAGGGGATTTTGGGGCACCCCACTTCACATCCTGGCAGGTCTAATTTTCGTGAAGTGTCAAATTTCAAGCCTCTCTAAATTATCTCAAAGTCGGTCATCAAGGGAGAGACACCCAAACCACTCTTGGCATAAAACCACATTTTTATTATGCAGGATGTAGTTAACTGTCTGTTAAATCTCATTTTCCTTTAGCATTAATTTTTCTCTTTATCAGATTCCGTCACCACTTAAAAGAGCACCTAGAAGTTGGGTAAGAACAACCTCTCTAACAAGTGTCAAATTCTTGCCTACTTAACTCCACTTAACTCTGTTCAATAAGAACACAAGTTATCTGTGTGCAACCTAAAATTCCCACTGGATAATTATTTCAAGGCAGAAGGTGAAGTGATTGGCAAATCAAAATTGACATGGGGACATCTCAGTGTCCTCTTCTCTTGGAAGGTTAGAGTAACCAGGGTATTGCAAGCTTTCAGAGATCAGAAACTTGATCTTCTTTATTTATGCTACTTGAATTGTGGATTCATGATGTTAAGCTGAACGAGGCAAACAGCCTTTGAGGAGAAAGAGAATAATTGTGCGACTGAAGAAACACGCTTCAAGTAGTGCATTTTATGTCCTCATCAGTTTTGTCTCTCAGTCCCCAAATGTGCTACTTTTCACAAAAATCTATATACAGCAGGACTCCTTAACCCTTCTCTGATAAATTAATCTCCTCTAGAAAGGTCCACATGGAAAAATCTTGAGAAGGAGTGATATTGGAATCCTTGAAATTAATATGCTATTAAAAAAAACCCAAACAACAACAACAAAACAGAGAGATTAATGAGATAGATCAACTTCAAACATAAAAGCTGTGGAATAGATAAGGACTTACTGAGTGACCCTTACTGGCTATAACTCTGCATGGCACCCTACTAAGATCAGAAAAAAACACACAGTCTGTGAAACAGTAATTAAAATATCATGTTGCTCATTTGCATTGAAATTGTTTCATAAGAGCATGTGGAAAGGATTCATTTGTCCATCTCTAAACCTGGCTGTTAGCATCTATCTGCTAAACAGGACATAGCAGGGACCACATACAGGAAAATTCACACCAGGACATGCCATAAGCCTCTCTGCAGTGTCACCCCAGCCTCACAGGGAAGGCTATAGCTCTTCCAGGCACACAGCAAACAGGTCTATTCCAAATGGCCAGCTACTCCAGCAGAATATCGCTCAAAACATGTCTGGAATGGGTGGAGGAAGGCCTTTAGATCAGAAAAGTGCCTTTGTATTTCCCAGATCAAGCAGAAGAGTAGTTTTGCATCTCAGAGCCTGATCTAATCTCCTCAAAGAGCTACACAGTAATGTTGACAGCTCTGTGATGTCTAAGGAACGGGCTAGGAGCTGCCCCTGGATCAGGAGCAAGGAGCCCAAGGAATCCAGAAACTGATTCCTATGGAATCTGCACAGCCCCACCAAAGATGTGGAAGCAAAAAGGCACATTCTCCATTTACCATACATAGCACTAGCTGATCTTTATGAGATGAATACAAAAAATATAACCCTACCCAATCACAAAATCTAATAAATGAGCGTATGGAAAAGGGACATATTAAATCCTCAAATAGTCCAGCTCAGTGTGGAATGAGGTCTTTCCCCACTGCCCCCTTAGCAGTTGGATATCTAGCACATTCCAGGAATTCAAAGTAAGTATTCAAAAAAAGTAATTTCAAATAAATCACAGTGAAAGGCTAATTGGAAAAGCACTCATTCCAATAAGTATCACTGAGAAAAAGCTTTAGCTGGCATATTCACCTTTAACTCAAATATTCTCCTTTTGTCTAATCACTGCAAACCTATGGCATGCACCAGTGGGAGCATTTTGTCATTGGAAAGTTCTTGCCATTGTATGCCTTCAACAAATAATTACAAAGCAAAAAAATGAAGTCAAATGGTTGGTAGACACACAGATTTCAGATACACTCAATTTCTGTAATTTTTGTGAAAACTGGTGACTAGCTGCAGCAGATACCCAAAATCAGTACCAAGAATGAGAAAAAAAGGTTGAAATGGGAGTGTAACACATACATACTTCCTCTGCTCTAGAATATACAGTGCCCTGCCAGTCAGCACTTGGGCTGTTTTTTTACCAGCGCAGTGGTTGGAAGTACTGGACAAGAAATGGCAATACCATACAAGAGAGGACTCTGTCCCACTAGAGGATGGTGAGAAGTTCTTGAACACTGGAAGAGAGCAAATACCACTCCTATCTTCAACATGGGCAATAAGGAAGATCCAGGAACTACAGGCCTGTCATTCTCACCTCAATTCCTAGGAAGGTGATGGAGCAACTAATCCTGGAAACCATTTCCAAACACATGAAGGACAAAAAGATGATTGGGAGGAGTCAGAATGGATTTACGAAGGGGAAATCATGCTTAACTAACATGACAGATTTCCACAATATAGTAACTAGCTCTGTGGATGAGGGGAGAACAGTGGATGTTGTTTACCTTGACTTTAGGCTTTTGACACCTGTAGCTCTGCAGAGAAAGACCTTGGAGTCTTGGTGGACATTAAGTTGACCATGAGCCAGAAATGCAATCCTGTAGCAAAGGCCAACAGTATCCTGGACTGCATTAGGAGAAGCATTGCTAGCATGTCACAGGATGTGATCCTTCCCCTCTACTCAGCACCGGTGAGGCCCTATCTGTGTCCAATTCTGGGCTCCCCAGTACAAGAAAGAAATGGACTTACTGGGGTGAGTCCTGCACAGGGCTATAAAGATGATTTGACTGGAGTATCTTTCATATGAGGAGAGACCAAGAGAGATGGGACTGCTCAGCCTTGGAGAATGGAAGATTCAGAGGGATTCTTATCAATGTGTATAAATATCTGATGGGAAGGAATGAAGAAGAGGGAATCAGACTCTTCTTAGTAGTGCCCACTGAGATCAGAAGAGGCAATGGGCACAAATTAAAAAGCTGGACATTCAATCTGAATGCAAGAAAACACTTTTTTACTGTAAGGGTGGTCAAACACTGCAACAGGTTGCCCAGAGAGATTGTGGAGTCTCCATCTGTGGAGATACTCAAAACCCAACTGGACACGTACCTGGGCAGCCTGCTGTAGCTATTCCTGCTTGAAGAGGTGGTTGGACTACCTCATCTCAAGAGGTCTCTTCTAACTTAAACAATTCTGCGATTCTGTACCACAGTAAGGGTGTTGGACAGTCATTATGAACGCAGATGGTGAAGCCAAGTTACCATATCAGAGATTTGGAAACAAATACCCACAGGAATCTAGACTTCGTTAATTTAATTTCTGCTGGAAACATGTGATTTTTCTGCAGCCAAAGTTCATCCAATTTCTTAGCAGGCAGCAGCATCTCACACATTCTACATTGCAAGATCAAGGCATTATGCTAGAGAACAGAACCCCTGATTATTGCAGCTGCCATGTAGTGGAATCTCCTATACCACCGTAATACACCATCTCACACACTCAAGTGAGTGTTATTTGGATCACTGTGTGGCGAAATGGAAAAGAGATTTCAAAAATTCTAAAATTAAGGATAATGGCTTGGCTCCGTGGAAGACAACAGGCAGCTCCCACTGACTTCACTGGGGCCAGGATTTTACCATATAAAATGTGGTAACTTGTGTATTCATTCTGTCCTGACACCTGATACTGTATCATGTAACTAAACCCCTAAATGGTTTAAAATGGACGTCGCAAAACTGTGCTATCCAGCAGCAGAGCGCCATTCCAGTGCCCTAGTTTTACTCATCTAATCATCTCTCACTGATGCTCTTACATGAAAACTGACACTTACATGAATAGAGTTGAAGGAGAGAAAACTTACGATAGGCAATCGGAAAAGCAATCCTCATTGCTCAATGCTCTTCTGCAATAACAACAGTCATTATGAATAAGTTGCCTCTGCCATTTGTACATAAATCAGTGTCAAAGACAGCACAAACCAGGTTTCCATCAAGAACACCCAGCCACAGGAAGCCTGGGAAGCCACTCCTGGCCACTGAATAGCCACCAGCGGTGGTGGTAGCAGCAAGGGCACTCCACTGACATTTACTTAAATACTAGTCTGATCTCAACACACTTCAAGGTATGCAACACATTCTCCACCTGCTTTCTTCAGAGTCCCCAAAAGAAAATAAATGCCTTTTTTTCCCAAGCTACCTGACCTTGAAAACACCATTGCTTTTGTTTGTTTGAATATATTCAGCTGCTTTTCTGCCAACTACAATGCATTCCCTATTCATCGAGAAAAAGGTGGACCTGAAAGAAATCTGCAGGATGTTTACCTGTGTGTGCGTGTTCTATAGAGAGTAATGTTGATTCTCTTCACAGCTTTTAAATATCCCTTCAACAATTCTGATTAATTCAAACCTTATTGCAACTCCTTTGGTCCTGAAGAAAAACTAAATGTCTTGTGCGATAAATCTAACAAACATCTGGTTTTGAATCAAAATCTTTTTCTCTTATGCGCTTCATGACTTTCCACTTTCATTATTCTCGAGAAAGACTTTTTAGTTGTTTTCTTAAATACCTTCAAATGGTCTTTTGCATCTTTTCAATTTTGTTTCATTTACATAATTTACCAATTTTTAACATGCCATTCAGTTTGCACTTCAATATGCCCTTCAAGGTGACCTCTGAAAAGGTTTCCTAAATGCTGAGGTTAGGACTTTGTCAACAGAGGCAACATCAGCACAGCTGAAGATGATGACATGTATTGTTCTGCTTTCCTGTGGTTCAGAGTGGCAAGGTGCAGGTGGCAAAAACGTCTGGCAGAGAAACATCATCCTTGGCTTATGGCAGTAAAGTGCAAAATGGAGCAAGCAAGAAAATCAAAACATATATTGTATAATAATTCAACAATCTATCACAGAAAAAAATCATTAAGAAATTGTACGAAAGACAATTAGTAGCAGGCAGGGGAATGTAAGTAGACGAATGGGTTTCAACAAGAAAAAGCTGAACCTATATGAGAATTCTCTGTTCTCAAGGATGCCTCCCCTGCAATTTAAAGGCATCGAAGAGAGTACGCGAAATAACTGCAGTACAACAAAGTGAATTAAGATTGTGCCATGGTTAAAACAATCTTTGTATGTGCCTCATTCATTACTAATGCCAGGACACTGGCGAAATTGTGTTATACTACCATCCTCCAAACTATCAGAGGCACTGAAAGCATCAAGCAGGAAATGTGTGCACTCAGAAACTGTAAAATAAAGTTCTCTCTCTGCTTCCTGTTAAGATATATCCCTTTACACAAAATCTACTTCTCTTTCTTCCAGCTCTGTCATTTCCTATTGTCAAGTCAACCACTGATTTTAGTGCTCATCTGGAAAAAGATTCAGGGAGTCCAAGATTCCAAATGATTAAAGATAATTAGTCCATACTAAAGATGATAACAGATAATTAGTCTGTATTCAAGATGATTACAGATATACCTTGTTGCTGTTTTACTGGCACAGACAGTAAAACAGCAAGCAGGTATTGATTACCATTGATTGATAATCCCCATTGATTATGTTGGTTTTGTAAGTTTGGGAATATATTTCAAAAGATACAATGGCTGGTGTCTAGAACACTTGCTGTACCTCCTTCCTACACCTAAACTTCACAGCAAGGATTCAACCCACAATTATCAGCCGGCAAGACAACACTGTCTTGCAGTGCAGCAATATCTCCAATGAGAAGTTAAGCTATACAGTGGATGCCTTGTATGTGTCATAGAGTTTGGGTAATATAAAGCATGAACATGATTTGTGGCCTTAAAGTCAACACACTCCACCCTAAGAGAACCCAGAACTAGTAATGGTTTAGAGCTGCTGATCAGCAATCTGTCTTTCCTCATTTCAACTAAGAGTCATTCTGTGTATACCCTTGTTGAGTTAAATAAAAGGAAGGAGTTGAAAGAACTTCAGCTGCAAATTATACCTAATAAAGTGGTCTACCCACCATGTTATTCTTCAGTTGCAGCTGACAAATCCAGAACAATGACTGTATGCTGTTGGCCTTCTTACAGTCTGGTAACACAAAAAGTCATCTTCCCTTCTCTTTTTGTATATGTAAAAGATGTTAAACATTTAGTTTACTGTCATTTTCTAATGTTGTCTGAAATACATTGTGACACATCAAAAATGTTCATAGAATGAATAAAAAATGTGCTGTCTGTTTCAATATACTACCTCAGTCATTCCTCTGCATTTGATGTTGCCTATATTTAAATGTCTAAAGCTGCCTTAATTATTTATCACCTTTCTAAAACATTCTTTTCTCTTTCTGCTATTCTTCCCTTTTTCAAATAAAATTGTATAAAATGTGTACCAGCAGTTAGAAAAGATGCAAAACTGGGGGTCAGTCACCAGCTAAAACTAGTGTTGATCAGGTGTATGTAAACCAGTGCCCTCCACTTGAGTTCTATCAGCACTGAATACATGCATGCATCCAGGTCCTGATCCACCTAGATGTTGAAATAGCTTCTTATTTGACCGCAGATGAGTCATGTAAAAAATTGTCCTCTGGAAGAGTAAGGTCCCATTACATTCATTCAGACACGAGAGCACTAAGTAATTCCCAGGAGACACTGCACCTTCAGGATTTAGCCTTCAGCATCACTTCTCCCAGTCAGCAAAAACAGAACTGAACTACTTACTCACCACTTGTTAATGTGGTGAGTAATAACCACCATTACTGTATTCCAGAGTTTTCCTTTGGAGAGGCTGGCTGAAGACCTGCACCACTTATATTCGTCTTCTACGAAACCTGAAACTTGAGACACGGGCATGGGAAAAAAATCACTGTAAAAGTGCTCCCACAACAAAGATATACTCTGACATGCTCCTGAGATTGAGTTAACCTTTAATTAGGGATTACAAACCAGTAAGAAGGAAGCCCAGATACACCTCTTTCTGTTGTAGGCTAACTGATACATTGCCAAATATTTATCAGGAGATCCCCAGATGAATTTAGTGATGTCAGGAAATAAAAAATAGACCTGGCTGGCTTTAAGCCAGGCATAATGGCAGCGGCAGCTGTGTTCGATTAATCTATAGAGATCTGGGAATTAATGTCCCAGTCAGCCAGGTTGGAGGTTAGAACTGGATTTCTCCTGAGAAAAAGCACTACGCCAAACTGTGCAGCAGGATGATATGAAAAATATTGTACTCATTGCAAGATGAACAAAAATCCATGCTGACTAGGATGAGACACCTACATTCATCTTCGTTTCTGATCTCAGCCAAAACAGGAAGATATGCGGCATAACGAACTGACAGGCTACTGCATTATCTAATCTTTAGAAAGAGTATCTGTGTTAGGCTTGGAGCTTAATTTAGGAAAGTTTGATTTTTCTTTCCCTGCACCCATTCCCTTGCTAACACTTTATTCAAGGAATCAGTTAGGCCTTGATCAACCATTGATCAGGAGTTCCCAGTGGGGACCCCTAATGCATTTCATCTGCAGTTATCGTTCCTAAATAACACCTATTTCTGAGCATGCACTTAATTCTTTTCATCAATACTGTGCTATCCTTCAATAAGCCTGTTAATAGCATTTTGGAGGTGCACTTTCAATGAAATCCTCCTTTGACAAATGAATTAGTGAAACTATCGGGATTTCCTTTGGTGTGTTTCCTTTTTTCAGCCACACAGGCAAATAAATTCCATCCCCCTCACCTCCTCCTGCCTAATGAAAGGTTAAAGTGATGTGTTGGAGTTCAAGATACTAAATGGAAAGCTGTTCAGAACAAATAGAAAAAGATAACCAATAATGCTTTAAAGCAAACATTCATTATTTTTCACTAAATTCCCTATGGACTGAAAGATGTGATGCATCTTTACAATCTCCAGAATTTTTCACTGTCGTTAGCATTTCCCTAGCAATATTTCTTTTAAAGGAAAGACACAAAAGTAGCATATCAACTTTGACAAGACTTCAGTATATGATTAAGTCAGTCACATGGATTTAAGCATGCACTTGAGTTACCTGCTGAATAGGGACAGATTTAAACCTATGCCTGAATGCTTTGCTGAAAAGAAGCCAAAATGGATTGGTTATAATTAAATTCTTTTGATGAAATTTCTGCAACTCCCTCTTGTGTGACACTAGTACTGAAATGCTAATAAACTAGTTAAAATTAAGCTTATTACCAAGTAAAATAAACCACAGAGACACTTTTGTCTTTTCTCATTTTATATCACCATTTATAAAACATTATTTTGCATTAGAGAAGTATAATACTTGACCAGGGCTAACGCATCAGTCTCACAGAGCAATAATTGCAGTGCATCACAATCCAGGAGACAATCTATAGCTTCCTCCACATCCGCCTGCAATGCTACTCCTGTTTATCTGAGAAATAGCTTTTAGCTATGTCAGCACTTACACAAAACCCTAACTCCAGAACACTGCCAGAGACATGCTATGTGCCAGGAACTGCTCAATGTGTGGGGAGCTCTTTTAAAAAAAAAACCAAACAAATGGAACTCTAACTGAAAAATAAAGCATTAACACACAGGCTGCTCAGAAACCATTGAATACACATACCAGGACTTGCACGCTCTAAAGCATGTTAAGTTAATGCAGCATATCCCCGTAGAAATACCACGGAGAGTTAAAAATGGCCTTGTCCTCTTGAGAGCCTTCTGCATGCCGACAAACATAGATACTACCCACAGAGATATTGTTCTGAAATTCTCCCAGCCTTGCACAGCAGCAGGAACCGCTATGTTCACTGTGGCAAAGGAGGATACAGGGACCCAATATTTCTACCACTACTCAAAAGTTTCAACAGTAAGAAGTTTTAAAATGTATGACAACGGGATGGTGTAGGTAAAGTCAAATGCTGCTGAAGAAACACTGGTAGAAAAGGCAGGCCATCTAACTGAAGAGTGGTGCAGAGTGACCACCCTGCCAGTTCTGCAGGATTTTCCAAGGCCTGTTGTTTTCCAATACCTTAAGACCATGTGTAAACCACACACAATTTGGATGATCTTGCCCCTTCACTTTAGCCGCCATTTCTCCATTTTCAAAAAGATTAACAACTTCTGTGGGTGCGCCCTGGACAGCCCTGCGTGCTAGGCTGACTGGGAACATGAGACATTTTGTTACCTGAGCAGACATCCTGCTCCCCTGAAGCTCTATCGAAGACAAACATGGAAAACTTTTAAGCTCTCTGGACTGAAGCTCAATCAGAACAAAAGTTTCTGCAGTAGGTTTGAACTAAATTTTCTGTATGAATAATTTCTTCAGTTTGATTGTGAACACCTTCCTCACATTGGCCAGTGGCTCAGCAGCATCAGATAATTTCTGTGAGCAACTGCTCATGAGTGCAGAAGGTGGAAGAGATTCAGTTTTTCCACTTTGTCTTTAAAGCCAAATGTGAAAGAGGTTGTGAGGACTGAGCTATACTTAAAATCATACCCACTACATTTCAGTCTGCTGTCTCTAACCTGTATGGGACCAGGCAAAATATCAATCAGGAATTACAATAATTTGTAAAATGTTTTGAGAAACTAAGCAAGAAATGCATCAATCTACAAACCATATTTTTTATAAGCTAGCAGTAAATGCTATGGAGGAACTCATTACAATTTACTGCGACACGGAAAACAAGAACATTTTCACACATCTCATGAAAAACAGAAGTAGCCATTATTTTTCAATCCTCTATCATTCTGTGGGCCATTTTCAACACAGCTAAGCAGGCAAGGAATTTAGGCTGTAATTTTCACAGGGACCCCAAGTGAGTTAATGGCCTAATCATTATTGAAAATTCCGGTCTTAACTTTGAGTTGCCAATAGCAGTAACTGCTCCCATAATCAAATATCATAGTCAGTGATCCTTCAGTGCTTTTGTTCCTTAAACTGGCTTATGTTATTCAGTTTGACATTTCAAAAAGAAAAGAAAAAAAAAGCACATTATGGTTGTTTAGTAATGTTCTTCCATTTGTGGGCATTAAATGGCGGCACCATAGCTCTGCCCACAAATCAGAAAAAATGCAGACATCTGAACAAACAAACCTACTGAAAAAAAATCATGTATTACAGCTGCAAAAAAGTAAATATGGACTTTCTTTTCTGTGCCTCCAGGAGAATCATCACAGTAAAAATAAATACAGATGCTAAAACCAGAAGGATTATACAAGTTAGAACTGGTACAAGACTATGCATTTTATTAGCGTAATTTATATTCTAACAGGGTCCAATCTGGTGTTGAGAAATATAAGGAGTATCCAGCCTCTGACAGGATACGGCTCTGCTGCTTTCTCTTAATCATAATAAAATTATGGTTAACCCTATCAGTACCCCATGGATCTCTTACAAATACATATAGAGCCTCACATAGAAATGATCAACTTATAAAAATGTCAAATGCTGCTCTGTATTAATGGAATCAAAATAAAATATATTAAAGAGACTGTTCAAAAGCTATAGATGGGTGGCCATTCATATAACCATTCACATGACTCTAGCAGTGTCACTGGAGTTTGGACTACTTCAAATGGGGGCACAAATTTAGCCTGAAAAAAGAGTGCTCTCAGAGTGGTAACAACCTGCCTTAATTCTCATAATCACACAAACTCCATTCAATACCCACATCTCTTGGGCTGATATTTCTGCCCTCAAAAACATAAAAAGCTACAGTTTGGGAACTTGCATACAGACATGCACAAACACCAAGAGGAGCTCCCAAGTCCCTCGGGTACCCACTTGGAGCTGAAGACAGCCTACAAACCAGTCACTGCTGTTCTGTGAACAGCCAGGACAAAATAAAAGTGCTATATCTCTTTCCTGACAACTATCCCATAGGAATGCATTTCCTTATCCTATTCCCACACAGCCCACATTTCACTTCTGCAGCACTCAGAGGATTCATATTTTGCAATGTAACCAGACAGGACAGTTGGAGGAATAGTGAACAAGGTGTGAGCTCAGGCCCTGCCAAAGAGATCCACAATCCAGCTCCAAAAAGCAAGGCATTACCCCTTTTCCTTCCCATACTATGTATTCCTGAGCTTTCTCTAAGCCCCTCTTGCTTTACAATATCAGACTACATAGGCATTTCAGGGAAAGAATTGTAAAGTCCAGGGCAGCATTTACCTCATGAGATCAAGACAAACGTTTCTCCATCATGGGAAGATGACATTTTAGGGCACAGGAGCAAGTTGGCTGCTTAAAAGCTCAGAGAGGCTGCTGCCAAGTCACTAGAATGAGAGGCAGAGGCAATTTTGGGGCTTCTCCCAAGCTGATGAATGATAACAGGTCAGTCTAGGCTGCCTTGAGTCCCAGCAGCCTGTCCTGTCCACCTCCACAGCTGCACACTCTTCCACAGCAAAAGAATAAAAGCACTGTGCCAAAAACCTATCTGTGAATGGCTGTAAAGACCTTTTGTCTTGATGCTTTTTAGTAACTAACACGCTACTAAAGCAACAGTCCCAGCAAAGGATACAGAAACTACTTCACAGCTCGTGAGTGCTGTGTCCACACTCCCCTGGATGCACACCCACCCTGTGGCTGATACTGCAGTGCAAGCACCAGCCTGCTACTGTGCCTATTCTACAGCAGAAGGAACAAAAAGGACATCATTCACTGGGCAAGTGCTATTAAGTCAGCTGCAATACCCAGCCCTGCCATCTGCACAGCTCAGTCTCTCACATCCCTTGCCGTCAGCCAAAACTAAACGTAGAACTGGCCCCAGCTGCCTGCAGAGTCTTGGGCAATTCTCTCAGCTCCTGCCTCTCCACCTGAATAGGGTAATAACACGGTCCTGCTTCAGGGGAAGAGGAGAGTATTGATTAAACTTTGTAGCCAGGGACAAAGTATCCACTCCAAAGTCCTTCCACTTGACAAAGTAGGAGTAAGTGAAAACTGCAGGGGAATCCATTATTCAACCTCTTCTCAAGCCAGAAAGAGAAAATAACAATTGCCCCTCCCCAGTTTATCCTGGGAAGAATTTTACATGTACATGCACTCCTAATTAATAGAAAGCTACCAGGTACTTGAAAAAACTTCTGATTTTATATGTGTATATATATATGGATGATACAAGAGCCCCCAAAGTCTTAATCTTCAGAGTCCTTTCCTGCTCTTGCACACAAAATTAACATTACTTTCTTGTGATGTGCAAGTGTTAGTGTAGATTGTTCCTTCATTGATTTTCCAAGGAACTGCATTAACTGAATGACTGTGGTGGACTTGTCTGGGTTAGCTACTTCCCCATACCAGTACACGTGGCAATACTGTCCTACACATCAGGAAAGCCAGTACACAAATTCTAAGCATGCTGTATGAAAATACTAGGTTTAGGCTGCTGCTGTTTTATTTATTCTGTAGGCGGGACTGTAATTGTAACACAAACTACTGATTTCCTTAGTATAAGACTATGGATTTAAAGTCATACAGGAACATTAAGAGCTTCAAATTTGATCAGTCACAATACACAGACTACAACAATTTCTTAACTCAGTAGCTAACTGCACTTGAACTGGAGCCCCTATTTTATACTCCGTTTTAATCTTACAGGCAACTGTAGTGTACCTCCTGCATCAACCTACAGTACTCAGAGGAAAGTTAAATTTCCTGATCTCTGTACTAAGAACAAATAAAAAACACTGCAAACCAACAGGCTGAAGGACGGAGGAAATCCCTCCTGACACTTTTCCACTGTTTTTACCTCTGAAAAGCGAGGACCAACATTCTGTGACACACTTGTCAATATAACAGTGCTGATTGTTTTATGAATAAAAACGTTTCTTTGGTTTTCTTCTTCCCTCCATACCCACACATTTATCGAACTATCAGTCTCAGCAGCAGCCAACAACAGGGAATTCTACAAGATGATGATGTGGAGCATAAGAAACATTTCTTTTAAACCTACTCCTTAATATTTTCAAGTATTTCTTGTGTGTTCAGGACAGGTCTTTAGTATATCAGTATTTTAGAAACTGCTATCATTTCTCTTCTTAAGATCTCTTAAGCAGAAGATCTCTTTCCCTTCCCAAACTGAATCAGGGTAGTTTCCATAACCCCTCTTCATGACTGTTCTCTCCCACCTTTCTAGTGCTTCTAATAATTTCTGTAACCAAAACTCAACATTAAATTCAGTGAAGTGAGTCCGTCAATTTATACAATGACATGATAATATTTTCTAACTGGTTCCCTTCCTAAATATAGCCAAGTATTGTATTTAGGTTTTGGAGGCCCACTGCATATTAAGTAGATGCCTGTAGTAAGCTGTCATGTATGACGTGTAGATCTTTCTCCCAAGAGGTTACAAGTAATTCAGAATCCAATAATGCATACAAGTAATTTTAAATTGCCCCTTCTGCTTTAATTACCTTGCAAGTTAATTCCATGTTCCAGCTACAGCATGCCATCCAGCAACCTAGCTCTTTTCAGTCCTTCAGAAGTGCACCTGACAATCACTCACAGTGTTCATTAATTAAATTTGGAGCCTTTCTAGAAAGTAATGTTGACATCTTATCCACTCCTCATCCAGGTTATTGCTAACCATACTGAATATAACTAGGGCTGCTGTTAATCTTCATTTTATTTTGACATTTTGTGTAGTTATTTTTAATTTGAATTTATGTTTTCCTATTTTGTCTTTCCATTCCAGAGGAAGCTGTTTATTGGTCATTTACCTGATGACTGTTAATTCACGGCAAAATTTTGTCACTTACCCTGTGATTTTCAAGCTCCCTTAGTCGTCAGTTGTAAGAGACTTTATCTGACAATTTTTATTGAATAGGCAGGTTATGCACAATTATGCCCTTTTGGGGGGTTTATTCATGTAAGATTTTTTTTTAGAGAAATTATTTTAAGGATAAAGGTAATTCAAATAGGCAATCATGCTCTTACAACAGAAATACCAAGGGAGCACAGGAACAAAGGTAAAACATAAGTAAAATTTGAAACCAAACCCAAAAGCTTTGTTTATTAAAGCTTTACACATTTACCTTGGCTTTCTACTAGATTCTAAGCACACATATGCTGCAAGGAGCAACTTAGAAAGATAACAGATTGTGTGCCTTTGCCTGTGCTAAGGACACCTCCTTTGTAACAACATTAATGTGGTTCTTAAATTGTAAACATTTTTTAAAAATACTATTCATTCTGATGGGTGTCTCTTCCTACATGTTCCTAGTAAGGATCATTGGCTTCTTTGCTTTTTTGTGAGGGTTTTTGGTGTCTGATTTTTCTTTAAATGGCAGATGCACTTGGCAATATCTGTGACCTTGAGTTGTACACATGAGCAAGCAAGTGAGCCCAGCCCTGCAAGGCTGTTTATGCATTCTGAGAGAGCTCCTTCTGAGAGGGGTGTCTCAAGGAAGACAGAAGCATGACGTGCATACCAAGCCAAGTGCTTCATGATTTATTTATAGGGAAAAGGGGCATAAAAATTTGCTGAAGGGGAAAGAAAAATGAAGAATCTGACTTACCTTGTCGGTGTAGACAAAGAACAGAATCACAACAGCGAGCTCCAACAGAAATATAATTAACAGCATGATAAAAAACTGTCAAGAGAAGAAGGGACAGGGGAAAAAACAAAAAGCAAAAACCATCAACATCTATTTCAGCTTTTTCTGGAATCACAATAAGTACATTCAGCAGATCATGCAGAATGGGGAGTGGAAGTCATACAGGCAGCAAGATGCAAAGCTGCTGTGTTACAGCAGAGCAGAAGGCATGCGACATGCAGCAACCGAAAAAGCAGGTAGAGGACTAATCAGGAAACACAACAGTATCTGGGCATACGTGTGCTCATTTATATCACTGATTTCAGTAGTAACAGCATAAAACCCCTCAAAGATCTGTCTCCCCAGCAGGCCAGTGCTCTATTTGACAGTAACCTTGAGGACTCTTCCCAGGCTAGGTTTTCTTTATTTTTTTCCCCCATTAGATCTTTTCAATTAACAAGATACCAGCGAAATCCACAGCTTAGACTTCCCATTGCAACAGAAGGTAGCCTGGTCCATAAACCATAAAGTCATAGCTCCTTTCAAGGGGAATTGTGGGAGAAGCGAAAGCACACCAAAAATCTTGTCTACCAAGTTAGCTTTATGAGCAGTTTCGGGTAGCTACAAAAATCACCCATGGGTTTCAACTGGAAGGGGCTGATTTGTACTGAAGACATCAAAACAAAGTCAGTCCATCTCTTTTTCTCCTCATAAGCCACGGAACTGTCTAAAGCCCAGTGGGCAAAGCTCAAAGGAGTGGATAAAAAACTTTTAACACAGGGGTTTCAGGTAGATTCTCTAAAGCCCTCAGCTCTGATCGACTTCAGTGAGAGGAACTGTTGGCAATGCCAAATACTTCTGAAAAACCGTATCTCCTGCTTTTTGTTGAGATGCTGGATGGGTCTGCAACACAGATCTGCACCAGCATCAACACAGGGGTTGCATGGACTTTAGAACAAGCGCTATCAGAGCATTAAATGAAACTGAGTTTTGCAAAGATGGGTAAAGAAGAGAGAGTAATTTTGGAAACTTTTTAGGCTCAGGCAAAGGTCCTGCTCCCTATAACACAAACTCCATACACTTAGCAACCTGCAAGGCTGGAATTCTAATACTGAGCAACACTAACTTAATTGAAATCCCATCCCCAAGTGAAAAAACCAGTTACCATCTCTTTAGCTTCAATGACAAGGCTGCAAACCTATGACAGTTTAATAGCTACAAAGCCTTATCAGAGCTTCTTCACTGCCTGGTAAGTCAAAACCAAATCTTTGAACCTATGGATTTCCATGATTGAATGGAGGACAAAGGTCAAGAAGGGGAAAATACCTTTCTCCACTAGTACAATTACACTGTCTACAGAACTCATTGCATTTTGCCCTGCAAGTCTTAAATTAAAGTTTACTTTTAAATCTTCATCATTAGTATCTTCACACCTGCCTGACCCTAATACTAGATCCTATTACTGCCCAGTTTTGAATCACAGAACTCATTCACGCTTGTGATCCAAGCTGATTTCCATATCATTACCATCCAATGCTGACCTTCTGTATGGCTTTGCAAACCAGCCTTGGTGCAGCTTGCTTATTTTTTACGTTTACAATTCTAGCCTGCTGCATAGCATTAATTGAAACAGGACAAAGTGTATCACTCTTTGCAAAGAGGCACAGACACTTTGCTATATTTTATTTGGCTGTGGGGTACTTTTTTGCTCATCCATAAAGCATGGCTTTTCTAAAATGTGCATGCGAACACCACTGTCTCCCTGTGAAATTCACTGGCATAGTCTGGATTACATTAGGCAATTTCTAGAACAAGGGAAGGACTTGTACCCATTGTAAACAGTGATCAGCATTTCCTACCACAGGACCCCAATTTCATCAGCTTATAATTTTGCCAAACCTTTATTGTCTATGCTTATATATTCTGAGCTTGTTTCTGTCTAAAGGATAAAAGCTTTTGGAAGAACTTCAAAAACAGCACTTGAGTTACTTCTAAGAATGAAGCAGGGCGAAGTATGTTATTCTGCTCAGGTGGCTTAATTTGAAGTCCTCTCACACTCCAGTGTTTAGAGCAGGGACCTGAAACAAAGTGCAGCTCCATTTCAGGCACGTGCCTTTTGTCTTACCCAACTATGAGTGGATTTTTGTGGGAAAGTTATTAGCCTTCAAAAAACTGCATTTCACACATCCAGTAAAGATGAGAGGACTCAGCAGCTAAAACCTTCAAAAACTGCAACCACTAAAAGCCCACTCACATCCTTCCCACAGCTCATGCATGACCAGAAAACTCACAAACCATCCCACAGAGCACCTTCCCCGCTCCTGTGGTGCTCACACATGTCCGCAAATGCCTTCCTGACATCCCTCAGAGCCAACGGCTTCCAGTCCTGCTTCAGAGGACATGACCTGGAACGGCCAGGAACTGGAGTAAAATTCGGGGATCTGTTTTTCCTGTGCTCTCAGGAAAGATTTTCCTCCCTTCTCTGCACTCACCAGCACTGAGACAGTACAAATGAAGCCAGGGAATGACTTTGCAGGAAAAAGGCGAACCTGAGGAAGAACAACAGATGGGGAATGGTTTGGCTTAGGATATGATCTGCCTACCAGTTTTAGAGAAACTGGACCTACTGGCAGTAGCCGATCAGGGCAGGAGGCACCAGAGAAAAACGCAAGGCCTGTGCAGTGGCAGGGGATGCCTGCGCACATGGATAACTAAGAGGAGCTATGCCTTTGAGAGGATGTTTGAGAGGATGGCGGCCTGTGGAGGACCCCCTGCTGGAGCTGTGGGAAAAAAAGAGCAAGAAACAAAGAGTGGCAGAAAAAGGAAAGCACCCCGCACAGAACCCCACGACTGAGTATAATGTGCAGGGCATGAACTGGAGGCTGGCAAGGGGGGAGGAAAGGCGTCTGGAGGGAAGTTGAGCTGTTTTGTCAAGTGTGTAATTGCCATTATTTCTCAATACCAGAATCAGTAATTAAAAGTTTATCTTAACTGGCAATAAATTAAGTGAAATTTCATGACTCAAGAGTGTTTTCCCCTGCAACACCAAGTCATACAGCTCTGCTAAACCTCCCCATCTTAGGACTGGAGCAGGCAGCTGCTGTTGCCAGCTGTGCCACTGTGTCCAGCAGCACAAGGCTGTGGGGTGGACCTCCTGGCGAGACCATGGTTGCGATCCTGCCTTTTTCAGTTCACACTAGAGAAATAGGTATGATGTTGCCATTGTAAAAGATTCTAAAACTGTGAAGTCAAGCACTCAAAATGTAGGACATCTCAGAATAAAAGTCCTCTCAGTGATGGTTATGTACCATGTCTAAGCCTTTCCCTACACAGGCTAAGGGGTTCCTCCAAGCTATTACTGGTGGGAATTTGGTTTCATGCACTGCAGATTTAGGAAGTCATACAGTGAACCAAAATTAATGTACACTGTTCAAAAAAGTCAAAACTTAGATAAGTAGGATTATGCTTTTTCTCCACAGAAAAATATTTTTGTTTTTAAATAAAATCTCTAGTTTTATCTTTCTTACTATTTGCGTTCATTGACAAAAAGTACACTTTTTAGTCTATTACAGATAACTAATACGTATTAGTAATCCCACTGTGTGCAGACAGTAGAGCCATGCACTATATCTTTTATTGTAAAGGTAAATCACGTGAGGTCAACCTCAAGGTGGAGGGTTCAAATTCACCACCTGGTAAAAGCTACAAGCACTTACATGTCAGCACGTTTATCATCCCACCTCTAAAGAAGAACCCTACCTGAACCCAAACCAACACATCAGAAAGTAAAAATCGAGGCTTCAGACTGAGCTGGCTGCAAAGCATAGCCTGCACACTTCAGCACATCTTCTAATCCACCAGACTAAAGTGCATGCATGGATGCATGCACAACCTGCTTCTCTATTCCCATAGCATCTTCCAACAAAAGTTCACTTTCAGTTCTATTCTCAGTATCATCCCAAAGGGAATGATGCCCAATCTGGGGCCAGAATCAGCTTGGCATATCCCATTCAAATTTAAAAGGGAGAAACATAAGCCCACTAAAGGCTCACAGCCTCTTAACCCCCACCACACCTGCTGGAAACTGTCACAGCTTCTTTTCAAATGAGTTCTCTCACTGTGGTGATAAATACAGAGAAGAATATAAATGTGTTTTGCTTTGGTTCACTGGGGCTGCAGGCTGTTGGCATAATAAAGATTTATGCATGGAGAAACAACAATCCCAAAGCAAAGCATTCATGTAAAACTCCATAAAAACAAAAGATAAATCTGGCCTTGTACAGAGAGATGCTTTACTACACTACTTGTTAAATAGTGGGATGCAACCTAGTAGAGGTTCACTGGAGATGTACCCACTGCACAGCTTTTAATAAATTACACCTGAAATAACCCCACAGAAATTTTAATGAAAAGGGAGGTAAGGTGACACCTTTCTGTCTAGCGACCACTGCTGATTTCCAACCCTTAAGAAAACTAAGGCCCGTTTCTCAGCAGTTGCCTTCATATTCTACAAAGCCATGACTTTCCCACAGGTTCCCATTAAAGGAGTATAGAAAAGGAAGTATGCAATTGCTATCAAGCCTACCTCACAGCTATGCATCGCCCTCCTGACGTCAGAGAGAGAAAAATGTATTAGAGAAGAAGAGGCCCCAACTTACAACTCCGTCCCCATTGGAGCCATGCTAGGCTTTTGACCCACTAGTTATGATTCCTTTCATCCAGCCTGTTAATATCCATGGGAGAATCAAGAACTGCTCCCTATGTACATCATCTAAAGCATGTCTCCATCACAGCTCACAAAGGCACAGAGCAACAAGTTAATTATATTTTCTTCCCAAACAAATAAGATCCTCTGTTTTTTCAGATGTTATAGACACTTGCCTCTCTGCATGATGACTGAACATCACACACTAATACACAGGATTGGGTCTTTTGCTTCCCCACTGCCTCTCCTTCCCAAATCTTTTCCATCATTCTATGATGTTGCTCAAATTGCCCGTCTCTCCGTGTCAGAAATAGCTGACCTTCTCACAGTCTCCCAAAGACAAAAATGACCAAGTACAATGAAAACCAATCTGTGATCATCTTTTTAGTCTCCTAATATTTTGCTATGAGTCAAAACGTGATATAACTGATGGCAAAATCAAGAATGCTGTGTTTAGACTGATCCCTGAAGTAATGCTTTTAGTTTTATGGGAGTCTGTCTCAGAAGGAGATAGTCAGATCTCAGTGTGGCAGACCCTCTTCTCAACTTAGCTAATGACAGGAGACAGAAGTTTCTTGCAAAGTATTATTCAAATCGTCTTCAACAAACAGCAAGAAAGTAGTAGGAAGACCCAAGAGCCAGCCAGTGACACATTCCAAACTAGTTTTAAAGTTCATCGCTTAGCAAATAATTTGTTTAGACCAAACAGCCTACAAATTAGCATAACCTACCTGAGAAACTGGACAAATAACTTCAACAGTCAGCCTGTGCTGTGTTCCATCACGTAGTGCCTACACTGTTAATCTATCTGCAAGAGGGACAGTTAGCTGCTTTTCTGACGGAGACAATATGAAGTGAAACACATGAGCAGGCAGGTTGCTCCTGTGAAAGTGCTCCAGCAAGCTCTTGGTCTGCAGCAGCTCCCAGGATGAAGAGGGGAAAAAAACCAACCAACCAAAAACCCCAAAGATTTACAGGCAATCTTTCCTCTGTAACATCAACTGCAAGTTTGATACAGTCAAGCATTCTGCCTTTTAGTTAGGCTGGATTACCAAGTCCTCACTGATCAGCTTTAATTTCAGTGTTACATTTCACTTCCTAATTAATAAGCACCTCAGGTAGAAGAAATTACAGATAATTCGTTGGGCTAAAATTAAAATTGTTGGTCTTCAAAGAGAACTCTAACTTCATAGCCTGGGAGGGATTTTAATTTGTCTGCCTAGTCCTAATATGTACATATATAACTTTCATTTTCAAGACCAGTCCTGCTCTGACTGCTAGAAGACAGAGTCTCTTAGAATCACAGAAACATATAGGTTGGCAACGACCTCTGGGGATTATCTGGTCCAACCCCTTGCTAAAAGCACAGTCAACTAGATGAAGCTGTGCAGAGCTGTGCCCAGTCACCTTCTGAGCATCTCCAAGGATGAAGACAGACAGCTGTCCATAGCCTCACTGGACACCTTTCCCAATATTTGACTATCTTCATGATAACGAAAATATTCCATATCTCTAATTGGAATTTCCCTTGTTGTAACTTCTGCCTATTACCTCTTGGCCGATCCCTGTGAATCCTTCCAAAAGCTGTATTTCCTTTAGACTGTACCATAAGGTAGTTGAAGATATGAATAAATCCTCCTTGTTTTAATTTCTTAAGACAGAACAAACCCAGTTCTCTCAGTCTGTCCTTGCGCATCATGTGCCCCATAATCATCACGGTGGCCCTCCATCAGACTCCTTCCCCTCTGGTGTGTACGTGTCTCTTCTACTGGGGAGCCCCAAATTGGGCTAAGCACTCCAAATGTAGCCTTATCTTATTCTTTCTCAGTGTCAAGAAATGTAAGGGCATGTGGGGCTTGGTATGGCCCAAAACTAGCCAATTATTACATTTATCTTTTTATTCTGATCTAAGACAAAGGCACATATTAAAGTGCAGGCTCTCCACACATTTGAAAGATCTCTGCTTGTTCTGATCAATAAGAGAAGGTCCTTTATTTTTCAGTTAAAGGAGGATTATCAGATTGTGTTACTGTGCTTTAGGCCTAAACTATCTGCCAAAAAGAATTTTTTTTAATTGATTTTTAGATTGTAATTTGATATGAACAGAAATACTATCAAAAAAATCGCATCACATTCTGCACATAACCTTCTCTACAGGGATAGCATCTTATCTTTAATACTGAAGGTGTAAACAGTATCTCTCTTTTTTGAATAAATGAAGTCAAACCTTTACCTACACATTCACAGAGCTCCACTAAAGTCAAAAGAACTTAATGGATTTTATAGCAGCCACACTTTACCAAGCTGCCTGAAAATGAAGAATTTTCCTTGAATTTAATATGCTTTGTAATTTTCCTGTTCTCTTATCATCAATTATATTATTTATATTGAAATAATATCTACTAGACTGAGTGCAGATGCCTCATTACTACGGTTAGCATTGTCAAAATCTTCTATCTTCCCTGCAGAAGTGCAGCATGCCCATGCCTAACCAAATTAAAACAGACGCATCAACAAACTTACATGCATAAAGTCAAGTACCAAAAGGGGTAATGCTGTCAGAGGTCCTGAATGCTATAAACTATTGCCAAATTTACTGCAGATTCCACACTTTGGAAAAAATCAAGCCACCTATGAAAAGTCAAAATCAATGCAAGAATTCCTGCTGAGGTACTGGAAAACAGAACTCCAGCTACTGGAGAACCACCCACTCTTTATAGGGGTCCTGTACCTGCTTTCAGCTACCAATGCTTGCCAATGTTGGCCCTGGCTTTCTAAGCACAGCAATATGAAGATCATCCCCAAGCATTTTAAAAGGTTTCCCAGAATAGCTTTTTTATTACATACTGGTGCATGACTTCCACAGAATAAAAACTGATATGGTACAGATTTTATCAGCATTCAAAAAAGGTAAAAAAAATGAAACTTTCTTCCACTTTTGAAAGCAAAAGTGTTTAATGTATCACTGGTTCTCACAAGAAGTTTAACATAATTCCCCAAAGGCGTTTTGATCTGACATATGCATAGGGAGTAGGAACATTATGAAAGGCTCACTTAGTATTTTAAAATTTTCTTTGATTTTCTTTTCCAAGGAACTGAGTAAGGAGAGGAGAACAGAAGAAAAAGTGCAATGGGAATTGTACTTGCATCTTAGAAATGACTTCTTCTGCAGCCTGGAAGACTTGCACAGAAAGAGACAGAGCAACGAATGAGAAATGACAGGACAGTGCCCAGACAGTAACAGTAACTGGAATTACAGTCAATAAATTGATCTACCACGTGAACTTCACAACAAAAGGGAAAAGGCAGCTTGCTTCCACCAATTTCCATCACAGTGGATTCTGATTCTACATCTCAGTACCAAAAGGTTTTGCTGACGCTTGGTTTGAATTCCTCCTTTTATTAGTTCCATACCATTGCTCCTACTTACCACCCTTTGCAGCACCGTGCATGCTTCCTTTCTGCCCACAGTATTTAGACTCCTCGAATATTTGTAGACTTACGTCCCATCTGAGCCCTCTCTCTGCCATGCTGTGCCTATTTAGCTCTTTTAATACTTCCTTGGAAGTAAATCTCTTTAGCCTCCTGATCTTTTCTTTTTCCCCAGCATAAAAGTGATAAGTTTGCTCATAAACTGTAAAAAGGCAGTAATGTATACGAGCAAACTTATGAACAGAAACTCCATTATGAAAATGGCATGTATCTAAATTTGGTTCATCAGCTATTATTCTCGAAAAGCCTTAATAGTTAATTCATTGTGATTGTGACAAAGTCGTGCATGCTTTATGCCTGCTGGATATATGGTACAGCTCTGTTTATGTTTGGACTATATTTTTTATGAATGTGCAAAAACTCCTGCTGATCAATAACGCTCAAAGAAATCTGCAGTAATTATTTCTGGGAAGATATACAACATATGCAGTTTTAACACATTAACAGTGTTTCATTTTAGTCTCATTACTGCTTTCAGTTGGAATCATTCTGCATTAGTAAGTGAGAGTTGAGAGACTTGACATTCCCATATGTCCTGGTTTCAGCTGGGATAGAGTTAACTGTCTTCCTAGTAGCTGGTACAGTACTATGGTTTGAGTTCAGTATGAGAAAAATGTTGATAACACTGATGTTGTCAGTTGTTGCTAAGTAGTGTTTAGACTAAAGTCAAGGATTTTTCAGCTTCTCATGCCCAGCCAGCGAGAAAGCTGGAGGGGCACAAGAAGTTGGCACAGGACACACCCAGGGCACCTGACCCAAACTGGCCAACGGTGTATTCCATACCATGTGACATCATGCCCAGTATATAAACTGGGGGGAGTGGGGGCAGGGAAATCACCGCTTGGGGACTAGCTGGGTGTCGGTCGGGGGGTGGTGAGCAATTGCCCTGCGCATCATTTGTACATTCCAATCCTTTTATTATTACTGCTGTCATTTTATTAGTGTTATCATTATCATTATTAGTTTCTTCTTTTCTGTTCTATTAAACCATTCTTATCTCAACCCACAAGTTTTACTTCTTTTCCCGATTTTCTCCCCCATCCCACTTGGGGGGGGAGTGAGTGAGCGGCTGCGTGGTGCTTAGTTGCTGGCTGGGGTTAAACCACGACACCATACTATGTGTCACCGGCATTTTGCGGCGTTTCCAGTCATTTTCCATCTTCTCCAAAACCTGACTTAAAATCAATGAAGTGTCATCAAATATTAGCCAGGTATCACTCTCAACATCACAACAGTAGGTGGGTATAGGCCCATTTAACAGATCACAGATTATTTTTCCTAAGCACAGATAAAGGTCGTGCTGGCCTTTGACTCTCTTTAAGGGCTGCTTCATCTCTTCTGCAAACGTAATGCAAAGGTGTGACATTATCTGGTGCCAATCTTTATCCTAGTCAAGACAGAAACTCATCCTGCTTGTGAAGTACAATGTGGCTGAAGAAGAACTAAAACATTAGACTAGCTCTTAAAAGTCCCTGCGCCACTCCATTAATAACAAAGCAGTTGCTTGAGTCCATCTAACATAGCTAATGGAAATAGCAAATACAACTAAAAGGCTCTGGCTTGGGGTTAAACCACGACATCCATCTATGGCAAAGACATACAAAGTTAATTAGTGTCTAAACTTACACCTTTTACTCAAGACTTTAACATCACCTGTGTAAATAGAGCTTCTCCCCTGAATCTATCATCCCCAGCATATTTCTCGTCATCTGGAGCTCCAGCATGAAATGCGATCGGACAGCTCGGTGCCCCGAGAGGAGGAGAGCAGCAGTGAGCAGTCCCCACACCCCCTGCTTGGAGAGCGAGTGAGTTGGCAGGGCTGGCTTCACACTTATGTTCACACCAAACATCTGGCTGACCCCAAGTGCTGGGAAAACTGACAGAAGCTCCCCCAAGATGATAAGGGCAAATGACATTACCATGCTGCTTAGCTGACTTATGATGAGCTGAAGGGGAAAAAAATTAACTCTGAAATTCTGCAGTTCTCCATTTACACATATTTGCATACCCTGAGCTAAGCTTGCAATGGGACCTCACCTGCTAATTATAACAACAGAAAATTTCTCTTATTTCTAGGAGTCTCAAAATAGCATCTAGAAACTGCACTGCATGTGTAAGGGAAGGAAACGGTAAGAAGCAGATGGTCAAGAAGAGGAAAAAAGGACAAGATAGTGTATTTTGTCTATATTTAAATTCTACCGCTGGTTTTCTCCCCAGTTTTCTGTTCCCAAATGTGCTACACAGAGGCTGCTGCATCAGATGCACATGGGTCAGTCTTGCAGTAGCTTAAAAAATGAGCAGCAAGTCAATTTGGTTTATCTAATTCTGCCTTTTAGCTGGTAATATTCTCCTACTGGGGAACTGAAACGTTTATAGCATCAAATCAGCGATGGCTACACCTTGTGTAGGCATCACTGATTACACAAACTAGCCTCCATTTCTTTACTTCCAGAGTTAGATTTTTCTGAGGTTCAGGTAATTCTAACCCTTAAAGAAAAAAGCCAGTGTTGCTCTTTAATTTAAGAAGCAGTGTTAAGGTGGCTAAAATAGCAAATGAATGATTGGGAATATAAGCACACATGCTGCTTTGGTAAGCCTATGGCCTTTTATCTGAGGAGATAATTTTATTGTTAGGAAAAAAAATTATCAAATGTTATGCTCAAAAGAGACATGACTGTCTGAGCTGGCAAGGAGCACACAGGTTACCTGTCCTTTACTTTCAAAATGGGACTAATTCGGTTTCGTACCAGATCTTGCAGGTGACCCTAGGTCTGGAGGAAAAGCCCATCAAAATCAGCAGAGGTCAGTCTTACAGATCAGACAATGAACACATCTGCCCAGAGACTGCAAGCTCTGACAGAAAAAAGGGTTCCTTCTAAATGTTTTCCTGACCACCATGTAGTCTGATGCTCCGCTGTTCCACTGTGAGGTTCATTGTATTACTTAATTGTCCTGGTAATTTGATGTGCAGTGAAGTAACTGAGACCCACCTCAAGTCCTTACAGACAGTAGTAGGGCAAGATGAGGCTTGGTTTCTGGGTCCCCTTTTGAAATGGCTCAGAGCCAGGTTTCTTTTCAGGAAACTTGGGCATGTGAGAGTTGGTTGAATGTTGAGACAAAAGATGGGGTGAGGGAGGCTTTATAAGTGACAGAGGATCTTCTTGAGCCTGCATAGACTGTCAGAGAAGCTGATGTTGCTAATACACAGCTAACAACTAATAATAGATTAATCAACCAGGAGTTAGGAACTTGGAAAAGTTGATAGCCATTTAGACAAACAGATTAAGCCTTCAACTGACATAAATTAGTATAGCTCCACTGACTTCTGCACAGCGCTGTCACACTGTTTGACTGCCATAAAGCAGCATCTTGGCAATACAAAAAGGAACAGGGACATTAGGAAAAGGTTCTTCACTGAGAGGGTGGTCGATCACTGGAACAGGCTCCCCAGGAAAGCGGTCACAGCACCAAGCCTGTCTGAGTTCAAGGAGCGTCTGGATGATGCTTTTAGTCATACGGTCTGGTTTTAGGCAGTCCCACGAGAAGCAGGGAGTTGGACTCAATGATCCTTATGGGTCTCTTCCAACTTGAGATATTCTGTGATTCAAAGCATATCAGGCACTAGTGGTATTGCATCAGTCTATATTAGAAAAATAAATACTACCCTATGAGGTAAGCCCTTCCTACACACTGAGCCTAAGCTCAAGCCTAAAAACAGGAGGGAAGGAAAACAGTTTTATTATTTCTCTCCTCTGTTCCCAGGTCCTTTGATTAACAGCTACAAGAGCTGAAGAAAAGAAGGGAGAAAGGGGAGGACTCAGGCAGGTCCCATTCACTCCTGAGTTTCAGTATCAGCCAAGCGGAAGGAGCTAAAAACTGAAAGGCAATGAGGAGCAGATTCTTAATAATAAAGGAGAGGCAACGAAACTAGGGGAGTTTGGTGCTCAGTACTTGCAGTCCGAACAGGTAGCAAAGTTAGGGCTTTCATATGCAACACAGTAGTACACAGAGAAGTGTTGTACATGATGTATAATGCTCTCAGGCTGTGTGTATTGTATCTTCCTGGTCTTTGCATCACTTGCTCCTGTGACTGCAGCCACGATATCCCTGATTTTGCTACTCAGATTGTGAAAAGAACACAAGCTCATGTGCTAAGCCGGATGAGAATCTACTGTTTAGTCTGTAGCATTAAATTACTGAGATGAAGTAATTCACGGGCTATTTTTTTCCCATTTAGTTGCTTTGAAATAAATTCCCTGTCACCAATGGAGTTTCATCTGTCAACTCTCTGATTGGATCCAGTGACACTATTGAAAACAGTAGGGTTTTTTATTCTCCTTTTCTTCCCACACATTAACTTCTTTCTCATTTTCTTCATTGCTATTTCACTTACAGATGAGCTGGCTGAAGTTCAGAAAAAACTCACCAGCACAGTACAAAACATCACGGGCACTCATTTTCCCCTTGGACTATTCCATAAATAAGAGCCTTTTGATGTCTGGATAGTCATTCAGATACATATAGAGTACCAGCTCTTTCCACAGCTAGTCCTGACCTAGTATCAAGGTTTAATTCTGATCTCATTCATTCCAGCAACTGCGATGAACTCCTTGCTTATTAACATGAGGTTCTCATTTAAATTAAGCTGAACACATAGATATGTCTGTTAATGATTGTTTTCTTTCCCCTTCTCATTAATCATTGTTTCAGCTTTTCTACCAAAAAAACCAAAAAATCAGGCTTATCCACAAATCAGGAATAAGGGGAAAGAGGGCATATCTAAGTCATCTTCTTACTTATCTAATCCTTGATCTGATGGAACATACCCAACCTTGGTGCTTTATAAGAAGGCAGCTGGCTTTGGGTAATCAGAGAGGAACCAGTATTTTGTCCACTTGAAGCACTTTCCGCTTTCTAATATATTTCTGTATAGGCAATATGTGGTGAAGAAGCCCCTATATCAAAATCTAAGGCCTTTTTAGGGCTTAAGGTCTACACAAGCAAGGCTCATCCTCTACCTCTTTTGACTGGGTTATTGGACATGTTGCACATCCCAACCAGGAGCAGAAGAATATGTTCTTTGTACCAAATCATTGGAAAAAAAGAAAAAAAAAGTGTCACAAAATCAGAGGGTGAAATAAAGAACTGCCTATGGATCTTAATTCCTTCTAGGACATGGGTTATTATTTAAGTTGCAAGTGTCTGGAAACATGGTATCTACACATGTGTGCTCTAACAACCAAATAGACATAAAAATCCTTCCTTCACAAAAGGCCCAATACTAGCTTTTACCAGTGACTATGATTTCCTCGACCAAAAGTAAGTTCCTATCTG
>NW_010972597.1:1659242-1770814 GCF_000737465.1 Haliaeetus leucocephalus | reverse complement strand
AAAAAAATTTTCATTAAAGCATGTTCACATGCCCTTTCTGGCAGCTTCTCTGAATGTCCTGCTTCCCATTCAACTGAAGGTAATATTGCAATTAGGCTGATCATCTCAGCTGGGACAGCCTGCAGTGGAGCTCATGGAAACCACCCAATTGTCCCAATCAGGCACTTTCAACAAAATAAAAATTGAGAACTAACTTTGCTTTGGGATATTTATTTATCATTTGTACAATATATATAATGAAAGAAATCAAAATTGTCATTACTATTATGGAAACATGGACTAAATACTTCTTAAAGGTCACTGTAGCACACAGGACAGCTAGACGTGTTGTGCTGTAATCAGAGAAAGATTACAGACAAATAAAAGATAATCAGACAAAGGCACTGAGTTGAGACTTAGACAATTTGGGTTTGTTTCATAGCTCTCCCACAATCTCCCAGTGCAGCCTACTCAAGGCACTTAGTTTCACTTTGCTGCAGCTCCCCATTTGTCTAATGAGGATAAGAATACTTTCCATTTGTCTTATCTATTTAGATGGTAAGCTCTACTGGTCAGGGACCTCCTCTTACCAGGAATTTTATACAGAACGAGCATTATGATCTCATGGGCTGCCTGCAGCAGATACTATTAATACAGGTAATAAATAACATAATCCGTCATGATTTAACTTCCAGAGCTGAGATTTTTAACCTGAACTGTCCATGGAATAATGACCTTTTTCAGTACAAGCCTACAAATACAGACCTCTGCTAAACATGTATGAAAGAGAATTCAAGCAATTTCACTTCTCAAACATAGATCTTGAGCAATTAACTTAAAAGACAATGTTTACACAGACACTTAAGGATCAGCTAGGTCAACATTTGAGCATGAAAGACAAAAAAAGTACTTAATCAGGCATAAATTTCTTTAGCATAGAGCAATGGCATATGCACATGCACATGCAGCACCTGCCTAAATTCAGTACTATGATCAATTCATCACAACTGATCATTCTAGAGTGGTACACCAAGCTGCTGCCTCATCTTCTGCAAGGACCTGCCCTCAGCTGAAAAGCACATGCATTGCAATGGGGTTAAGAACACTCAAGCTAAACATTTTGCTAAAATTCACAAAGATGATGGATATGGCTAACAGCTCTGACGGACATTAGAACTATAACACATTTGCAATGGGGAAGGGAGCAAGAATAGATTCCTAATTTTGTTTCAAGATAGCCTATAGAAATTTGCAGTACAGCTAGATGATCCTGCAATGTAGGATCAAATACCTATGGGAAAAGAAAAAAATCAATGGAAGTCTATAAATTAACTTTCTCAAGTCAGACTCTTAGCTTATTACTTCTGTCACCTATTCAGGACAGTGACCCAACCCATCAGAACAAAGCTGGCATTTTCTAATTACAGCCGAGCTTGTAGCGGAGGGACCTCTGTTATACAATCTTGAGCAACAAGAATAGCAGAAATGCCAAAGCAATCTTACTGAAGCAAGAAAGCATTGTTCGCCTGCTTCACTGATAAATTTGCATCCACATTCAGATGCAAGATTATATGCACTAGGATATATACTTATTTTAAGAAATGCTAGTTGCTCTCATTTCTCTAGGGGAATCTAATGATGGAAAAGTTTATCTTCTTTCACATTGTAGCTGGAGCAAATAAGAATCATTGCAAATATCCATTCTTTGTTCACTGAGATCTTAGAATGACAGCTGCACAACCCACCCCATCTGCGTATTTTTGCAGAACACATAGGATGGTTGAGGTTTCCTTTTAAATTTTTTTTTCACACTCTGTTTTAGATTTTCATATTATTCTATTCCTCTGAATGCAGAGAGATAGGAATGGGCCTGTTTCTTAAGAGATTAGTGAGGCATTGTCCTGGCTATACATTGCTACTGAATAAAGAATATCCGCCAGCTCCTTAGCTGGTGGACACCAGGTAAGTCCTTTCAAGTCAGTAACACTGTGAAGCTTTAGGCTAAACACTCTATTCAGAGACTTAACGTGGATCATTCCTGACTGTTGCACACAGCTATGCAAAAATCTCATTTACAAATGAAACTTTACTTCTACTTTCGACCTCCTTTCTCCACCTGTCCTCTGCTACTTAAAACACTTCATCTGTCCTCCTTTCTTTCAAAAGTCATTGGCAAATGCCAGAGGTAAGCAATTATTATCATTTACACCTAACATCACAGCAGCCTAATACCAAAGAGCCTACAGGTTTGCTCTGACAACCCAGTACAAATGTCATATGGGGAGAACACAAAGACACAGGATCAGAGTCTCATCTGCTCTGCAACCTAGTGTATGAAATATAAATAGATTGAAATGTCTCTTTGACACTGCTCATTTCTCATTCACTCAGGCAGACTCCTTAGGAAGTCTCATGCCTTATCACATCATTGAACAGTAGCATTATTCATAAGGCAAGACCATACACAAACATCCTGCTGTGTCTAACACCACATAAAATTCTGCTCCTCCAATGCAGGTGGGTTGAGCTAGTAGTTCTTCCTGCCCTGCTCCCTCCCAGTCCATTTTAGGATCCCAGTGGTGCTCCATGCCTCCTGCAATATCTCCAATGTCTTTCTCCAAACCACCCATCCCAGTAACAGCAGCACATCCTCCCAACTACATCCTTCCCCAACTTGTAAGTGCCTTTCCTCTTTCTTATGCTTTTAGAAAGCAGAACAAGAGGTGCTCCTGTTGCAGGGGCAATTTTTCTCTCCAGTCCTTGCAGGTCTAAAGACTACCATCAAACTATCATTAGGATGGGGTGCACTACAGGAGATAACAGCAAGTAGAGGTCCAAACTGTTCTTGGTTAAACCAGGTGTGTCCCTGTGGTCTGTATGTTTATAATGCCGTTAAGTGTCTTCAAGGAGATCTTAAGGGTGCAAATTCAGAGCAGGAGGTGACAGGAATACAGTACAGGCAGAGCATCTGGACAATCAGATGACATTCACATCATCTTTATTACTGTCTGTGGTCATAATTAACATCACAGACTTTCTCTCACACTGTACTGAGCAGAGGAAAGGGGGGTTGTCAGTGAAACCTGCTACTCAGAGATACACAGACAGCAATGTTCTGCTCAGTGGAGCAATGTTTGATCTCATATATGCAGGTTATAACTTGAGTATCTGCCATCCCACCACAATAGCATCCCTGGGTACTCCTCTGGCTTGGTTTATTCCACTTTCTTTTCTTTTTGTCCATTTCAAGCCTCACTTTCTCAAATTATTGCATACAGACTACTGAAACATGCAAGGGACACAACATCCTAGCTTTTACTTCTTGCTTTCATTTTAGTACTCTGTTAATAGCTTTTCATTGCTTTTAAGCCCACCACAAACCTGTTTCAAGTGCCAGCAGAGTTTGTCTAAATCCTGTCCATCCCAGTTTCCTAAGTTTGTTTAGCACTTGCCTCTTTATTGGACTAGTGCTGGGGCTGGCCAAATATCAGGACGTGTGGGCAAATTAAGAGAATCAAATACATTATCCAGTGAGTAGTGCTAACAGAATATACTACCCATATAATCAAATAGTCTCCATCAACCCAACTTAAACACCTGTGCGGCCAGACTTCAGTTTCTCTGTCTGTGTACTATCAAAGCTCCTATTTCCAAATGGAAGAAAAAGTTAGGAAAACTTAGCTAAACCAAACGCTACACAAAAAGATATGGTAGTGACATCACACATGAGCAAGACCACTTATTCCATGAGTTGCTGTCACATTTGTGGTAATACCTTCTGGAGACATAAGTTACAGGAATTCAGTTCAAAAAGCAATCTTATCTACTACCAGGAACAAAGCCAGAGGTTAAGTGGTGGCCTGGGAAACACAGAAAGGAATGTAAGGACTTGATCCTTCCATGACTATTAAACATACTATGTGTCATATACCCACAAGGTCACCAATGCTTAGTAGCTTTCCCTTTACAACTTAGATGGTAAATCCTATCACCTCCCAGCTGCAACAAAACAGTCCTCTTAAAAAGCAGTAGAGAAGGGGCATTCTCAGGGATGTTTAACAAAAAACAGAGATATTTTGGGAAGAGATTATTTTCATTTTGGCAGAACACAATGTTGGGAACACCTGTGAAATAGCAAAAGGATGAAGAAAGGTAGCAACCACACACCCTAAGAACAGTCTTGGTTTGATATTCAGCAAGTTCTTTCATTCAAGCATTTATTTTGCTACCTACGTTACCTAGAAAAATAGGAGCTAGCCAAAACCAAATGCCCCAGCCCTGAACTTAAAAGCACTATTTCAAACAGTAGTCAAATTGAACCAGCAATTGGGGAAAGGAAGACTAAGAACAAACCTACATGATAAGGCTTTGCTCCCAGAAACAGAAGCTCCTACCACCATCCCTTCCCCTTCCAAAAGATGGACTCAACAGAAGAACTCAAAAGAGCTCAAAAATCTCACTGGTATTTAATGAGGGTAAGTAAGTACCGATGTACATTGTGGGAAGTTACTCTAGACTAAACAAAAAGTGAATTCAATGTAGACTAAAGAAACTGTATTTCAACCCTCTATAGTTGGGCTTGTTCAGAATTAAAGTAGCTGTAATCAGCTCTAACATAACTCAATTTTGAAGAAAACTGAGTAAAACAGAGGCCGTGCTGAATAGCTACAGTACACAAAGGTAAGGACAGGCAGAGTGAAATTCTGGTACCAAATCAGATCAAGCTTCTCGTTTCACCCATGCAAAGACTTCCTAAATGAATTTGGATTCCTTTGCATACTTAACTTGATCCACCAAGTACAGTCCTTATGTCATGCACCAAAGGGCATTAGATTCTGAGTATTGTGCAGTATGTGTTAGGAGGAGCAGTACCCGCAAACATTTGCATCTCGCTAAGAGGATGCCCATCTAGGGTTGGCTGAGTACATTCACCCTAGCTGCAGCAATAATGGCTGATCAAGGGAGACTTTGCCCTTGCCAAAAGGAGTGATGAGGGCCAACAAACCATGTGAGATTAAAGGGTGAAACTCTTCCAGTACTGAGGACTTACTGCCAGATCCTGACCTGATCCTGAGACATAAGAAGACACTGCTCATTGCTGGTCACACCTGAGCTAGGACTTTAATCAAAAAAGTACAAAATAGGTGATTAATTTTGCACATATAAGCTATACCATTAGACTCAGCACCCTGTGGACTCCTGCTGCATTGGCATTGAAGCTGTAATCCAGTAACTACATCTGGCTGGCCAGACACTTCCTCCACAAAGTGGGTATTTATAAGACTGTTAAAATTGTCAAGGACTTTCAGCCTCAGATTCTGACTTCAGCCTTCCCAGTGTAAACTTTGACTCACAAAATTGCCTTAATTTCAATTTATGTTGTTCGTTTTAGTCTCAAACCACCTACCTGCCACATAAATAGCCCTTACTAATCTACACTGACTAGTCCTGACTTTTACTAGTTAAAAATCAGCAGAAACGACTGATTAAGGCAGGCATCTGGAAAGAGTCCTCTACTGAGGCTTGGAAACTCACAGTCACTTAAAGATTTTTAGAGGGTGAATTTTTCTTGGGGGCTATATGCCTCAACTCATTCTGCAGTTCCCAGGGGAGCAAAATGAATATGTGAAGCACAGTGAGGAACAGCCTTTTACAAAGGAATCACCAGCTCACCAAACTAAACACCAGCTTCACTTCACTCTGAGGTTTGCCTAACCACACAGTGAAGTCCTGGACTTGAGCAGCAGGATCACCTCACTTTCTCGTCTTCAGCTGAACAAGACCCAAAATATACATTAACACCAACTACAGCAAGCACTCACTACTCGTAAAGTCCAGCTTTGAGTGGCATCAACTTACATTTTGATAAAATACGCCAGGGATGTGGCTTAAGCTTCTGTTAACTCATGGACAGCTGGCACCTTATTATCTTTGATTTCACAGCAGTCTCCTTGTGCTGGCACCTTTGCTTCCTGGCATCTCAGCCTTTTGAGACTAAATGATTGGCAAAACCAGCATTGCCAAATCTGAAGGACTTCATTTCCAATTTAAATAAAAATCAACCTCTTTATAATGTTTCACGCCTACACTGATCTTTCTACCCAGGACTTCAGATCATCAGTCCTGCCACGGTAGACATTTGGAGTAGATAGCTATGAAAGCAGAGTAAAAAATAATTCAAGGGTACACTGCAAAAGATGTCTTCACAAACATCACCCTCTTCTCCGAAGAGTTCAGGGAAACCCACACCACCAACAACCATTCCCTTCTTGCAGGTCTTACCCTCCAAGGACAGGTTAAAAGCATGGTCAGGAATGATCTAGCAGCTCCTTAGAGCTATCAAAGACTGATTCAAACATCACTCACATCTCATAAATGTCAAGTGGGCAACTTCTGTTGAAATACAGGACACTGTAACATGCATTGGAATAGCACTAGCACCGTAAGACAGCAAACACTGCAACGGCATAGCGGCTTAATACTCACACTCAGCAGGAGGCACTTGTTTTCTTTGATGGCACCTATGCAGCCCACGAAGCCAATGATCATGACAAATGTCCCTGTGACGATCAGTAGGTTGGCAGCTGAAAGGGACGGGAAAGAAGAGGAGAGGGTGGCAAAGTTCCCTTGGGTAACAGCCAGCCAGATGCCTACTCCAAGGATTCCACAGCCTCCCAACTGGGAAAATAAAGAGAAACAAAGAAACTCAGTTATTATATCCAAGCAACCCCAGATATTAATCCGTATCAATATGGCAGCAGTAGAACGGCTCTGTTGGGGTAAACCCAGCAGTCACACTTAGTAAGAAATGATCTCTCCCTACAGCACTTTCAGTAGGGAAAACAGAGAAAGAAGAAAGAAAATAAAAATTACAGAGGAGGAACTCATCAGTAAGATGTAACACTCAAGAAAAAGACCCAGATTTCCTAAATCCAAGACACAACTTCAAATATCAGGTCTCTTTCTCTCTAGTGAAAAAGTAGGAACTGAAAAAAGGAGAAATTCCCAAAGATTCAGATCTCAAAAGGATTGAAAAAAATCCATATCCTATTTAGGTGCCCCAGAGAGCTGCCCAGAATGGCTGAAGCACTTTTGATCCCCTGTTCTTCCCATCCCAATACACTATCTCCCATCCCTGGCACATGCTATACACAACTCTTGCCAGAGCATCCCCTGGTAGGACACCTCACACCTCTTCTTAGATAGTTCCTGTCCAAGGTCTAGCCTCCATTGGAAACAAGAGAGCATTTAGACTGTAAGGGGGCCAGAGAAAGAGGGAGAAACCTCCTGTAACATTAAAAAACCCAAACAGATGTTTACTCTTAATATGGCCACTGCTTTGGTAATTAAATCCTCAGAAAAGGACTTGGCTGGCTTAGGAAAAGTTTGAGAGGGGAACAGTCGTACAGGCTCCCCAGGCACGTGAGCAAGGAGAAGGGAGGATGCCAATGCAGGCAACAGCCACCACAAAACCATAACATTTACAATTATTATATACACAAGAAACTTTTAAAAACCACAAACATTTATAAGCACACTATTTATAATTCCGAGAAAGCCTGCAGAATTGTAACAATCTGAGTAAAGCTGAGAAATTAAATAGAACTAAACCAAAGGGGATTTTGCATTATTATACAGTCACGCAGCAGAGCATCACTTAGGTTTCTTTCTTTACGGCTCTCCCTTTAAAATAACCAATTTTTATTGAGTTTTATAATTGCACTTTATTATCCAAATCAATTAAAGGCTAGGAAAGAAATCATGTTCATAGAGTAGTAAGCCAGACATAGAGGCATATCAATTAAATGTCTGCATAAAGTGGATGAACATAAGGCAGCTCATGAACCAGGGAAGAAAAGACAGAACTAATCCTGGGGCAGAGCTAAGCCTCAGAAATGAAACACAGAAAAGAAATACAAAAGCCAAAGCAATTTCTTAAGCTAATTGCTAAGGTTGCCTCTTCATGCCACTGAATTCCCCCTCAATAAGGGACAATAAAGGCGGCTGTGTCTCAAGGCAGGACTCCTCACCCCAGTTGTAAACTGGTCTATTTTATTCAGAACTAAGGAGCCAAACTATACCTCATATATTGTTCATATATTGTAATGTACCTCAGCTGCATCAACCTGCGTGTCTCCACTGAGAGAAGGCAGACTCCAGGACACAGGGGCTCAAATCATCTCATTCAGCAGCCTTTTCATATATAGGCATCCCATATCACTGTATTCACCCTTTCGCAAAGTACCTTCTACGAGCACCACGGAGGGACAGTCCATGCCCTGACCACATACACTGGAAATACCTCTCCTCTATGCTCACTTACAGACCATGGTCTTTAGCATGGTTGAAAAGGATTGAAGAATAAACAGGGGAGAGGAGGGGGAGGAATAGTTGGAGAAGGTAACCTATAGAAAATCATTTAGGGTAACTGAGGGGATATAAACAAAAGCTATCAACATGGCCCAAGGAAAAAAAATGGAAAAAAAATTAGGAATAAATTCCCTAAAATGGGAATAAAACTCTGAAGGTCTACTGGACTACAGAACAGCATCAAAGGAGAGGTGGCAGACACCAAAGTTAAAACCAAACTGGTCAGAGCACTGAAATACAGTCAGGAATAGCACTAAACTGGCTGAGGAATGGGATGGAAAGCACAACTACGCTTCTGCCTCAAAATCAGCCTTGGAGCCACATGCACAGTGAGGCCACACAAATGGCCCAATTAAGCCTAACGAAGGCAGATGCCCAGCAGCAGCAGGGGCCTCACCTTACAATATATTTAGCTATTATTGTCAGTTCTTTGTTCTGAAGCAATTCAACAGCACCAATAAGAGGCAGCTTATTTCATCACCTTTTGTGCTCCCTGCATTGCTACACTGCTTTGAGTGACACTGACGCCTACAACTATCATTTGTATTATGTGAGGTGGGTCTTGCTGAGGACGCTGCTGTGTTCGGTAAAGGCAAGACCTGCTTGCCTGCTCTTCCATAGCCCATTCAATTCTTTATGATGTACAATGCATAATGCTTGAGACGTTGCTGCCCTTAGGACATTTGATTCCAGTGCCTTCTTCCTCCAAAGTCATTATTGTCTGCGGAAACTAGGAATTCACCAGCAGCCCAAAACATCACAAAACCAGGAGACGGTTCATGCAAAATGCCATGACTGTGGCTGTACCCTTTTAGATCAGGGCTGAATATTTCAGGTCAGTTGGTCAGCAGGAGTATCTCACTACATTGCCCTTGATTCAGAGATACTCTAATATACATCAGACTGTCTAGCAGCTCATTATCTTCCTATTTTTGAAGAGATAACGCACAGCTCTTTCTTACGTTGATTAACCAAACCCTGAAATGCACAAAGGGATCCTCTGACCATTAAACCGTCTGGCTCAGACTGGATTTCACAAAGTGCTGCTTAGGAAATGTCAGCACACACTACTGAGGGCTGCTTCACCTTAGTTCAGCCTTGTTCCTTTTCCCACACCAGAACGTCCCCTCCTGGTCCTTGAATAAAGTCACTAAGCTGCCACACCAGGCCCTGGGAAACAGAGGCTGCCCTTAACTCTAGACTAAACTGCTCTTTAAAGCCCCCTTTCCGCAAAGGAGTGACACACACCTGTAAGTCTCTGTCCAATGAGCATAACACTCAAACACCTGGTTAAGGAAATGCTTAAGGCAACCAAGACCCACCAAGCCACAGGAGCCTTTCCAATGACAGCAAAATATTTTCTGTTCCCAAACATTCAAAGAGCTCGCTCCCCGCTCTCTATTCTGAACTAAACAGCAGCCTAATTCCCAGTCTAAGATTCAGGGATCAGAGGGATCATTTTTATTTATTCTGGATCAGAGAAAACTGTTGTAGTTGGTTCTATGCTGCCTGTCTGTTTTGATTTCTTCATCTTGGTATCTAAGGAGCTGTTACGTTATGGATAATTTTATTTAGTTATTTATGATATTCCCTTTCCTCCACTTTTTCTCTCCCTACCCCATCCCCAATCCCCAGTCCTTGTTTTTGCTAAACAGGCAGAAGGAGCATGATGAGATGATAAGTCTTGACAGCTTTCAGGGCTTGCTGAGATGTGAAATTAAACAAACCCAAAACCATTAACAGAGCTATTCTTGACATTTGGGGGCTTCCATGCAAACAGTGAAGCTGCATGGTTAAAAGAGAAAACACTAAACCAAAAAGATTATCAAGAAGTCTACAGCTTGCACCTGATCTATTGGCAGCCAAACAGGAGTCTGTATTGACTCCATGTCATCAGTGCAGGGTTGACTTTTTTTTAACAAACAAACAAACAAACAAACAAATCCCCCTCAAAGATGTCAGGCTACTGACAACAGCTTTTTTTTTTTTTTTTTTAATTCCCTTGTGAAATGTTTAACACATTATTTGCCTAATTGTTCAGGATAATCCACTCTCTTGCAAGCAAGGCAGCTCATGGCAAAATATGAAACAAAATGCAGCTTCCTCTAACATTATTTTTTTCCCAATGAAAGTTGCATTTTTTTGGTAAAATCTTTTATTCTAAGGACAAAACAGTGTGACACAAGGAAGGACAGTGTCATAGCCCTAAGACTTAGGAGATCTGAGTTAAGCATCTGTTCTAGGACAGACCTCAGTGTAAATCTTGAATAGGCTGTTTAGTATGTCTGTGCCTGAATTGCAAAATCATGTGTACAAAGACACGAGTAGTGGGTTCTTTGCAAGCCCTGGACTTTGCAATTGGCTGTTGAAGGAGCAGTTTATTCTGCTCAGGACAAATTGCTCATAAGCATTTATTCAGCAGAGTCAAGCAGTAAAGCAGGTGGCTTACTCTAAAAGCATAGATTCAGTCTGCCTCTCCTTCCCCAAGAGATACACAGACACATGTATGCTCACTCTCTTGGCAGAAAAGCTGCCTCCGGAATTAGATCCTCCAAATTGTTCTAATGGGCTAGAAAATAAATTATTCAGACTTTAGTGCATACATTTAGAATTGATCTTACAGTATGGTAAACAAAGTAATCCCAAACAGCCCCTGATATATGCAAGTTGTTGGAGAAAATTCTTCTGAAGTTACAGCTATGGACTTAAAATACTACAGGAGAAATTGCCTCATTGTTCATGCTACTGGTGTTGGTGTCTTTAAGTGGTTTTTTTATTGGTTTTATTACATGGAAAATGCATCTAATCAAGGCTTCTCATATTGTATCTGATTAGGATCTACTCATCATACTTCCTCTTTTAGATAAAAAAAAATTTGCTCCTGTATTAAAAAATACACTGATTAACAGAATCCAAGTGGGAAGTACGACCAGTTGTTTTGTAGTTAAACTAACTCACTTGGAGGGTTTTTCCTCCCCCAGTCTCCACATATTTAAACTAGAAGGGCTTTCTCAATCCCACTTGCTATCCAGTTACTCTTGAGTGAACATGCTTCCCACGCTAGCTAAAGAGTAAGAGTATACAATGGAAAAATCAACATCAAAGTATTAACAGTAGTGATGTGAACATTATACAGCAAATGTTCTTGTAATGTAAGGCATACTTAAATTACTGTTCCTTTCAGCTAGACACATAGAGGAGGTGGAAATGGAATATGTATATACATTGACAGGATCAAATGAATCAAGAATCTTACATGGAAAAAGCAGAAGCGTGTGTGCTAATGCAGGGACCACAGCACTCTATACAAGCCCATGCAAACAACCTGTCGGTGTAGCTGCTGCCTATCTTGGAGGAAGGAGTGGCCACTTCTGGAAAACCCCTTCAAGCCAGCAGTTTATGGCCATTAAACTACCAAAGACCTCATAGACATCCATCTGCACCACACCACCACTACCGACAGCCAGTACACAGGATGACTGAATTTGTAGATGGTGTCCCACCACATAGCTCATGTGACATATACCAGTAGTATCACCTCAGTGTAGCACAAGCTGCATTTCCTTCGCTAGTAAGAGGTCTGAAATTTAACAAACATGGGATGGTATGTGGAAATTTAACAAATAAAGGATGGTATAAAATTTAATCCCTTTGTGCCTCTGATTTTAGAAAGTAAAATGGAGTAGTAAATGGGGAACTGAAGCATATTTCTACCCTTAGCGTATTGAGACTCTAGAGCTCTGCATTGCTGAATTGAAGGGTATGCACAAGCCAAAATGGCCATAATCTGAGCTGTGTCTTTTTAGCAACAATTTAAAAAGAACTAGGAAAAAATACTTTAAAAAAAGATCGGTTAGTAGGGACCATATTCCTGGGAGCGAAGAGACTGGAACAGTAGCAGTCAATAAACGCCAACATGGGATGGGAAAGGTAGAGGATCATCATTAATTTTTCTTGTGATAAAAAAACCTGGAGGTTATTTTGTCTGCAGGTTGAAAAAGCAAGTACTTTCTCACAAAACATTTAATTAAATTCTGGAATTCATTGCCACAGAGATTTGTGGATGTCAAAATATAAGCAGGTTCAAAAAGGGATTACACAAATTAAAGGAGGGCAATGTATCCTAGAATTTATTAAAAATTATATTTTGCATGCAGCCCTTGCAGGGGAAGACCTTAAACCATTAACTGGAGCAGCTGGTAAAACTGTCCTGTGTTAGCTCTCCTTTTTTCTTATATTCTCTCTAAGCATCCCTGAGCGACCATGACCAAAAATAGGGTACTCAGATTAAACTTTTTCAACATTATGTGCATTTGTATGTTCTCCTTACTTCACCCTCTTCCCCTCCCTATTTTTAATGATGTTCACTTACAGTTTGAATTTGATTTTTTTTTTGCTTGCTTGCTTTGCTTGGCATCAGAGACAGGGTTATAGATACAGACAACAATCAAAGAGTTAAGTCCCTGTTTCTCCTTACCTACATGGCATACTCTTGGTATTGTATCAATGAAAACATAGATTATATCAAACCAAAATTTAAAGATCTGTTCATTCACCAGATTCAGAAAGAAATTAAAAATCTTTCTCTCCCTCAGATCCATTGGACCTATAAAAGCTGTATTTCTTTTCCAGTAGGATATCCAGTAGGATAGGGCATACGGATCCTATCCAGACTCTTCTATCCCAGCCTTAGCAAATCTGGAGTAAGACCTGCTAATCTCTACACTCCCAGTCCACTAGATTTTTTGCAATTTGATATAGAATAGTTGCAGGAAAATCCTAGAACTTATGCCCACATGTAGCAGACTCATGTGTTGGTGCAATCAATAGCTACACTAGAAACAACACAGAGCTTATGCTATAGTACATTAAAAAAAAAAATAATTAAATTATCTAACTGTATTTCTGAAGCAGAATAAGGATACCTCCACTTCAGCTCTTCATATACATGCACTTCCTTCTCTGTAGGGCTGTTTTCTGATCTTGCAGCCATGGCCCAGGTTTTTAGTATTGCTTATGGAATTTGGGCAGCTGCCAGCAAATTCTCAGCTGTCATCACTCCAGAGCACTTGAGCTGTCTTATAATTTGCATCAAAAAAAAATCAATGAGAACTGGGCTTACAGATCCTCTAGATCATCGTAAAAAGTCTCCCTGATTTCCCACTCTAGGGACTAAGCAGCCTTTTAAAGCTTGGCTGAATGCTAGCATGTCCTTTCCACCCCATACTCCATCCACACATCTTTAGCACCTTGATTGTCAGGCTGGCTGAGTCAGCACAGTCCCCTGAAGAAATCTTTTCAAAGAAGCATAAATAACAGCATAAAAGTCTCCAATCTATCAAGTCTTGGGATAGACCTCAAGTCTGTTGAGACATGGGATTTCAACAGTAGGGAACATCACAAGGTTTGTACAGAAAAAAAAAAAAAAAAAAAAAGAAAAGAAAGAGAAAGAGAAAGCCCAAGCCTGCAGTCTGCAAAGCCTCTCTACAGAACGGAACAACTCAGGAAATCCTTTCCTAATCTAATTCAGAGAGGGTCTCAGTTGCATTGCTTCTCAGACAGACACATCCAGTCTCAACTCCTAACCAGTGCTAGCTCCACCCAGTAGACAGACATTATCCCCCATAAATTACACAGTGCAAATAGATGCTGCTCTACTCCCAGACTTGACGCTTTCTTTTAGAACAACATCTACTCACTGTGGTATATTCTCTCAAGCAAAAATTTTATTTTCTTCTGGTGTCATTTAATTCCACTGTTGAACTCTTTCACTAGTATCTCTATGACTTACAGGAAGATGCTTTAAAAGAGCACAACTGAGTAAAGCATGAAGCATTTCAAATGCCAATCTCTTCAGCTCTGCATATAAGCAGTTAAAAATTAAAAGCTCTGTGGAACTAGTTGTTTGGCCTTGCATCCCATATTGTTTTATTTTGCTTAAAAATTCGTTTCAAATACAAAAATCTCACCTTACAATATGGGTCATCATGTACATGAGCAGCAGCCAAACACCTCCAAGAGCTGCAGACCTACATTCCCTACTGGTGTCAACCAACATGACTGATCAGTCACCACCCTGATCAACAACAGCCAAGGATCTGGCCTGAATGTCATACTAGACAACTTCTTATGAATTGATTAAACTGATGTCTGCCTCTCCTTTACAAGCCACTGTCTTGTCAGTGGTGCAACACAGTGTATAGCGCTCAATATGATTTCGTACAAGTACACGTGATGCGCCACCTTCCACAGGCCTGAACTTGATATCTTGCATGACAGGCAAGCAACTGTTACACAAACACAGGTAGCTGAGGGCTACAATCCTAACTCATGTTCTGCCTGCCAGCATGATATTCTGGGATTCATACCCTCGCTGCCCTCTAACTGCACTGTAGTCATCACAGGTTCGAAGAAACACATTTCAATAGCTTGTGTTGTTGCTTTCCTTTTAGACACTTCTCTCTTATAAATAGGCTTTGTTTTAGGATATTCCATCCAGTGTGTGAGCCTGACAAATACCAAGAACGTTTTTATCAAGCTTAGAATGTCTACAGACAGGACTTTGGAGCTCAAGGTGGGCAAAGAAACATCACAAGAAGGGCATTCATTTTCATAGTGTCAATAATAGAAACATACAAAACGCTGCTTTTTCAGTTACCCTGGTGAGGATTGAGCCTCAAGAGCTTAAGCCTTAAGAAATTCATTATTCTTCCCCAGCTGAGTTCTACCACTAAATTGCTGTCTCATACAACTAAAGTAAATTTGGGGACAATTGAAGACGTCAAAAGACAGAGTATCATGCTGACACCCTGCTAATGGAGAAGTAAATAAAAAGTCATTCAGTTAATCCCTGCTGTTTTATGAGTAGCATTCTCCTATGTACTTGCTCCTCTAAATCATAGTTATCTATCAACTACAGTTACAAAAGAACAGAACTGCAACAGTTATGAGTTAATACACCCAATCTAAAAGTGATGTTTTCCATTCATGGGCTCAAAATTCATTGAAACACTTAGAACACATGCTCAGTTGCATCCTTATCCAGCAAAGCATTTAAAGCATGTGCTTAACTGCCACTGACTTTAATTAGTCACTTCTGTAGTACACTTAATTGCCCCATACTGCAAAGTCATATCACTGAGGATGCAAAAACTTGCAGAAATAGAGCAGGTGAGGATGACTTATTAAGGCAGCATTGCTGATAAAAGATTAAACTTCATCACAAAATATTAACAAATGGTGATTATCAGTGCCACAAGCAGCTAATTTGGAAATTTGCCTGAACTCTAATACAGATTAAGGATTATGAGTAAAGTACTGAGTTAATGACAAGTCACTGAAACGCAGAGCAAATGCATGAATTAGAAGAGGGAAAGGGATGAATACACAACAATGAACAGAACACGTCTCTTTTCAGGTTCTAGTTTTAACTGCTGCCAAAATAGAAGTGTTAAAGCTTTTAAATCTGCTCCTCAAATGTAATTTCTAAATCCACCTGGGATGACTGTAATGAAATCAATACAGTTGTAAAGAAGAATACATGCATGAGATCTGGAATCAGAATCCATTAAATGAAGTTAAATCTTTTAAAAAAAGAAGCAGAAATGGAAGAAAACTGGGTGTGCTCTGGAGTCCCTGTTCTATCCCATACATAAAACAGTACAGAACTTATTTAAATTACTTTGTAGCATAAACTGGCAAAAGACCCGATCTGGAGATCTAGATGCAATTTTACTCACCTGTTGTCAGGTACATTAGCGCCAAATACTGGAAACAATATAAACAAATAAAATGGTGAAGTTTGGTCTTTTATACAACACAAAACCTGTGATTTCTGTAAAGGAGACTGTTGTCAGAGAATTTTACCTAAACCTTTTGGTGAGGTGCTGAGAGAAACTGGGGATAATGAGCATCAAATCGTGACTCCAGAGGCCACAGCTCAGTTCCCTGGTTTACCACAGATTTCTTGCACTGGATAAAATCCAGATTATTTGGTGTCTTCAGTGCTTTTCTCTCCCCTAGAGGCATTAGATGGGCTTAGAGCAAGAGGTAGTGAAATAGTATGATAGGGGTCACATAAAAAGCGAAGATAAATAAACAGGTTTCTTAAGGAGTACAAATATGACAGAGATGGTCTTTCTATTTCATATTACTCAAAAAGTTTTTAAAACATGTGCTAACAGGCACAGTCTGCAGAAAAAGAAAATGAAAAACATTTTTATATTGCATGTTTAATCCATCCATAGAGGTATGTAGATAGCACAAGGTTGGTTGCTATAGAAACGTCCATAGTGAATATAGATACTATAGTTGAAATGCAAAATTAGTTGTGTATCTAAAAAAGAAAATTGCTGATACTGTGAAAAAAGAAAGCCAGCTAAAGCTGATATCCTCCCTCACAAAAGCTTTCAAAAAATAAGAGTCTATACTATATAAACCAATATTTGATTAAATAGTCTGAACAAAGAATCTCCTGCAATGCACCCTGGCAGAAGCTGAACTTAGTTCTGGAAGTTGAGTCAGATCATAAAACGAGTCTCTGGTTTCAGTCCTGGAATGAGGGGGCAGGTGGCTTTTACTTATGTGTTTGGCTCTTTACATCTCAAGCCTGATTTTAAGAGCATCCTTCCCCCAGGTCCCAATTTGTGCTGATTCCACTGTGATTGTGGTTAATTTTCCTGATGGAGATCTTTTCAAAGAGAAATAGGTTTTCTTTGCAAATGTACGGTGTACACGATAAGAACAGGTGTTCTCCAATTCCTCCAGTAGCAATGCAGCTATGCCGCATTCTCCCCTCCCATTCATCTTTCTGAAGTTCACTCAGCAGCCAGTAACAGTGTCAACAGGATATATAGGGTCACCATCAAATACTGCTCTCCCACCTACCAGCTGACCTCAGAGGGCTGGAGGTAAGGGCCAGTGGGAACACCAGCAATACAGCACTCCCTTCCCTCGCTCCCGTCACAGATACCGTGCCTGCAACCTGCTCTCTCTGACCAGGTGCTGGCAACACCTGAGGACAGACAAATCTTCCGTATCACAGCAAGTCCCTTCCCACTATTCTCTAAGTCCGTCCCCAAAAAGCGCAGGACTCTCGGGCCGATTCCTGGCATGCCCAACTCTCTCCTTGAGCAGCTCAAGCCCTGCTCAGGAATCAAGCCCATCCCCAGCAGGGACAGGAAGGTTTGGGGAAGCAGCAGGACTTTTACACAATATCCCAGCTCCTAGAAAGCTGTGGGACATGACTCCAGTGCAACCTTCCTATGTGAATGAGTCACAGGCATGAAAACCTTCTAATTACCTTCTAATTATCAAGAGGCTTCTTCACAGTTATGCTTCCAGTAAAGCTAAAGACACGTTCCAGTCCATATCATAACAACACTACTGCATCAATCAATGGAAGTAACATAAGGTGTGAGGTTAGTGTTGGGAATAAAATGAACTAAGCAAACAACTGGAGTACAAGGTGAGGGTGCTGAGACCTCACAAATAAAAGAAAATTGTGCAACGAAAGACTGTTTCAGATCACTCCAACACAATTTCCCACCCTCTCCTTTCATCTTTATTTTCCCTCCCCACTGCCAGCCTCTCTGCCACATTTCACAATGAAAACCTATTACTCTCTAGGATGCAACTTAACCACTTGACTGCCATAGGAGCTCACATGCAAAATGAACACTCGCTGTCTTAATATTCTTTCCTGTATTAAAACAAACCAATACGAACCAAAGCCAACTGGGGCATCCAAGATGGAAACGCAAACACAGCTCCATGGAGGACAGCTAAGCATACCAGCAATAGCAACACTAATGATGAAATGGGAAATACATTAAGATGTAGCGAGACCTTCCTTTTCTGAGGTTTAGCTTTCCATGGAGATGGAGAGAAAACCCAAACTTGTACACCACAACTGACTTTTAACAAGAAGCCTTTTTTAAACAGTCCCATCAATAAGCAGCTGACACGGTTGTTGGAATGGTTTCTAAGACATTCAGTACCGATCCCCTGATCAATAACAGACTTGTGAGCAATAATCACACCCTAATAACAAGCAGCCTCACATCACAAAACTCATTTTCTTTTACTGAACACCATCAGAAAGCTGAGCAAAACACATTCTGAATCTTTTATGGATTCTTTTTAATGGATTGTTAATAATATTTGTACAGGCAAACAAAGTATTTACTACCATTGCAATTGCCTAACAATACCATGTAAGCAGTCCCTTGTAACAAAACCAGCATTATGACTGGAACAGCATCTCTCACTTCAATAGTTCAAATGCCTTGTCAAGAAAACTATTCTAATTCGGTGAGAGTACAAGAGAAAGTAAAGATTATTCCCTTGTTTTAAGTTAGCAATTTTTAATGATTGTTTATTTGTATTAGGCTTTGCTATGCAATAGCACATCTGAGGCTTTTCTGCACTCTTACTAGTTCTATTTATATACAATTGCCTGTATCCCAAGCCACTTCCAAGCATGGGCAGTATGCCCTCAGTAATGAATGCCACCTCAAATAATCTTTTCTTCTGCACTAGTTATCCCCAAAGGAAACACTACAGTCCTTTCTTACCACCAACCAAATATCTGCTGTGGAAGCATTTCAGGTGCTTTTGAATAAAAGCATTTAGTTAAACAGATCTGTGATCAGCAGCTTCAGTGCAATGCACAGATAGGAGAGCCCTCAGAATCCCTTGCTTTTACATTTTATTTTGCTTTTTCTGTTTCAGGGATCTGCAGAAATGAGCGCAAATACCATGAAGTAAAAATGAGTATAAGTATTCCCACCAGGACTGTCCAAACAACGAGCTTACACTAAGGGTTACCTACAAGTACCTCTCTGGTCATGTAAGTACTGTTGAAACTTATGAACTGCAGAAGATTTCTGGACTAAACTCTATCTTCTTTTGTCAAATACTACAGGATACAACATAGAAAGACTGCAAGTATTTCTTCTATCTTCAGGTCTGTACAACCAGCTTTTAGACATCTAGGGTGGGATTCAGGTCGCCTAACTTTAGATGTCAATGCTATTAGTGGTGTCTAGAAATCAATGTGGCTCATCATAGTCCAAGCCTGCCTTTGGTCGGCTGAATAGCTCCCTAGACACCATTAATGGCATTGACCAGAATTTCCCTGACTGCAACAGTAACCCAGATGCCTAGAGTTAGGGCAACCTGGATCCCAGCTCAAATCCATCTGCCCAGACTCTCCTTCCTTTGTCACTGGAAAGAAACAGGCATCTCCAAAGGTCACTCCAGCCTATGCTAGAATGTGCATCCAGGACAAATCACCCTTTGGGAAACCTACTCTATGCAGTGACTGCAGGGTAGCTGGAGCAAACCGCATAGACTTAAAACATAAAATACCTCCCTCACCCTCTGACCTAAAAGACAGAAAAGATGATTCTCTCTCCAAACGTCAGGTCATGAAACTTCACAATCTTCCCTGAGGTAATTTGGAAATTAACTCATCTACCCTTATTAATTAAAATTACATATTGCTTTTTTCCTTTCTCATGATATAAACATGCTATCACATAGATATTAAAACCCCATGCGTGTGCAAATACACACAGACAGCCTGAAGAATCAAATTATCTCAGTTTAGCAAGTCCCTTCCAGTCAATGCTCATAGAAAGCATTCAGCTCCACTTAGATTCTTGCACTGCCCATTACGTGTATTGGTTAGTAGCTCTTAATAAAGGAGTATAACTGACACGAATTCATTGCTTTTTATTACTTTGCCCCCTCACGTTATAAATTCATGAAACAGTTGTAGTTTATTGTATTTTTATGTTTGTCAGTTTTATTTACACACTGTTTCTTGCCATTAGAAGGGAAAATGCTCTTGGGTTTCTGCAGGTCCTCGATCATTCTATGCTGGGGCCTGAAATAAGATGGAAACAAAGACTTCTAGCTCATCTAAAAATAAACCATCATCTCAAATGCTTTTTCAGCACAACCTTCCGTCATAAAGCACTGCTACATAAATATGGCTTTATAAATTACATATCTTAAGTCTTTGCATGCTCACAGCAGTTTACCAATAAATGTTCTGCAATACGTGCTAAAAAAACCAGACGTAAAATCATTGTCAGTGATGATAAATGATTACAGCTTAATAACAGTCAAGCTGACAAAGCTGAAATGTCCACAGGGTGTATTGCAATTCAAATGCCACAGGTGGAAAAATAAAAAGCTTTTAAATATAAATGTTACAGCCTTCAGCAAAGAGAGAAAATCTAGAGAACAGCCTCATGACACCAGGCTGCGTACTAATTCTAGGATGTCCCCCAAAACAAGATGGTGGAATTTAACGCAAATTTAATAGGCAAGAGAATACATGAGCTTCAGGGCAGAGACTGTTGCAATGTGCGTGTGCTGGATGGGACAGGTCTGACTAGAGAATACAATCAGAGACAGACATGGGAGTGGGATAGAAGAGGAAGTCAAACATTGAGAAGCATAACTTAAACCAAACAAGAACAAGAGGATATTTTGGATAGTGAACCATATTCTTGGGTTAACTACAAAATTAGCTTCTCTGGGTAGGAAGGTGGAAGGTGGCAATGGGACTCTCAGTATGAAATCTCTCAGTTAAGTTCAGGCTAAAAATCCTATTTGTGAATCAAGAGAAAAGTCTTATTTAATAGCTCATCATGATGCCACTTACAGTCTGCAGCTGTACTGTAGAGAACCTGCTCATAACTAATGACCCATAGCCACTTAAAGCTAAATGACTGATTTCAAATTGTAAACGAGCAGCTCAGTAACAAGAAAACGTCTCAAGATGATTTCAGCAGTCTCCATTCCCATTCCATTAACCATTTAACAGGCAAAACACAATCAAAGGGACAGAAAGCTCTTGTCATCGGAGCCTGCCTTTAACAGCTTGTCTTCAGACAATGAAGTGAATCCTCATGAGGCATTCACTTCAGTACCTTTTCTGGCATTTCAGTCCCAGCATGGTCTCTCTCTCTGCCAATGGCAAGTGAGCTTTGTCTATCAAGTAACAGCAATGCTTGGTGGTTAGTCTAGAACAATGAGATCTTACCTGGCATGTGGCACATCTCAAGAACTTTTCTACCGCAACGGACTTTTGCCAGGACAAAAACAACAACAAAAAAGCATCCAATTTTCAGTCCACCTCCTCTCTTTCCCACAGCTCTTTAAGAGTGTGACTGGCCATTAAGAAGATGCTCTCTCCCAAGAGAGAAAGACAGGTATCAAAAGTACACGGCTGAAATATTGCAAGAGAGGAAAGCATAGCAGCGTGAATGAAGAGTCCTCAAATGAAAGTGGAAAGATAAAGCGGAGAAACATGTAGGAAAATCCTTTGAGTAAATAGCCTACTCTCCTTAACTAGTTCCCTCCAGACTCAGTGATCTGGATGACTGTTCCTTCTCCATCCTTGACCTTCATCCTGAGATACATTATCTCAGCAATTTTTGTTATTCTGCCAGAGCTCTGCATTCATCCCTAATTTGAAGACTGTGTTCACTGAACAAAATCTCCTTTCTACTTAATGACTGCAGCCTCCGATTTGCTTATGGAGGGGGAATGAAAGAATTGATGGGGGAAGGGGATACCAACAGGACTGCAATATGTAAGCTGAGGGTTGGCATGGCATTGCCAGAGGGTGTCAATCCTAGTGGGAACATTTGCACTGCTCCTGGGAGCACGGAGGGCTCAGGAGCGTATCTGAAATGCTTGTACACCAACACACGCAGTATGAGAAACAAATAGGATGAACTGGAAGTGTTGGTCAGCTTCCAGAGCTACAATATCATTGGTATTAGTGAGGCTTGGTGGAACAAGTCCCACAGTTGGAGTGCAGGGATGGAGGGCTACAGACTGTTCAGGATGGATAGGCAGGGCAGGTGAGGTGGAGGTGTCACACTATATGTGAGGGAGAGGTTTGATTGTACAGCCCTTACAGTTAGTGATGATGTCGTTGAGAGCCTCTGGGTAAGGACTAAGGGGATGGAAAACAAAAGAGATGTTGTAGAGAGTGTCTACTACTGATCACCTAGACAGCAGGTAAGCACCAATTACTTATTCTATAGGCAATTAGGAGAAATTTCTGGATCAGTAGCCCTGGTTCTTATAGGTGGTTTCAACTTCCCAGACATCAGCTGGGAACATCATACTGCTGTGACAAGCAGATCTTGGAAAGTCTTCAAGTTTGTAGGAGGTAACTTCTTGTCACAGGTACGCAGTGAGCCAACTAGGAAAGATGCCCTCCTAGACTTGCTGTTTGTGAATAGAGCAGGACTTGTGGGGGATGTGAAGGTAGGCAGCTGTCTTGGCCACAGTGATCATGAAATGGTGAGTTAATATGCTATGAAGAGATCTCGAAGTCATCCTTCAACTTAACTTGCACAGCCTCCGAGACAGACAGACCTGCTAACAGTCTTCTTATCTATCTCATCCACATAACAACTGTTGGTGAAGATATATTCTCTACACAGCTGCTGACAAGCATGCTGCTTGCTCTCTCTTCGGGTTCAGGTACGTTAACTCTGAGTGACCATCTATGGGATGCATGGTCTTATTTTTCAAGTACCTCTCTTCCCATCTGTCCTGGGTTCAGCTGGGATAGAGTTAATTTTTACAGGAACCTGGGAGGTGGGGGGCATAGCCGGGGCAGCTGACCTGAACTGGCCCAGGAGCTATTCCATACCATGTGACATCATGCTCAGTATATATATGGGGAGCGGGCCGGGGGGTGGTCTCGACTTTCGGTGGGGGAAGTGGCGGAGTGTCGGGTCCCGGGTGGTGAGCAGTTGCACTGTGCATCACTCTTTTTGTATACTCGTTCATTAGTACCGTCACTGTTGTAATTTCTTTGTGTTGTTCCAGTAAACTGTCTTTATCTCAACCCTTGAGGTTCCAGTTTTTTTCTTTTCTCTCCTCTGTCTCCCCCCTATCCCACCGGAGTGGGGGGAGGAGTGAGTGAGCAGCTGGGTGGTCCTTTGTTACCAGCTGGGCTGGAACCACGACACCATCACAAAACACTTACCTCAGATGCCATTTGCATCATCTATACCCTGTGTCTGAGCTGTTCTATGCTGGATCTCAAGACATGATGGAGCAGGAAACAAAGTGTAAGTGCCAGTGCAGATTAATTTGCCCAAAGCAGCATGAAATTTAAGAGAATGTCTGTCTTTCTGTTGTTCTGGAACAAGGTGGCAGGGATAAAGTGCATTCAAGGCAGAAGGACATACCATAAGAAAGCAAGCAGATATTTAGAAGGAGAAAAGTTAGAGGAAAGCTCTGGAGGAAGAGACAGCTTTCTCAGACATAGCCTCTGCCTTCCCTTCACTGCAGCAGCACAGGTACAGCTGATGAAAATATGCCATCATTGTGCCTCTTTATTTTAAGGGAGAAAGTTGCTATTGGCAAGCTGCTGCTGGGTAATTGCTTCCTTCTTGGTCTGATGAATCTGAGATTTGTTGTCAGCCTTCCAGGGGCAATGAAAAGCTCATCCATTTTGTCCATTTTATCTGGATGAGATGGCCATGGGATTTGCTCAGCTGGGCAGCATTAGTGTGAATGATTACGAGGAAGTGCTAAAGCACCACCAAGACATGCATGGCACTACCAGGGCTGTGTATTAGACCTCTCTAATAAAAACTAGTTCTTACAAAGAATAATTATCCTCAGCTGTAATCTTTAATAGCTATGGCTGGTGCAAGCAGCTAGAGCTAGTATCTGAAATACTCAAATAAATACTCCTGTCAGGACCTCCAAGGAGCCATGATCAAAGTTTGACACTGATTTCAGCGAGCTCAGTGCTGCATCAAAGTCAGCTGTCTTCAGGCTTTCTACATAAAATATTGTCCTGCTCTCCCAAGCCCAAGGAAAGCAGAGTCAAGCTTACTCTGACAGCTTTGTAAGTACAATTATGCATGTTCGACATGCTTGCACAAACTTACACGTTCGAAGAGGCAGAGTAGAAGAGATTTTAGAGAGAAAGCAGAAACGGTTTGCCCTGCAGTGAGACCCTCTTCTTCAGAAGTGACTTCCCAGCCATTGCTGAGAACACTGAAAGAAGTTCTCGTTTGTCATGCTTGCTTTAACTCAGTACAGAAGTCCAGCAGAGGCTTCCAGCTAATATAACATTTTTCAGACTGAAGAGGAAAACCCCTGGCTCAAGCAGGAATCCTACTGCTTTGTGTTACTCTAAATAGATTCAAATTCACGTCCTTTCTCTTTAAACCAATACAATCCAGGGCAAAGCACGCAGTGAACCTGCAATGGAGAGAAGCAGCTAAAACATCCCCAAACTCCAGTGACACCGGTTGCACAACAGCACTTGGCACTTAGCATACTGAACACTTCAGGGCCTTCCCCTAAAAGGGCTTTTGACAAGGAAAACTTCCGGCTTCCCTCACTACTAAATTGACAAAACAAGTATACCATTACCTTAAAGCCAGCTAGAAATGGGAAATTAACTCTGACAAAGAGGACAAGAGGCTAACAGTGAAACTTTTGTGTCTCCTACCCAAGAGTGGCTCTCAGAAAGCCGGGCTTATTGCAGACAAAATCAACTCACAATAAAACTTTGCTATAGGGCAAGAAAACCAACAGTAGAGAAATAATTTCTCTCTGCAAAGCATCTGCTTGCTGACTTTATTGCTGTTGCCAACTCGAACTGCAGAATTAAATAGTGGCAATATTTGTATGAAAAGGAGAAATGCTCAGCATTGCTAATGAGAAATGTTTCTCCTCTCTTTACATCACGCCCCTATTGCTCTCCTCTGTAAAATGGACCCTCCAAGGCTCTAACAGGAAAAGAGAGTCCAACATTTCTCCAGATGCCCCTCAAAGTATTGACATATACAACAGCTCTGCAAGAAGCTAAGGCAGAAGCATTTGGATGTGGGGTTAAACAGGTGCCAAACCCTTTTGCAAACCCCAGGCATCACCCTTTGCAAAGCAATGGCCACAGGGAAGTGGAAGGCTGTCCCAGCTCTGCAGCTGGAGTGCCAACTGAAGAGTGCTTGTTGCCTGTCCCCAGGCCTTAAGGTTATTATTCCTGAGCTGCTTTGAGGACATTACAAGACTTTTCCGCTGCATCCCGTGCAATATCCAGCCCCAACCATTAAATTGTACCTCCACAAATGCCCACTACAGTCTGTTCCTGATGGCACTGGCTACAAGAAAGCTCATGCTTGGGAGCCACAATGGCTTACCACCACCTGTCCCACAGCAAACAGAATGATGCAAGGGCAGCCAAAGTCCTTCTGGCATAGACTGGGAGAAAAATACCAGCCAGGCAGCAGATAGAGGGAGTCTGCAGCAATTCCAGCCTCATCTGGCCCATCTGAGACACTTCAACAGGTTCAGCTCTGAGGAGGTGATTTCTACGTGATGCCGGATGGGCACAGCGAGAGGGAAGAACCACTTACACATAATGCTCTGCACCAAGACATGCCATCTACCTTTCTGAAGCCAGAGCTTTTTTTACAAGCATGCTATTCACAGCTAAATTCCACACAGGTGTTGCTCATGCCTTCCATCCCCACAGTGTCTTCTCTGGACCAACTGCAGATGAGGAGTTTGTGAAAGACTTTTTGCATCCACACACTCTGTTCTCTGCTTAGACTTAGCAAAAAGCTGCCAATGTGGTGGCATTAATATATATACAGACCACAAGGTTCAGAGCTTGCTAGGTAGACTTTGATCAATGAAATGCCTCTTCCCTGGGTCTGCAGCTGCTTTATAATGGGTATGTGATAGGATTTGAACATACCCAGGAAAGTTTATCCAATCCTAATCTGCTACCGATGGTCTCTGCTGTCTGTGTTATAAAGCGGTAAACCTGCAATTGGGCAGAGCAGATGAGAGAGAAAGAAAGAAACTAGTTCAAGTCTGTCTGGGCTGCAGAACACATCAGATAAAGCCACGTGATACAACAGAAATTAAGGGAGAGGAAAAAGAATTGCTACAACAACAACAACAAAAGAACAAGCTGCGTACCCTCATACATGCTTATTCACATGCACGTGATACATAATGCATACTCCTAGTGGCCAAATCTCTGATGTAATTTAAAGTATTTCAATTGCCTAAAAGCATGAGTCACATGACACAGCCAAATCCAGCTCCTACAAAACAGCACAGACCTACCGACTTCTAAGAAGCTATGTAAACATGCAGAACCTTTTCCCATATGGTGTATCTCCCCCTTCCACCTGATGCGTAGGCAACATAGCAGCTAGTAATGTAGCAAAGCAAAATACAGATCCCTTAACTGTCTTCAATTAAAAGAACTATTGGCAATTCCATACAGCTCGCTAACTTTCTGCACATAAGCCAGAAACAAGTCAGCAGAGCATTTGCAGTGAGATCAGTGGTTTGGAAAATTTGGTCAACTCATACAATCGCACTCTGTAAATGAGGAGAGTCTGGAATGGCAATAGAGTCTCTCCAGTGCTCTCCAGGGGGAGGAGCGGCAGCAGTATGAAGTGTAATGAAGCTAAAATAATTGAATACCTTTTTTTATTTCTAAATTCCACTTTGTGAGTTTGTTCATGAAGAATATCAATCCAAAACAGAGGCTCAACTTATAATGCTGAGCGTAAAAGCAACAACAAGGCTGGCTCTTGATAAAGTTTTGTCTTTTGAAAGACTCCTGCTTGGATTAGCCAGAGCATTTGTATAAAAGGAAAGAATAAGGCAGTTCTCTCTCTTTTTTCACATTATCCTCCCTTGCTGTTTCAAAGCAGGTGTGAAAAACTGACACACACACACAAATAGCATATCTGAGACAGCCAGGGAGTGCAAGTACGAACAAACCTTTTCAGTGCTTTTCACCAATTGTGCCTCCAACTGAATTACTGAATTACAAAGAGAGGAAGGGAGGAAAAGGCAACATTGCCACTTTCAGGTCTCTTTTGTATCATGCTGCAAAACCTTGTAGCAGAGGCCTTAGTTTTGACTGGCGTGGCAACAGTGACATGCCTACAGAAATTCTGACTGTAAAATTTTATTGCTGTGATTAAACACATGGTTTTTGAAGAGGGATGCTAAGAGCATACTTTTTTGTGCATGTGTGTGTGTCCTTCTTATGCAATGCCATACTCCCTGCCCTTTTAATGACCATTGGCCATTCCCAAACTTTCTCTGATTTCAAAGAGTTCTGGTGCAGCCATTTAACCTTAGCAATACTTTATGGTCCTAACACCACTAGGTAGTATTTTCAAAGCAACCTTTTTAAAAATAAAAGGGTGACACTGAAGACAAATTCCTTAATTCTGAAGAAATTCCTTAGTTCTGAAGAAAACTGCTTGAAGGCCTTTCTTCCCTCTGCTGTTGCAGACATTTTCAGCTGGTAGGGCTGTTTTTCAGATATAGAAATGGCTCCAGATAACTGAACAGTCAGGCTCCTCTGGAGTTTATGATGAGTACTCCCACTGTCATACAAATACTTGTCATATTTGAATACAGAACCTACCTGCACATAAATACACCCTGTTCAAGCACTTTATGACCATTTACTATGGCTATAACAGCAGACAGGCCCAGAAGGCCGCCATGCCTCCCCACAGCAGGGCAGAGTCTGTTCGGCCTTGGTTCACCTTTTTGTTGAGGGAAAGAGAAAGAAGGAAACAATCATGTGATTTTATCCCTATCTGGTATTTTCACTATTGTTGATTCTCCTTCTAATACTTATTTTATTTCCCTTTGGGAAAAAGTACAATTCAGTAAGGAAGGGCAGAAGGGTTTTTTCATTTTGTTGCCACAACAATGGCATTTTAAAAAATGAAGAAAAAAAAAAGACAAAACTGGCAGCTCACAGAATATTACATGAAAATAAAACAGCAACAGAATTCACCAAAATTAAAGCTGAGATGCAGCTTTTCTCTGCACACCCAAGTTTCTAAAGACAGACACCAGTGTCACAGAGCTATGAACTCCAAAGTATGCAGCTTTACATGAAGAAAGGTGTAACAGCTGAGTGAGTCAAAGGTCCTTTCACAGCCTTGCAAAAGCTATCTGCCATTCAGTGAATGCCACGCTTTCAAAAAACTCTCTCATGGTATATTATGGAAACTAGCAAGCCAGAAATAACCCTGAACTTCATGTGTGTGCAAATGGGCAAAAGAGAAAAAATATACATAACAGGCGAGATCTTCCACAGGTATAAATCACACAGCTCTAGGGACTTCATCAAATCTAGGTCTGGCACCGTTGTTTATCAGCTAGCCTTCACTAAAGGTTTCTATTCCAAGTCCATACTTTTTCCCTTGTCCATCTAAGTGAGCAGTTCCCAGCTGTACAAATGACCTTTCCCTGTCATCTCCGTGGCTGTTTCCCTACCCTCTGCCTCTTGGCTGTTCTGCATCCTGTCCAACTCTTTCATCCTACCTGCATCTTCCTTGCAGCACTGCTCAGCTCCCCCTCCTCTGTTAGGAAAGAATTTAAGGGGGGGGGGGCAAAAAAATCCAAACCCTTGCATCATCTTTAATTGCCTTACTCACTGAAAGTCATATTCACCCTTCCTCATTCTGGACGTCAGCAATTCTTAAAACTCTGATTACATCCTTCATATGAATTATCTTCTCAAAGGATTTTAAAAACAGTCCACCAAAGATGGATGTTTACTTGTCATTACTCTTCTTAAAATCTCTTTGTCCCGGTACATGACAGAACGTTCACCGAGTAATCCTCTGTGTCATACATTTAGGGAACATTGTCAAAATTACAAAGGAAGCCAATCAAAGCTGACAGCCTATATTCTCCTAAAAAACTCCAGCATTTGTTATCAACCAAATTGGAAAGCCAAAAGTTGCCAAGCAAATGCAAAAGGTGAAACTGCTGCTCTTCATAGCGATCACCTACGATGTAAGGGAATGCTATCCCTGAAACAGTAATTTCTGGGAATTCGGAGCAATCAGCCTGCTGTAGCTGGCCAATGCTACATTGTGATAAAGCACTTTTCCACAGACTCCCTTGCTCTGCCCAAAAGGCCGTTTGAAGATAGCCACATAACTCGACAGATCACAGCAGAGATGTTCTATAGCACAATCAGACCGTTGGTCGAACTTGCTGTTTTGGCATTTCATGGGTGAGTGTGCTTGTGATGAAAATCCTCAGATTCCTCTTTTCTTGCTCTGCAAATTTCTCTACTTCTAACATTTTCATCTGTCTGAATTTATCTGGAAGAAAACTGTTCAACAGGAGGGTCAGGAGAGCAAAGAGATAAATCAATCTAAGCCTGAAGGATCAACACATCCACACCTTTCTGCATGATGCGTCCTTCTTGACCCATGCTATAACTCCAGCTTTTATGATTGAAAACAAATGACCTTACTTCTATTAAAGCTCATTTTCCATTAATCATTCACCAGTCTAAATTAGAAGTTACTCTGCTCATACAGTAAAGAAGTCATATGTGTTGTAACACCATCCTCCTGCTAAACTAATTACTCACTAAGTGGGCATCTATCATTTGGCTATAAGATACTTGATTGCTTGAGATACGCCCAAGAGGTCAAAAAATGCTGGCTACAGGTGCTTGTCTGTTTCTGAAGCTCCTGTCTCAGGTCTTGTAATAATTTCCACTAGCTGAAATAATTACAGTGGATACAAAGGTTAACCCCATGCCTGCCTAAAGACCTCAGTATCTCAGGACATTACATCTTGTTGTGGTTTAACCCCAGCCAGCAACTAAGCACCACGCAGCCGCTCACTCACTCCCCCCCCACCCAGTCGGATGGGGGGGAAAATTGGGAAAAAAAGAAGCAAAAACTGTTCTTATCCCAACCCACAGGTTAATAGAACAGAAAAGAAGAAACTAATAATGATAATGAGAACACTAATAAAATGACAACAGTAGTAATAAAAGGATTGGAATGTACAAATGATGCACAGTGCAATTGCTCCCCACCCACTGACCGACACCCAGCCAGTCCCCGAGCGGTGATTCCCTGCCCCCACTTCCCAGTTTATATACTAGATGGGACGTCACACGGTATGGAATATCCTGTTGGCCACTTCGGGTCAGCTGTCCTGGCTGTGTCCCCTCCCAACTTCTTGTGCCCACTTCTTGTGCCCCTCCAGCTTTCTTGCTGGCTGGGCATGAGAAGCTGAAAAATCCTTGACTTTAGCCTAAACACTACTGAGCAACAACTGAAAACACCAGTGTTATCAACATTTTTCTCATACTAAACTCAAACCATAGCACTGTACCAGCTACTAGGAAGACAGTTAACTCTATCCCAGCTGAAACTAGGACACATCTCCAGGAAATGATGATTGTGGTTGTGTTATTCTAGTGAAATGTCTGAAGTAATTGCAGCGCATGATGGGACAAGGGAGAAATGAACATGTGTCATCAAGACTGTTGGCACAATACAATAATAACTAGATGAGTAAAGTGATAGAGAATGCCGCAGAATTAGAAGCAATTTCCCTTATCAGCTTTTTCTAGTAGGATTCCCTCAGGGACTTGCAGAAATTAAAAACTGTGATTGTCCGTTCTGAAAAACAGAGGTAAGTACACTGATATCCTGGCTGACATTTTCAACATCCAATCTATTGCCTTTTGGAAGGGTTCAACCCTGGATCCTGTTCTCAAGCAGGCAGCTGACACCACAAGCTATCTCAGTAAGGGTTTCAGAGTGTAAACAAGAAACAGATTTGCAAACAATAGTATTATAGCAGAGAAGGAAGCCCAAATGTATTTTGATGCTAAATGGAAAGATAGCAGGGAAGGAAAGTCTGAGACCCACTGCTCCAATAATATTTCCACTACAGTCCACAAAGAGCTCTCCAAGTTGTTTTGTGAAAATGAAATACCACTGTTGTCTTGTGGGTTGTTGTTTTGTTTTTCTTTTGTGTTGTTTTTTTTTTTTAAACAGAATGCTTATGAAATGCTTTTGAATTGTTATTGCTCATTGTGGGATGATTGCATTTTCCTGCAGAGCAGTATGAGATGTGTTTATTGAGGAGAGGCACAGGGTACATACATCGCTATGCAGTAAGATACCACAGCAATTACCCACCCTAGCTCCCTGTCTCTACACTACAGATACTGGCAGTAACTTTAGCTGAGGGCCATAAAGCCTGATGTAGGGCAACCAGTGAATGTGTACAGGTACCACAGTATAGAAATACACCTGACTCCTGAATCTTTCAACAGGTAAGCAACAGAAAGCAGGACTTTTAACATTGTGACCCTATTTCAAATTTGCAGCTCTAATGGAGGCAACACTGCTTCTGCAATCATGGTCAGCACTGCACCAAAACCACTGCAATAGCAGGATACCTTTAACAGTCCAAGAAAACTAAGGGAAGAAATGTATCTTCCACAGAAATCACATCCTTATTAACCAGCAGGAATCCATGCTTAGCTGTGAAGCTTCAAAGGCACTTTCTAAATAATTAGATGAAGCTTTGTGTGATGACAGATTTCTTCAGGAGACCAGCATCATCACTGCAACAGCAGCCCCAGGTTTTCATTGGAGCACACTAATACAAGCAGGCATGATGGCAGAGTATTACTAACGTGCCAGCACTACTCCAAACATACAGTGACTACAATCATCAGTGTATTTTTATTACCTTTGTAATTACTGACTCTTAAAAATCTTCCGAAGAACAAATGAATGAACATAAGCCCCATACACCACATGCAAGATTTGTTGTATGGGGGAGGGAGAAGACAGAAAAATAAAGTGGAAGTGGTAGAAATGAGCACTTGGCTCTCTTGATTCCTACTCTGGTATCTTGTCTACAAGGCTGTTCTGCTCTAGAGAAGCTGTAGCTACAGGCCTGTTCAGCATGAAACAGGCTGCCTCCATCACTCCCTTAGCTGGGTAAAGACGTGCACAATACAAACTTATGGGAGTAAGTTCAACCTCTGAAATCCTTTTGCCAATGAAGATTGTGTAAGCCTAAGATAACATTATGTTGCAGTTTTTTGCCAGCTATTAGCTGAATGGGAAGGAAGCTAGTTAAACTGACAGAGATGATGCCTAACATTGATTTTGCAATTGATTTCACTAAATTGTTGTCCACACAAACCCCAGTGTGGACATTCCTGAATTGGTTTAAAATTGACTTATAATGATTTAGCTTATGTTGACTCTTTATTGACTCAGGTTGTGGCCACAGTAAGGGAAAAAAAGAAAAAAAAAGAAAAAAAAAAAGCTTTCTTTGTGACAGAACGCAGCAACATGTCCTGTGAAACAACCTAACAAGAACAACAAGGTTGGCCAATATATGTTCTTATCAACATCAAGGTTTACAGATTTGTCAAAGACAAGACATAAAGCCAAGAGGATGCTCATGTAATTGCAAAAGATTCATAGACTGTATTTTAAAGAAAATAACCCACTTCATCTGGGAGTTACTTCGCCTCAGCTGAGGCGAAAGTATGTGTGCGCTCTCGGCCCCAGCCATTTGCTTCGGTTTGTCCACTTTATTCTGTGTTTACTGGATAATCAGCGTTTGTGCTGGCAGCTATCACACTCAGATAAGGACAGGCACTTCTTAAAATACCCTACTCCAACTGTTTGCAAGTGCTAAGCCCCTAGGAGATGTTTATGCTGACTTAATGTGCTTTGAAGAGCAGTTATCCCATAATACATGGAAGTCCAGTTGTACCATAACACCAAAGCCAACTTTACGACTCACTTCCAGAGTAAGAACAGTGGCCACAAAAGTCCTGTCAGGCTACACAGCAACCTCAGTGCCAACACTAGACTCCAAACAACAGCCCAGCATGGGCACACCACCTTGACTGCTCACTAGTGGAAGGTGGCTCAAGAGCCACAGGCCTACTGTTGAGTCCTATAGCAATATAAACCATTTTCATAATGGTTGTGGAATATGAGAAGAGGGTTGTGCATCAACGTAAGCTGGCTTAAGCAGAACCTCACCTTCACTGGAATCAGGGCATGTCTGGAGCTGGAACATCTGCATTCCTGATGCAAAGATTTAAAGGCAGGTGGTTGTGGATCAATGCGAGTTTAACAACTGATAGACATCTCTATGCTGACACTTATATTGAAGGAAAAAAAAAAAAGGGGGCAGTTGCCTTTTGACAGTGGTAAAACCTAGCTCTTGACACAGGCCCAACTATTCGAGTTTGCTCATTTATTTTCAACTTTGAAATATCCTCTATAGAGATGTATTTGGCTTCATAATTGCAGATGCGAAATTAAAGTCTTCTTCACCTTCCCTGGACAATCATTTTTTTCCTCTCCGCACAGTTTATAGGAGCTCACTCTTTGAATTTTTTTTAATAACTTGTGTTGTGTCTGGCACTTTGGGGAGTGCCTATGACAGAAAGCACTTTATTACTTCTCTGTTTGAGTTCACTGCAGAGCGCTCACCAGGCCCTATCACTGAAAGAATGAATCTAGGCAGCAATTTAATCAAGCAGTGATTGAAAAATTAAAGGTGGCGGTCATTAATATGGATTTAGGACTTCTTTTGTTTGAATGTGTTTTAGCTAGAGAACATGGCAGTTGGTTTTGGGGTTTGTTTTTTTCCCCCTCTGAAAGAGAGAGGAGGGGGAGAGGGGGAACACAAAGGAAACCTCTTCAGGCAGATCATTTCTCTCCTCTTAGTATTCAAATAAAAGCCAAGGGAACAGGTTACACAGAGTGCATATTGTTATCCTTAGGTAAACACCCAAGTGTAATTTCAGCAACCACAAGCGCATCTCTGTGTATAAGCAAAGATTCAGCCATAGAAACTCCGGTTGGACCAGCACCAGAAGGGAAAAATTCTGCCCAAGACATGAACAAATCTTGAGATTGAATCATCAGCCTGGCTTATGAAGAAATAGATACTTTTTAGTAACCAGGAGTATACTCTAAAGATACATGGAGTAAGGATGTTTTACATTTAAAACAAGAACTAAGATCTTTGAAAGCTGATAGGAAACAAGGCGAGTAAACTGCTACACAATAATACAAAATGAATCTGAAGGTCCAGCACAAAAGCAGTGTCCATGCCTCTTTTGGTTAGAGGAGAAGGGACTTATATATATATCTCCATATATATATTTGTGTCTATCTCCCTTGTAGAAATTTGACTATGCATTGACTGTTCCCTTGCACATTCTGCAGCCATTTACAACAGTAAAGGATGTGGAACATACCACGACAGTTTGGATCAGATTTCAAATCAAGTCTTTGCATGGAAAACGTCCGCATCAGTCAACTTAGCTGAAGGAACAGAGATGCCAGAATTTTCATCAAACCTTTTTGTATTGCCTTCATTTACAAATTACTACTGTAAATTTATGGAGTAAATTCATATTAAAGCTGGCTCAAAGTTATTCTGTTTAACTTCTTGTAAACACCTTTGTTCATGCACTTACTTCAATTTAAACAGTTTATAGCACTTTAAATCATCTGAGAAATAGGGACAAGCCAGGATAAGAATGGCCATGCAAAATTTGCTTCTGCTTAATTATGAATACTTTAAAAAAAAAAAAAAATCTTAGCCAAACTAACACAAGGTACATACGATATTGGCCTTCATTTCTTCCCCAGCAATGAGTAGCTCCTGCCTAGGCATCTTTGCAAAAACATCAGACACACCTCATCTTCCATAAAGTGTTGAAAAAATTAAAAGAAAACACAAAAAAAAGCATAGGCAAACAAAGAAGATTATTTGTGGAATATTAACAAAAGCCTTGTCTGAATAAGGATTACCAGAGCTTGCACTTCAGCTAATAGACTTGTTTTCCCCAAAAGACTTATTTTTCCCCTTTTCCTTTTTTCATGTTTGGCCAAAGTAGGTGATTCACATTTTCCCTAGATGTCTCTTGTTCTAGCACACAGAAGAACATCTTCATAAGAAGTCGCTTGAGCAGAAATCTAAAGCCCATATTCAAAGCACTTAGACTAGTAAGAAGGAAAGTTACCTACAAAATGGCTCTGGAGAGAAGTATGTTTGCATGCAACTTCGGATGATTTTTGCTAACTAACACTTACATAATTGCCTGATTCCCAAGGGATTCATATAATTTAAGTATGGGGTGTCTGAAAGAGAGTGAGTGCTAGAAGGCGTATACCCGGTAATTCAATCCCACATGCCCCTGGGCACAAACATAATTGTATTATAAAGTAGCTCTGCCAAAAATGAAAACAATTAAAGCACAATACATATGTCACTGCTTAGAGTTAAGAAGGGTGGTTTCATTTTTTGTGCATACCCACACCAGTAAACACAAAATAGAACAACTCAGTGAACACTGCTTGAAAATACAGTAATGAGATACTGCAATATCATGTGTGTACTGGAGACGTTACATAGTCAGAATCAAGGCTTTGCCAATTCACTGGCAAGAGAGCTCTAATTTGATCAGTGTTCTTTAACCATTTTGTTAAACGGTTAAATCAACATTTTTAACATCAAGGATAGCTGTGAGTTGAACTTCTCCAAGAACCCAGAGAAGGGCAAAGAGCTCTCTCTGAGAGTGCTGGCATTTCTCCTCTCTTCTGCATCTGAGTGTCCTATGACAGGCTGAAGTAAAACAAAATCTGTTTGTGCTGCTCATGGTTGAGGTTAGTCAGAACAACTCCAAAATGCAAGACTCATACACAACTTCATCACATAAAGAATTCTGACAGATACTGGGAAGACAGGGGCAAGGCAAACACAGTAACCATCTAAAGAATAAAAAGTATAAAGAACAAGCTATGGTAGAGCAGCAAGGAAGTAGGAATCGCAGCAATGACCAGGATTCCTATTGAACCCTCTGGCCCAAGGAAGTCTCTTAGGCCAATGTTTTTCAGAGTAGGCTTGGATTTTGTCCAGTATCAAATGCGTTCCAGTTTTGTAAATGCTAAGCACTTCAGCTGATGCCCAGAGAGGCTCCACATGATCAGCATCTCTGAAAATCTTGGGAAATGTCTGCCTCCTAATACAAGACACTTTTGAAAAGGCTGGACTGTACTTCTCTGCATGTCAGCCTCCCCATCTGCAAACTAAGCATGAAAATATTCTCCCATCATGAAGGAGTAGCATACAGCTTCCTTGCTGTTTGCAAAGCTCTTTTGAAAGGGGAGAATAACCAACACTGTAAAAAAGAAAAATCGTCATTATTGCTATTCAGATGCCTCATAGCAATACAGCCCACTTTCAACACCTCTAGGGACTTCCTCTTCCTAATAAAAGGTTCAAAATCATGAATGGCCACAAAAGAAACCTAAAGAGAACAATGGAAGATGCAGATCTGGTTGAGAGAGAACCACGAACAACTACAAGGAAACCCAAGTTCCTACTACTGCTACTACCAAAGAAGTAGCTACCTGATAAATATGCGGTGGCAACTCACCAGCAAGTGTAGAAATTTATTTTTGCCGCTGAATTACAAGGACTTGGAGACCTTCTAGGGCACTTCATTTCCTGGCAAGTCACTTGAACCAGTTACCTACAGAGCATTACCTCCACAGCTGCTGACACACAGTAACTCTGCAAGTCTGCTGTCATGCACAGCAACAGACCTCACACTAAAGCACTTCAGAGTATTATCCCTTTATTTTTCTGCAGTCAACCTTTACCCTTAACAAGATTGTTTTTAACCACTGCTTCCTCTTTCCACCTTTGCTTTGCAGGACAGCAAGCCCAGGCAGCACAGATCACCTGATACGATGCTTTCAGCGTCAGTCTTACTGTTCCATTACATGGCAGAGTTTAATGTGCACACGCTGGGTCTGTCAACCCGGTAGCAACTCCACCACTCTTCAGCACAGCTCTGCCAAGCACCTTGCGGAGCTGATGTGTCCTTCCTGCTTTCTCTTCCCTTTCTCTGCACTTTGCTCAAAACAGGTCTTCTGCTCCCTGCCGCCAAATAACCTTTGTCAGCCCCCAGGGACTCAAAGGAGGAGCCACATTGTTCGTTCTCAGCCCAGCAGCCCGCATTACTGCCTCAGTATGAAAAACTACAGCTAGCGTATAGCGTAAATTGTTACTATCGCTCCCTTCCTCTCATAAAGCAGGCACTGCCGATACCAGGCTGCTGTGCTTCATGCATAATTCATCAGGTTCCTTAATGTGCAAAGCTCTCCTCTGAAGCTCTTTTCTCTGCATTAAAGTTATCTGGGGGGGAAAAGGTGTCCACCCAGCCCCTACTTGAAATATTAAGAGGACACCTGAATTTTAAAGTGCCTGTTGGCTTCTTTAATTTACTATAAAAGCAAAAGCATCAGCAGTGTCCCCATGACCCCAAGGTCCAGGATGGGACAGAGCCCCAGAAGGTCACAGGGATAGAAGACCAAGCTCTGCCATAGGAAATACAGCTGTGGCTGTACTGCCTGGCACTTAATTCTGTTAAAAAAACAATCCTTCATAAAAGCCCTAAGCCTGGAAGCCTTTGCTGTCAAGATACACAGGACAAAGGAGAGCGCAATGCACTCCTGGCAGCATGCTCTGTGTTTTTTCCAAAGGCTCCACTTGAACAATATCGTCCTGCAGAGTTACTGCATGACAGTACTGCGCACATAAAGACCCCCATGAACTTTTAACTATTTTTAGCCTTTGGTAGAGTCTCAGACTGCTTTTGGACACTTGCTAACCACCTACACAGCCAACTGACAATTTCTAACTGCTTCCTTCTACCCGCCTGTTCCACCCCAGCCAAACAGCACACTATCTTCATGCCTACCCTCACATGCATGCAGTCTTCCCATTCCCTTCAACTGCAAAGCCCGGAGCTTCCTCCAGTTCTTCATCCAACACCTCTTCCACACCTCTCCTTCAAATAAATTTACTCCAAAAGCCCTACATATTCTGTCTCTTTCCTCCCAGTTGCTGCAGAAAATTTGAGGTTGTGGGGTGATGAGGAAGGGACAGCTTTGCTAAGTCCTCTCTAACCCCTACCCCACACCTTTAAATTTCCATCACTCCAGGATCAGCACACGATATATTAAACTATTTAGTGTTCTATTATTCACCATAAATAAAACCACACGTGTCTTACTAGCACTGCAGTTGGGGCTGCTGGCAGAAGACCATTCCTGTCTGGGATCTATGGCCTCTGGTACACAGCTGCACAGACTAGCTACTAATACCAGCCTCTTTCAGCCGCTGAAATCTAGTAGCACTGATGTCACTCTGTAAACAACATCACACTCACATACGCCCATTGATGCTGCCTTCTCATGCCACTCTGTTGCAGAGGCAGGGCCAACTGTCAAAGACTCTTGCTGGAGATCCATGGATGAGAAACCATTAGCAATTGAGAACGTAAAGGTGTAAATGGAGTAAAGGACGCCATAAAACACACCAGGGCTGCCATTTCTCCCTGCTTCAACCAGTAATGACTAGAAACTGGTGCATTGTCAGCTGCACAAACCTCCAGACTACTCTTCTCCAGTCTTTTAATCTGTCCTGGTTCAACCTCCCCCCACCCCTTCCTTTGTAATTGTAAAGCTGGGTCATTTTGGCTCACACCTGAGTTTAATATTGACAGGTTTGTTGATGCCAGCTGAGGGCAAGGAGCAAGGCTCTTCCAAAACTAAGGCAATTTCTCAGTTTCTGCCTACTGTTATACAGTCCTTTTCACATTTTCCCTACAGCAAATAACCGTAAGAAATGTTCACACAACAACAGGGTGTAAAAAAAACCCAACACCAACATGAAAGAGTAACATGACATCTATTTCTACAGTAACAAAACAATTACTAACTAATAAGAACCAAACAAACCAAGCAGGACACAAACACAAGGAAACATTTTCTAATAAAGCTTCCTGCTCGCTGAAGTGGCAAAGAGATGTGTGGCTATTTCCCTTTAGAAGGGTAAAAAAAATGCTTACAGCAGGCTGTAAAAGAGGTCATTGGTTTGTGAGGTTTTGCTCTTGTCCTGATACTTCTAATTCAGGCCATGGTTACAGTTTAACATCCAGAAATGGGTTGAATGCAAGAGCTTACTGCCTTCTCCCCTCCACACCAACCCAACAAATTCAAACAAGAGAGGGCAGACAAAGCCTAACAAAGAGCCAAACTCTCTTCCCCGTAGAGGGTCGAGAGAGGACCTCCAGCTGTTATAATGAGCTGTGATGGGACACAGCTGCTCCAAGGCAGAGACAAGCTGCTGCAGGGTTGCGCTGCTTCTGAGAGGGGAGCTTTTGCTTCTTATCTTTGCTTAAACCACATTGGTACCAAGAAGGAACCTCAAGTGAAAACTCCACTTGACAAGAAATTTCAAAAACACTGATATGCTGTAAGTCACCACAAGACAGATGATAAAGTGCCTATCGTGCCCGCTAATACAATATCTTCCCCTCAACACCCTGTAGGCAGTTACATGGCACAATTCAGCAAAGCTAACTTTCAGTGAGAAAATACAGGCATAGGAAGCCTGCTACACACCACTACAGCACTTCAATCAGGCTAACATAGCCTGTTTTTTTTTGGAAAACAAAGTTACCCAGAGGAAGTATTTTACTACCACAACCATACTACTCCCTCTGCCTCAGACTTGGAGGAATCCAAGCATTATACTAGGCAGACAGGATCTCTTCCAAACAACAGAATCTCATACTATAAAAACCAGCACTGGACTTTTCCCTTTCCTGCTGCTTATGTGCCTCCAGGGCTGCTTCTTCCCCTTCTGCAGGGAATGGGAAGCCCAGCCTCTCCTCTGGCCTCCAGCCCAGCAACCATGCATTAAGCACCAATGGTTCTACCCATCCCTCATGAATCTTCCTAACTGGTTTTACTCCTTTACATTTTTCCTCGGACAGTTCATCTCAGTCTGTAGCTCCAAAACCTGCACCTCCAGCTTTCTCCTAGCATTCACCTCCTCCTTGGTAGTTTGCAGCCCCTAGTTCTCATCAGGTAACTGGTTCCAGCTGGGTAGGTAGCCAGGCCCATCCTTAACCATTTCTGGTACACCACCTGGTCTGTTCAATAAGCCCAGCAGAGAAAAAAACACTGGGATTTGGTTCATCTTATTACAAATATAGGAAAGGGAACCTTCAGAGACTTGGACCATACTTACACACACGACCCATCACCAACCTAAAGCCCACATGAAATAGTGCATCACTCTGTTTTAAACTGACAAGAAGGGTCTAGAGCACAAGTCTTATGAGGAGCAGCTGAGGGAACTGGGCTTGTTTAGCCTGGAGAAAAGGAGGCTGAGGGGAGACCTTATCACTCTCTACAACTACCTGAAAGGAGGTTATAGCGAGGTAGGTATAAGTCTCTTTTCCCAAGTAACAAGACAAGAGGAAATGGCCTCAAGTTGTGCCATGGGAGTTTTAGACTGGATATTAGGAAAAATTTCTTCACCAAAAGGGTTATCAAACATTGGAACAGGCTGCCCAGGGAAGTGGTTGAGACCATCCCTGGAGGTATTTCAAAGACGTGTAGATGTGGCACTTAGGGACATGGTTTAGTGGTGGACTTGGCAGTATTAGCTTAATGGTTAGACTCAATGACCTTAAAGGTCTTTTCCAACCTAAACAATTCTATGAAAGTCATATACCCTTGCATGAGGTGTAGTGATATTGGAGAGGCTGGCCCTACCGCACAGAGTTGTGCCAGGCTTCAGAATGAGCAGACAGGAAGAGTTTGACCTTTTAGACCCACAGAGCGTTGCTCAGTTAGTGAGCACACAGAAAAGCTGATTTCTTTTGCTGCCAGCCATCCTGCACCTGAAGGATGCAGATGCCACCTAGAAAGGTCTGCAGGAGAGAGCGTATATTGCTTTACAGGCAGACTGTCTAAGCCTGGGACTGGGTCTAGGCTGAGCATATGGTCCCCATAACATATGTAAGAACCAGCTACCGCCTAGAGGGAGGAAGGTGGCTTAAGCCGGAATAAGAAAGCTGCAATGCCACAGGGTGATTTTGTGCCCCGTGGAGGTAGAGTTCATTTTAGGCAATTATCTCATATGCTCCCTACCAACTGCTCTCCTCAATGATGATGGGCTGCAGTCCATACTAATAAAGACAATGAAAGTGATCTGGACACTGGAATGATTCCAGGAATAAATTCCCACCTCCCCAAAGGCTGGAACAATCTAGCAAAGAAGGGCATCACGCAGCACATATGGTATGCCAGGAGGGGAGAGCTGGAGCCAATCTATTTCATCACCTATGAAGGAAAAAGTAAAAGGAGCAAGTAAAAGGAACAAACAACTTGTTAGAAAGAAACAAGACAACATTTCACGTTGTTTAGGATGACCTATTGGGCAGCGCAGATATGATGCAAGTAGTGTCTTTGTGTGCCCTCTTTCTCCTAAAAAAACAGTCAATTTTGGACAACAGGAAAAGTTACCTGTTTCACAAGCCTGACCAGTTGCTTCAAGCACAGACTGAAATAAAGATACTAATCTGATTCTTAGGAGGGATTATGTTTCTATTGCTAATGGATGCTAAGTTATACTCATTGCCTCTCTATTCAAATTGGAATTCATAAGGTCAGATATGGTTCCAGATCTCTATAGTTCTTTTTCCTTCCACCATGCTTTAAGAAACTTGCACCAACATGAACAACGTGAGCATTTGGCTCTGCCTGACCATATACGTGCAGGTGAAAATAAAAGGAGATGATATATTTGAAACTAGTAGATGCGTGACAGAAGTTGCATTAACTAGCTTTGCGGTGAATTGGCTAATCTCCTTTTCCACTATGTCTGATCTCTATAATGCCAAGAGAGCAGTGAGAGTGCACAGAGATCATACCAGGCTTACATGCAGGAGGAAATCAATATCCGTGCTCTGCCCTGGCCAGCCACAGGGAGCCATGAGATGTGATGCGGCAGTCAGTGCATGAGTGTCCACAGGGGTCCGGAATCAGTGCTCACCTTGGACCGGAGCTCACTTTCATCAGCTGCGATGCAATCATGGGACATCTTGCTCAGATTTCCTTTTCTGAGCCATTCTGTGCCCTTACATGGCCAGTCTTCAGACTTTAATTCCCACCAGAATTCCCTTCTGCTTATATATATAGCTCCCATTCCTACAGCCCTGCACTCACATGGGAAACAGGGCTTTGGACCCGAGTTTTACCTAAATTTAACTATTCTGAAAAGGGGCCTTAACAGGTGCTACAGCTTTGCTTCACTGATTTCCCTTTGCATTTTCAGGTTTACATAAAGGTGCCTCAGTGGAAACTGGAATCAAGCTCTCTATTTCTAAATCCTGACATATAAAAGTCACTGCTGCTTAATTCACGTGCCTTTTTCCCATATCCCCCAGTCTCAGTGTTTTTCGTTATAAAACCTGTCATGGAGAAGGAATGCATTTAACTGGATCATGCCTAGTTCTATGAGGTTGGTACTAAGTCCTAAGGGAGAATAGCTTGTTCATTTTTTTGCCAAGCGTAAGTTACATTAAATATGCTGGACCTGTGCAGATTTCTGCTAAGGTGCCTCTGTAAAATCGAAATTCATTTGTCTTTTAAATGGCTGGAAATGCTCATGAAACATAAATCATCCCCCTTCCTCACTCACCCCACAAACTTCATATATATTATACAAACATATGGATATTAAAATTATACATAACTTTTAAAGTAAGTGGTATCTGCCTTTGAGACATTGGGCAGGTAAATTATAGCCTCAGAGACTAAGGAAAAGATTTGGGGACCATTAGATATATGGTGCTATGAACATCAAAAGCAGAATAAATTCAAGCTGAGGTAATTTTAAAAGTTGGATACTCTCCAATTCCTCTACAAGAAAGTCGAATGGAACAAGGGCACTGGAACATAGTGTCCCAGTGGGAACTGAGAGCAGAAGAGGCTTGGACACGGAATCTGCATTTAGTTTATTATTTGGTTGGTACTTAAACTGTCAATCTAACTTGGCTTTCTGCCTCCTCAAATTAAAACAGCACAACTTTACAACCTTAGTGTTTTGGTCTGTCTCTAGGGATCTCTTGCAAACATTTACACCCTTCCAAAATCTAACAGAACACAGAAACACGGGGCCTGCAGCTTTTTAAGGTGATAAGGATAACAGAAAAGGAAAATGCAATACTTTGGTAATACTTATCTTGCTTTTTGTGAAACTCTCTTAACGTTTCCAAACAACTGCAGAAACCAATTGAATGGATTTAACATGTAATGTATTTGCAGTTATATATACATCCATATGCAATCTTGTGCATATCCGGTGCTGTGTATAGGGTGCCGAGTTGCCATGAAGCAAATGGGATGACATTTAAATCAGAGAGCCCTGCCCAGCAGGAAGCTCTCCAGCAATGCCCACTGCAGGCAATGGCTGAGCAGCACCACTTCCAGTAGCACAGGCCTGCTGGGGCTTAACTGGTCCTTGAGCACTGAACACTATTTTGAATTTCTCTGTCCTCACAGGAGCTGCTAGATACTTAACCCTGCACACTCCTAATAGCTTTGCTGATTTTTTGCGTTTTGAGTTGCAGTCCATGTGCTCAGGGAAGCTACTGAGCATAAGGTCAAAGCTGTTTCACTTTTTCTGGCATAAGGACCTTTATCCCTTACCACCTTGCCCTTTAGTACTTCTATGTGGCAGAAGGCAGGGATGGAGATAAGAATTAGCTTATATTTAATGTGCAAAAAGATCCAAAGCCCTCTCTTTATAGACAGTTCTGCAAAAAAAGACCAAAGGGCTTTTAAATGAAAAAAGCCAGGCTTTGCTAAAGTATAAAACAGAAGAGTTAACATTTAAATTAAAGAAAAAAAAAACTTGGAAAAAAACTATTGCAGAAAGAAGAGAAATGAAAATGGGTTATAACCAATACTCTCTTCACCCATGGTCTCCTTGCAAGCAGGTCCTTATACCCAAGCTTTATTCTTGCCATCGGTCACTTTCTGCAGCAAACTGTGCCCACTTCTTAAGTCCTTAAGGACCACGGTCCTTAAGAAGTTTTCTCTGTCCCCCAAGTGGCTGCTCTCAGCTCCGTGCAGTGACTCTTCCCCCTCCCATACTCAGTGTCTCTGAAAGTCCCTTCCCTTGCTCCTTCTCAGGTCATGTCCAGGGAAGGGGTGATCTCCCTCCCGTGCCTGAGGGGTTCGCCTGACTCAACCATCCCATTTACAGGAACGTGAGCAAAACAGTTGAGACTGCACAGGTCAAACACACAGCCTGTCACAAAGCATGATCCTGGGAAATTAATGGGAAGTCTTGACTGCTTCTTTCAAACAACTGTTGAAAGTCTGCTGTGCAGCAGACAGCATTCAGGGCTCTTTTTTGCAGATAGAAATACAGTGAAAATCCAAATAAATTTGACCCATGGCATCTGAATATGTTGTCATCTGATATCTGCATTTTCAATGATGCAGTATAGCCTATGACAACTTTATTCCCCAGTGAGCACTGCTTGGGCATCATCACCATGACCTTCTCCACTGGTTTAATACCTCTGCAATTTATGGCAGCAATAGATTGTGCTGCTGGCAACCAACACGGAATCTTTTAACTAATATCTGCAGAGCATGTATGGATACAAGGAAATTGCAGCCACAGTACTAAAAGACCAAAGCAATGACAGACTTCTGAGCTCCCCCAGCTGCACTGCAGGCCAGTTTGGGGTGAAAATGTTTCTTCGAGGCTTGGAAAGTCTCACATTTTCTGTGACTCCATTATCTGGTGCCTAGAAAATGGGAGCTCAATGCGGTGCCCTACTACCAGATATCCTGCATCAGTGCTGCTGATGGGCTCTGCTGAGTAGCTATATCCAGCACACGGAGATCACCGCACAGAACGTGATGTGACGGTCACTGCCAGCAGGCAGGTGCAACTTCATGGGACTCAAAATGCAACCTCACATTGAAACCCTCCTCTTCTCACAAGGCCAAGGAGGAGAGGAGTAAATCGTCTTTGTTGTGTGTCTTAGCATGCAAGAAGCCTTACATAGGGCAATAAAAAAAGCTGAGAAGCCTTTTCCGTCAAAATGATGACGTTGCTGCAATGTGACCAGTTTTGCAAGCTACATGGCACCTTTGATGCAAGAAAGCATTTAAGCAGGGGCAAGGGTCTGAACAGAGGTGATAAGAGAAACAGGAGAGAATACTTAAATCACAGCAATATCTTAATTCTGAATTGCCAGCGGAGGAAAAGGAGGACTACCAAGCACAGTGCTAGGCTCAGTGATACAAGGAAACCCTATTGTCTGACCAGGTGAGAAAATCTGTTGACTTTAGTTATGATATTTTCTTGGTGGTAGACCGATATGTAATACTCTGAGTAGGTTAGCATATATAATCCAAAACCACTTCTCTCCCCATCTGCAGATTCAGTGAAGCTTGTAAAGGATACCATGTCAGTAATTTTAAATATTCATGCAGTGTTCATCAACCATGTGTCCCAGTAAACCTACAAGGACAACCTTGGGCTTTCTAGGCGATTCCTCTTCAAAAATAGTACTCTTGCATGCAAACGTTTGCCCGCATGCTGCAATGACAGCATATGCTGCTGCTTGCAACATTAAACATTATTCAAAGGAATAACGTTCATGCTATTAACACAACAGTGCACACACTGTGAAATGCCTTATCCCTTCTAGAGCTAAGTGGAATAGAGAGCTGTTACACCCTTCCCTGAAGTGTCTTGTCAAACAGCATCATTCTAACACCATCTCCCCCTTTTGCTCATCACATTCAAAGAATACCCTGCAAAGACATTCCCTAACCCTAACAAGACTTATTTTGTCAAGACTTCATCTTCTGCTGAGAGCTGGAGATGTCATCATTGTCCTGCATCTTATCTCTAGTGCCTTGCTGTAGAGGGAAAAGTATCTCCCTTACAGACAGGATTACAGTCTCAGACTGACAGTAACAGGTATTACTGTACTGCATTAGGTAAATTACATCAACTTGAACTAGACAAGGGATGTATCTTGAAATATGAAAAAAGGCAGTCACATCTTTAGGTTTCTTTCAACAACCATTTTCTCTACATCACAGTGGGAACACACCAAAAGGAAACAGAAAACAACTGCAACAGGGCATCAACTAGAAACTGTAATTTGGATCTTCTGCTTTGCATAGGACCTCCTACTAGATAGTAGCTATCCAAAAACTACTTCAGCCCAAAGAGTTCACAGCCTTATATGTTTTTTAATTTTAATTTTATTTTGATGTGTCTTTACCATTTTGTTGCTCATTTCTTATCCATCAGGTCTGGTCACTCTCTGTGGCTCGATCTGAAGCCCACTGAAGTCTGCCTCATGATTTTGGAAGACTCTGTTATTCAGTGATATGCAGGGGGGAGGAAACTGCCCGTGCAATGTAATATATGGAAACATTTTACTTAACTGTCTGTCTGTCCACAAAATACAAAACAAAAAAATCTAGCAGCCTGTTTCATGTACTTCACTCTCTTCGACTATACAAGAATTAATTCTTCCCAATTTCTATTGTTAGTATCAGCTAATTCCTAAATTATTTATAAAGATTAACTAATAACACCACTAACCTATCAGAAAAATAAACATTTAGAACAAGAAACATTTTAGATTGAGAGAGACCGCTACCAGCAAGACCTCCGAGAGCCGACTACTACCTCTTTTTGCTCTCAGCATCTATTTTTCTACCCTCCTCAGTCTTGCATAACGAGATTTAAAGGTGCATTTGGTATTAACTGCTTTTTGAGGTCTTATCTGCAGATGAAAATCTGCTCAAGACAGATATTACCAATGTTTAATTCATTGTTGAGGAAAAGGATCCTCGTGTTTTGTGAATCTTGAAAAGTATGTGGATAATGCCTCTCATTTCCAACAACCCAAGTTAAAAACAGTAACATTGCACAGTTTTCTCTGTATCTACAAAAATACTTTTCTTGTACAAGCACAGAAAATAATGCCCTTCCTCTCCTCACTAGCCCCATACCAGAAGAATAGAGAAAAAGACTAATGATAGTAATTTTAAAAAATGAGCACTTATCCATTCAATCAAAATTAATAAGCATGCTCCATATGAACAGGACTATTAATGACAAGGGCCATTTTGTCTAAATATTCTGCTTCTAATAGAAACACACTTGATTTAGTAAGTGCTGCTTCAAAACAAGGGACTGCTAAGGGTCAACCAAGCACACTCCTGAGCAAACTATAAATGGTCTGGATAAATGAGTTTACTCTTAAAGCAAGCGAAAGAAGAAGGACACCAGCACTATCCAACTCAATTCAATCTTCCATCAAGTACAAAGAACGTCATCTCAGGCACAGGACATTTTTGAGCACTTCAGGATGGTTTTCTATTATTTAAAAAGATGTTACTTCAAAGTTTTCAGTCTGGTTGTAATAGCAGTTGTTCCAATGACTAGAAACTTCAGTTAATTTATTTTGCTAACAACCCTACCCCTTTAGGTGTGACACACTGGGCCTGGTACTCATCTCTACTACATTACTGAACTTGATGTGGCAAAAAAGCAAAGGGAGTTATTAAAGTTTATGTAAAATACTGTAATGGAGGAAGGAAGAAACACATGCTTCACCTTTTTTACTCCTCCCCCAAAACAGAATTTCAAATTTGCCTGACTGCTTTGTTTTACACCCTCATCACTGATGACTCTGGGCTTGCACAGATCTGGCAATAACACTAATGAATTAGCAGTCTATGCCTATACCAAACTGGAGCTGAGAGGTGGATTGCAGAGACACAAAATACAGCTGTTCTGGGGTATTGTCAATAATACAGTATTGTGGCAGCAACCAAAAGTTCTGTAAAATGTAATAGACCATTATCATTGACTTACCAAGGAAAGATTTTCGGAGACAAATTGTAATACTTCTTTTGCAAACTCCAGCCCCTGCCAATCCAACTCTCTAGGATCTGTGATGAGTTGTTTGTGCTTATGTGAAAGGTTCCCAAACTATGGTACATAAACAGGAATCAAGATGACCATCTTTTTCTCTTGAGAAGACTGGGTATTGCCTGAACAACTACCCATCTGCCTCTGTACATTGCCTGATACGGAGTCAAAAGCTATTTGCAGCCACTACTGCTGTCACTGCCACATGGTACCCCCATGATCTCTGTTTTTGGTATGTCAGCAAGCTCAGTATGCAAAAACCCCAGGCTATACTGTTAGTACACTGGGATGTAATAAGAGGATATCAAAGATTATGAGAGGATATTTCAGCAGCAGCTCCTGACCCCTGAAAGGCAGAATTAGGTATGAGGAGAAGTTTGGTTATGCTGACTGGTAACATAGCAGAATGGAGAGAGCTACTGCATGCCAAAGTAGCTGCCCAGGCAAAACCAAGCCTTGTGATATGGAAAAATGAGTGTACTGTGATGGGGCACAGACACGGTCTGAATAGCAAAAGTCCCAGAATTTATAGATAAAGCAGCTGGGAGTCTTTGCTCCTTCTCCAGCATCAGGAGAAGTCTGTATCTGTATAAAATAGGATGGCAGTGCCCTCTGTAAGCTTTCTTACCCAGACTATTCCTCATTTATGGTTAAGCAGTTTAGCAGTAGCAAGCCAATGCTTATACATTGCAACAATGAGTTTAGAAGACAATTGATCATGAGTTTTCATCCAATGGTACTAAGCAGAGCTAACCCAATGCAATACCTTATTTAAGAGAGCAGGGTATTTATAGTCCCTTAGTTTGCCAACAAGGACATTGCACTGAGATCAATAGCAAAGACTGCACTCTGCGCAACACAAATCAAATCTTTCGTAGTCCTTGGCCCCAGAATCTCCAATTCCCTTCCCACAAATGCAATCAAAACCAAGAACATGTAGTCTTGGTATCTGAAAAACTATTCTGTCCTATAGTGTAAATTCCATAGCTGCAGGAAAAACAAAACAAAACAAAAAAATACCATCTCCCCCTTTCCCATCAGGACTGCTGTAGAAAGGTCTCCAAGAGCATATACTTATCATACAACTGAATGTACAATGTTTATATGTAAAGTTGTTACAGTAAAGCACCACATTAGTTCTGCTCTATTTCAGCATTCACTAACTAATGCAGAGGTCACAGCATCAGAACAAATACCTGAAAAACGCAGGACTGAGGGAAGCCAAGTTCATTTCAAGACTTGGTGTTTTGGGAAAAGTCCTTGCCACAGCCAAAGCGCAAGTGAACCAGGGCTGAATTATGAAACTGGATACAAATTCTTTGAAATGAAATGGTTTGGCCACAAATATTTGCTTGGTGAGATGATTTCAGGCTTTGACGGGGTGTAGGTAGATAGGAACATAACAGTCAATCAATTTTGGGAAAAGGGGAGGTATTATAGGACAAAACAGCAAGAACAATAAAACCCTGTGGGCTGAATGGCATTTTCAGGGAACACCTGCTTACAACTTAGTCATATTCATGTCCTTTGGAAACATACCATTCAACTTGGAAATATTCTCTCTAAGCAATGCTTGTTACCACTGATAAAGGGGAATGTATTCACTATCCTTCAAATAAAAAAAGCATTTTGTTTTACCCTTCTTGATTGCTTTTCCTCTGTTGTCATTACAATGAGAAAGCACAAAAGCTTTGCTATTGTGAAGCTGCTCACTGTTGTCTGCATCTTTTCAAGGGAGGAGAGAACTGATACAAAAATACAGCAAATACACAGTAAACTTCATCTCAGGCTCCTGTAGAGCTACTAGGCACATACCGGTATGACATAACCCTAAATGGAAGTGCTTTGTAAAAGGTGATGTAATAGTAGCAGACTAAATGCAGGAACTACTTATTATAAAATTTGCATTTTTTCTCTTATTAAAGAAGTACTGCATTGTCTCAAAACACAGCTCTTCCAAACTGAAACTGCCACCACAGAACGCCCCTTTTTAAAAGGATTTTTCCCCAGCAAGCTTTTCTGATGGGTGTCCTTGAAATTTTGCAGAGGCACATGACTGCAGGCAAAATGATCATTTGGCATCTTGCTGTTGTTTGATTAATCTCTCTCTGAGCCAGCTCCTGTTTTGTTTTCTTCTCCCTCTTACAATGATCTCATACAGCATGGGTATCTCAGAGACTGTAGACTGGAACTGCAGTTCCCCCCAAGACAAAGAGAGGTCTTTGCTTGAGATTAACTTAAATATTCCAGCCAGCTTAACTCCACTGCAGTTCAGGTGTGAAAGCAAGTGCACCTCCATATCAGAGGGTTAGGAAACTCTACCTTCATTTCAGACTAGAGCAAACTCTAGGATTTAAATGCTCCAGAAACCTGAGTCTGATGTTGTCTCCTCTCTAATTTGCATTGCACAAGCTCTGATTACTGTAAAGTGAGAGGGGCAAATCAGTAGTCTTTAAATGAAACAACCACAAAAGCTTCTGCTTCATTTCCTTTACAGTAGCTAAGGTTAGGCCTTATAGAAAACTGGTCCACTCTTATTGCTTACAGGTATTTATCAGGAAACATTTTTGCCCCTTTAAAGATGTTTACCTGCTTCTGCTGTTTATCTGCTCACTGAATTTACACTGCGCTTTCAAAAAAAAAATCTCTCCTTGATTCTCTGCAGTTCAACTCTGTAAGCAATAACTGACCAAGCCAAAACATTGCTGAAAAATCTGTCTATCAAGTATCATAATTTGTGTCTTTTCTACCTGCGTAGTTCCATCCTCCTACTGGGTAACAGAAAATACAACTTCATTTTTCAGGAAGCAGCCAGCTGCATCTTCAGTGTTCAACCTCATCCTCATATGGAATATACTAGTCCTTACCATTTACTTCTCAGACTTTCAAGGTGCATAGGTGGCAAAGAGAACAGGGAACCCACACCAGTGCCTGCTTCTGGTTTTCACCAGTGGAGGTGTGTCAGCTCTGCAGGGGAGCCCACAGGGGAAGCTTTCAGGACCATCAGACCCATTCTTGTGTTTCTGCTGTTGAAGAGGCAATGCAGACACTAAAGCAGAAATGGCGGTCCTGAGGTATGTTCTGAATACGAGATAGTGTATGTGGCACAATATAAAACCTTTATTGGCACTTGTTAAGGATGACATACAGAACTTGGTGTGGATGTAAAACTTTAGCCAATAAAACTTGTGGCCATAAACTTTTGCTAATAAAAACCTTCTATGCTATATCATCAAATATTTTCTCTTTCTCTAATTATATACAAATACAGTAATATGATGAACAGGCAGATACAGACATTAAGCCAGTACGAGACGCTTCTAACTGTGGTAAATCACAAGATATAAACCTGTCCAAATGTGACTGGCAGTGGGTTAGAAAGGTTTAAAAATTATCATGGCCAACAGGTCTATGATTATCACACAGTGGTTGTTGCCTGCTGTGTAATTAGTTTGCTCTCACCGAGCTAGCCCATGGCTTACAGGCATTTTGAAATGGTGTAAAACACCCTAGAGAAGGACAACTACTGCTGATGGAACAGCGCTCTCCATTGCAACGTGCAGGCCAGGAGACCTCCATTAGCTCTCTGTGTGGAAACTAATGCCTTCAGAGCTGAAGAACCTGGTTTACATCCCACTGCCTCCACTTGGTGCTTTATGTGCACAGCTGGCTAATGACCATGTTGTATTATGTATAAAGCCATTTACTGTGATATGCTCGTGTTGTTAATATGCTGTAGAGTATTTTTGCTCTGTTTAAGGGGCAACTCTGGGAAATGTTAATGCCGGATGGTATGAAAACAAGGGCAATTCCAGTCCAGACGGCAAGAAGAAATCCACAAAGTGGCCAAACACTTCCATCTGCTCAGTGAACAAAGAGACTCTCATGCCTCTATTTTTGCCTTCTGCTGTGAGCTGCTGTCACAGTGACCAAGGAATCCTCCTTGCATTCACAGGAGCCGTGTTGCTGAATGCTGCTAGCTATGCTTCCCTGGGGTAGCCTCTATGCAACTTGTCCCTCAGTCCATGCATGAGGCTTTTAGGCTGTTTTGACTAGTCCTAGCCCCTTTGCAACTTCCCCCAGAGAAGACGCTGAATACAAGGAGCCCTCTGTTACACCAAAAGAAACCAATGGTTTGAAGGGATGAACTAGGTTTCGAGAGTTTGGTGCTGATAATTGCACTCTCTTCCCAAACCATCGACTTATCACACACTTCTTCAAAGTGTAAAACAGCATAGAACCTTTTGCTTCAGTCTGTCCTGTACAGTTAAATCATCACTGGAGTCCCCTCATCCTAAGAGGCCACTGTCTGCTCAATATAAAAGCAATGATGTTCAGAAAGTAATGTAAGCCTGTTACCTCCTCACTACAACTTGTAATTAGAACCAACTTTTTTGCCTTTTTTTTACTGGTTTTGTACTTTCACTGATGCATCTCTAGGGTATTTGGCTTGAAAAGCCTATTAGTGACTTCAAAATATTGAAAAGCACTATAAAGGAACCTTAGAGAAAGCCCCTAGTGATCTTATTTCTTAAGATTCCCTAAAATTATGGTTGGTACTTAAACCACCAAGAAATTATGGTGGATTCATTAATGTCTCCACCAGCATACAGATGCAGCGCACAGTTTTGTTGCTCACAGTTAACATCTGAGTGGGAGTTCCAGGTCATTACTCTGTTAGTATCAAGCAGCATAGAATGAACTGCACTTGGTAAAATTTCCCAGCTATTTCCTCGCCTTCCCCTTTTCCATCTTCTTTCTGAGCAGGATTGTTTTCCAGAATGAGCATAACAACAGTGATGGAGGAGCTCTGGCTCCCTGGGGCGGCCAATCTGCTATAGCACTGATGCTACAAAGATGACTCAGCTCACCTCACTGTTTTCTACCTCCACAGAGAATGCCCACAGTGTCTCTAAATCCTCCAGTGCTTTGCCTCTCTGCTGGTGCTGAGGGATACTGAAACTTGCACGACAATATGGAAATGAAATGTTGCATTGGCTGACTGATATCAAGGCTTAGTTTATGTGAAATGCTTAAGTCCATTAGTCACATTTTAACAAACAAGTAGCGTTGCCTGAGATGCTCGGGTACTCCCTTGCTGTACTGCATCAATACCGTTTGTTTGCAGCACTGACAAGGTCAATGATTGACTGCAATAATCATTGCAATGTGCTGCACATGAAAGCCATTCAACAATTTCAGCTCACTCAGAGGCAAGCCACCTGTTGATATTTCTGCAGTCTCCGTTATACCTTCAGGTCCCTGGATCTGTGCTACCTTCCAGATAATTGTGCTCTGCTTGGATTAATTCGTTCAAGAATTCTTCTGTTGGCTTTGGCTGCTGATACATTTGCCTTGTTCACCTTTAAAGATGATTCTCCCCTGCTATAGTTCTGCAGAAGCAGGAATGGGTTTACAGGCTAGACTCCCAGATCATGCAGTGTGAGGTACAGCACACTGCAGCCTGAATCACTGTTTTACAGGTCTGCCACACAGACTATTTTCTCAGGCAGCTACAAACAGAGGAAGAATGCCTGGCATGTGTTAATCCTTATCAAGGGAAGACAGACTTAAATGTGTTTGTTTATAACAGTGTTAAAGTTTGCTAATGTATTTTAATAAGTAGGTAAAAAGAAGAGGGTCTCAAAAAAAATCTAGTTTTCCTTTGATGGAAAGAGGAGGAGATAATCTAAATTAAAATAGGTATGTTTTCATACACAGAAAATAACATAGTTTGAAGAGTTGTGATATTTTTCTATGAATAACATCCATAGAAACAGGCTAAGCTTTATGATATTACTCTTGCTCTGAGGGTACGGGAAGCTTGTTATCATTTTGTGTGATGTCGTGAGGAGTGTCTGTGGAGTTTTCTCACTCACTGGTCCTAACCTAGGTAAGAATCCCTATGAGGTTGCACTCGTAATCAGGACACAAATAGCATTAATAGGCAAAAGAAGTTAACACATAATGGGTAGAATCCGGAGGGTGTATACAGCATTTGTTTTTGATGTACGTTTTGCATCTCTCATTATACACACTGATGACAATAATGGCATTCATGCTTACATATACTTTTAGGCTGTGGCAATTCATACCTAAGGAAATGAAGATCAATGCTTCAGTTAAAAGTAAACTCCATTACAAGATTTGTCAGGAGAGTCTAAATCCATTGTTCTTTGCAACATTTTATTTTAAAAGTGTTCTGGTGATGCAGATTGATTTTCTTGGCTCCATATTTTAGTATCTCACCTCTCTGGATGTGGAGATTGCTAGTATATTGATTAATGAATTGAAAGTTTCTCTAGTTACACTGCTGTTTCACTAAGCACTTCTCTTTATTCCCTAGCGATAATCCCCAAAGGTCCCCTCAATGAATCACAAACAGTGTTCCTACACCAATGTTGTCCTCACAGGACTCTTTTCTTCTCTCTCTTTCACCAGTGATTCAGAAATACCAACTGTAAAGTCTACATGCAAGCCAGAATCCAGGCTAGGTCCAACTTCTGCAGGACACCAGACTGAAGCAAAAGCTTGTCTAGAAACAACATTGAGGATCTACCAACTGCTAGAATAAGAAACTGACAAAACACAAACCTGTTGATTCCTATATTTTGAGCTTTTGCCCTTATGTTAAATTGCAACCATAAAGACAATCACCATAAAATTTATTGGGGCAGTTACCAGCCATTTAGTTTTCTATGTACATATTGTAGATTCAGAATGGTTTTGACAGCAATGGCTGTTTCTGCCTGAGGGACACCACAAGTACTGGGATTATGACACTCTGTAATGCCCAATGCTGATTATTGCACAAGTGAGACAGCTTTTTTACCATGCATGAAATGTTTTATACAGCCACGGCTGAAAAAGTTACTTTATATTCTGCTATAAATACTAAGAAAATATCACTTGGAGAATCTTCTAAGATAAAGTTGCATGAGCTGAAGCAGCCATTTCGAAAGAGCCATCTGTAAATAGAGGTTGTGACTTATTTGGCTGATACACAACCACTTGATCTTCTAGCAGGCTATTGCAAGAGCAGATTAGAACTAAAGGAAGAACAGGCAGTGTATAAAATACATCAATGTTATGGCAGATGTTGTTTTACGAGTCCCCAGAAGACAGTATCATCTCGTATGAGCTATTGTATTATTTTATTGTACTTGATATGATACTGCCACTGAATCTTCCAAAGCAAAGAATATTTGTAATTTAGGATGCTCCACAAGTAGAACTTTGTGCAAACAATGAACTAGGTCAGGTCATCAGATTCAGACTGAATGACACACTTAATGAACTGTTTGTCCTATTCTTTTGAAATTAAATATTTATTTAACTGAAGGATGGAGATTTGCTTTGCTTTGATCTTATTTGGAACATAGTGAATGCATACAGTGAAGACACAATGAAAGGATGCCAGAGTAAATTAGCATATCCCGAAACATTAAAATATGTGCCCTTAAAATTTGATTTTTACAAGGCAAATAGATCTTGCCCTCTCTCTCTGTGTTTTATTTACATAGGATAACTAGCATTTATTTTCAGGAAAACACTCTGTGCTAACACCAAGTTAGTTATAGTATAGTGTGTGTGTACATATATATATGTATGTGTAGTATACCTTCACTCTAGAATAATTCATTTGTGCTGAGATTGATTGCAGTAGGCAACCAAGCTAACTAGTAAGAAGCTTGTTCAGGTACATACCAGCTATACTACATTGTTTCTGTAATGTGAAACAGCCTTAGCACAACAGGCGTATGTTCAAAGTTCACTCTTGAATTAAAGTCCTGAGCAGGTGATAAGCTAATAAGATAATTACTCAGTATGGCTGTGGACACCTATTTCAATACAGGTTAACTGAAACGACTGAGGTTCATCTAATGTTTTACTTTGCTATATTGAGAACCAAGAGTGTGAACCAGCAGTTACCAAGTTAAATTTACATCAGTTTCAGCAGGGAGTGAAAAAAAAGGTTTGAGATAGGAAGTTAAGGTATCTCACACTTAGAAGAATTCTGATACAGTCTCTTCTCCTTTGACCCATATTCTATTTAGGTACTGTAGGCAGCTACCCTTCTCCATCAGTGACCCAGAAAATTAGACAAACAGGTCACACATACAGAAATGCTGGAGGAACTAACAGTTTAGAAAAGAGATGACTCATGGGCAACATGATCACAGTCTATAAATATCTTCAAGGCAATACCGTAAATGTATCAATGAAAGATGGGAATTACTTGGTCTCAGAAGTTGGTAGGTAAGTTGGCAGTATAAGTTAAGGAAAAGAGTAACTGGTAAGTGAATAGTGTCTCCAGGGAAGTTGGCTAGGAACCATTACTGTAAATATTCAAGAACAGGTAAAATCAGATACTAGTAGGAAACGTGCATTGAGCAGACCTGCAAGATCCCTGGAGCTAGACTAGATGTTTCTAAGGTGTCTTTTCTGGTGCTACTTTTTCTATCCATGACATTAGGGTAAGCCCTAGACAGAGAAAAGATTATATTCACCAAACTAAATGTGGCTGCTTAAATTACAATTATCTGTAAGCAGGTGTTTCATTGACTCAGCACCTGCCATCTACTTCCTAACAGTGATAGCTTTTATGACGTGCTAATGTAGAAGGTACTACACAACATCAATACAAATTTATAGTTGCTAATTATACTATTAATAACATTGAACCTATCTGCTGCTAATCTTATTGATATAAATAGTATTATTAATTCCATCAGGCATCAGCAGAGATGCTGAATGACACTGTGTATAGTAATCTCCCTGAATGACTCGTTAGGCTCACAGAGAAATATGACCTCCTCACATCACTGCACCTGGCCCGCCTGAGGCATTAATGGCTCAGATGTCTTTATTTCCTGTCAAACAAATAGCCAGTGAAGTGCAGTGACATATTTTTATTAAGTTAAAACAAACCAGAAAACCCTCCAGCACATGAAAGCTAGGATTGCAAAGCCAGACAATAACAGGTTGCCTGTCACACTTCAGGTCTCTCTCCACTGCACGTGCATTGGAACGCACTGCCAAAACCCATGTTTCCATAGAACTTATGGCTCATTTAGCAACTCTATAGTTATATATAGTATTTCTTCTCAACCTCCACATTCAGTACGTTGCACCACACCCATAAACCCTATCCCGATTGCATCACACTTCCAAGCCTTTCTTTGTTAACACTAACTAGCATCAGGAAATTTCTCATTTTGCCTCGATATTGCTACAACATTTGGCATTATTACAATTTTGTTTTGGCAGACATGAAACTAAAGCTAGCCATGAGTAAGGCTGAAACAGCTAAAACTCTACATTTAAGGAACAAATTTGAGATCCCCAGAGTGTGATTTTCCAAAGTACTTATCATTTTTATGGCACCCCATACATGCAGAGCACAGATCCAAGCCATCATACTTGCAGCTGGGAATGCTCAGCATTTATGCAAATCTGGCCTAACATATATCCTTACCAAGTACCCGCATAATTAGGAATGTGCAAACTTCAGCTCAGAGTATTTTGGCATTGCACAGGCTTATCCATTGCCTGTCAGCAATCCCTGGCCATATTCACTGCACAGTTTCCAAACAAGACAGTTTGGGCTCTGGGAAGATCAGACTTACTCCCTGCACAGCCTTCCAACTTCCTGGTGTGTCCTGTATGAGGAAGGCACGCTGTGGAACAAAAAAGTATATGAACACCTAATCAAAGACTATATCATAGTGCATGAGCACAAAGAGGGTGAGTTAAGACTGCAAATGCGACAAACCAGAATTCCTGTGTCTACTACACAGAAGCGCTTCACCTATTAATTCCTTAAATGATAGCCGCTTTTGAAAAAAGCAAAATAAGCATATTTTCCCTAGGTAATAATTTAAGAAGCATCCTCACTAGATTTACAAAAGCACTCTGCTACAGTTTCCCGCAATTCTTTAGAAACCCACAAATATTGGATGGCATGGTAAACACGTGAGGATATGTGGGTTTAGCAATAACCACATAGCGCCTCCTGTTCCCTATTTAAAAATTCAGAGATGAATATGAACTAGCTCAGCCAGTGCTTTACTCCAGACCTGTGACCATCTCCCACTATCTCATTATATATATATATATATCCCACTATCTCTGTCTCCCACTATCACATAATGAAGAGATCACAAAATTCTTAGCACAGAAATTTTTTGCTTAATGTTTGTTTTACATCTAGCATACTATGTCTGCTTCATCACTGATTCCAACCATGTGTTATCATTGCATAAACGATGCTTACAGTTTTGGGTAAGTGAATTTGAGCAGTGATTAGTTTTCCTATCTGCTAAACCTTTAAATATTTGATTTGCAAATGGGTATGACTTTTCATCCCAACTATTTTGCCCATTATTTAATCTATTTTTTAATAAGTTATATATACATATTCTGGAAGATAGCCTTACCAAGCATCATGCAAATGCAGTTTTTCTTTATGTTTATGGACTTACGGTGTGTGTTGCTTTGTATTTCTAACCTTACTATACTTTATTCCCTACGTTCATCCTGGAAGAAACACAGAACAACCAGTTAAAGCCTCACCTAACCCAGCTGCTAGGGAGCCCTGCTCTAGGCATAGCGGAAAGCAAACAACTCTCCCAGCTTCAATTCTACTGAGGTTTTTCTGGCTCTATTTCTCCATGCTTCCCTTCACTCTCAAGCTCAGCACAGGCCACCTTCTTGAGGCAGTAATTTTGCCCAGACTGCTGAGAACCTTGAGTTGGCCCTAACCGAAATAAATAGTCACTATTCAACATGACTAAAGTGAATCTCTGGGAAGATTTTGCATATGGGAACAACAAATACAACCATACCTATGTCATGAGAGACTGTCTGCAGAAATAGTAAATAAGCAAAGACCTCAGCGGTTTTAATAGATAATTGTTAGACAACAACCTAAAAGAACAGCAAAATTACAAAAAGGGCAGCTTCAGCCCTAAAGAGGGTAAGACCCAGGGAAGCAACTCCTGTCTCTGTGTGTGCAGCACTGGAAAGATCATTATTAGACTGGTGTGTGCAGTTCTGGTCTATATGTACCAAGGTGGCTGTGGGCATCTTAAAGCAAGTGCAAAGGAAGATCATAGAAGTGTCCCAGGAACCGACAAATTAATTGTGACAATGTAAGGACTAAGAAGCTTTTGATGTATTTAGGATATTGAAGAATAAACCTAGAGGTGATGTGAACACCGTGAAACACTGTTTTCATAGAAAAGAGATCAGATACTGTAGTCTTTCTTATCCTGCTGATAATAGCACAGCAAGATCCATGGACTGGAAGCTAAAGAGACAGATTTAACCTTGAAATAAGGCAAAATTTCTTAGGGAAAGTTAAAGTATTAAAACTGGTTACCAGGAGAGGTAATAGGTTTGCCTGGATCTGGTGACTTTAAAAAATATATTTTAATGCAGCTTGCTGGAGAAATTTTACGGCCTAGACAGCTGGGAAAGAAGAGAAGGAAATTGGCCTAAAGGTTCCACGAGAACCCTCCCGACCTTGACCTCTATAAATCCTCCCCCAAAAGTGGACAAAGTTTACTTCCACTGTCCTCATCTTGTAGTTCTATATTGCAGCATGGGTAAAGTCAAATCCCACTGCACAGCCTTGGGTGCTCTGTGGCTGGAATCAGGAAGGATTTTTCCATTGATGCATGCTTGACCAGGCACACTGGTGGTTTTCCCTTGTCTGAATATTTCTTCCTTCTCCAAGGCACCAGAGCAGCTGCAGCCAGAGCTGTGGGCACTGGATGGAGAGCTACTGCTCTATACTATACTATACTCTACTGTGCTATATGAAACAGTCCTTTTTCTTGAGGGCTGGCTGGTGAGCGTTACTTGGTTGCTCAAGAGCATGCAGATCACTTGATGTGAAGTTGAAAAGGAATTTTCTGAGGGCCTCAGTGGATTTTTTTTCCCTATCTCCCTTGCATAGTGCATAGCTTGCCTGCTAGAATCATGTGGATGTATTTCAATTAATATGTTTCTCATCTCTGCTGCTCTCTGCCAGGAGCATAATTTAATGTCCTGAGAAAAGCAACTCCTCAGATGACCTGGTCTTTGGGCTTAATATAGGGAAGCCTGATTGACCATCTGAGTACAAAATTATTTACCATAATATTTATTGTCTCTTTTTCCTTTAGTGCTCTTGAGCATGTAAATAAAACTCAATTTACTATACAGACAGCATGAAAAACAGACAACAGATTGGGTTGAGTAGAATCACTGTTTCACAATTCAATTTATCCACCACCTCCTTTTGTGTATTTTATTTGTTCTCTGTATTAACAAAGTGTGTAGGAAGAGCAAGGAGCAGCTACTCCTATCTGACGTACCAATCACACAAGTCCGGAATGTATATCTGTTTCTGTGGCCTGGCATTCCCTTTTTTCTTGTAAGTCATACTCATGGCCTACAGACTGAAACACTGTGACCTTTCTGGTCTGCCTGCAGGCTTGTTCACACTGCCTGGCTTTACACACGAAAGTGCTGTAGTTTAGTCTTGTAATCATGTATATCCAACATGATTAACTACAGTCTGCCAGTATAAAATCATGTCACATTAATTAGTGCATGTGCACACACACATATATTTGTGCCTGTGCCTACATGTATGTACATGAGCTTCGGACTCTTGGCTACAGCGTTATAGCTCACACCAAGCCAAACGATAAGCTCAAAGCTATCACAGACCGGTTAAGTGCAGCCAAAACCAGGCTGTACAAATTAAGGGTTCAATTTTTATTTTTCATTCAGGATCTCAGTGTCTCTTTCGTACACACTTTCTGTAGCTGCCAAGCTTTCCTGATATGAGTTCCTATCAGGAGATTATTCTGTGTCATCATTTCCCTTGTGACTGACTGACTGGCAACATTTCTCCTAAGAAGTGCAGCAGCATCAGGAATGCTCTCACCTGCGGAGACCCCAGAGAGCTGCCTTTGTAAAGCTGACATTTCCACAGTAGTGAAAGAGAAGGCTGTGCTCATCATTGGCACAGTATAGGGACCAAAAAGAAAAGACAAACAGCTTTTCAGGGAATCCTGGCTCAAAAGATGCAAATCCTGCTTCAATAAAAAATGAATCTGGGAGAAGAAACACAAGGTGCAGGTGATGGTAAAGATAAACTAGAATACTAAAGAGTTTAAGTATTCAGGGTCACCTCCAGCCACAAAAGACATTGTATTTTTTCATTCTTAAAGTACAAGATAGGAGAGGTAAAACCTAGGAGATAGAAGTAAGGTTTGACTCTGATTTCTCTATTTGGAGGCCTTCACTCAGACTTTTCTCCCACAAGCACAGGACCCCAAGTATTTTTCCTTTTTCAAGTCTTTGAGCACTTTCAATGGATTCTTGCTTATCTGAGATGCTTAAAGGCTCTTTCCAGTCCCACTCCTCTATGCACACTTTAAAGCATCCCTTTTCATGACTGCCCATGATCTGCTAAACTTCACTCCTTCATTCCCATTATTGATATTCATGCCATTTATACCTTCACCGGTTTGCTCATAGTGGAGACTCAGTCCAGTTCTTCCACGCACACCAGAAAAGGTTTGATGATGTAGTTCACTTCGAATGAGAACAAGGACACACTTACCAGGAAGTCATTTCAATGGAAAAAAGCATACCCTAGCCCCCACATACTGCCAAACACATAATGTGAGAAAACAAGTAGAAAAAAGGGCATTTTTACAATTCCAGTGCTATGAGATAGCAGTACCAAGTAGACAGTCAGACAGTTTTGTTAGTCAAGTTGCAGAGCAGAAGCTGTGTTTTGCACAGGTGGGCACACCTCCAATAGGTCATTTCACTGACACCTCTGGTTTCAAAAAAGAGTTTTATCTCCATTCTACCAAAACATTAAAATTATGTTAGGGAGAAAACTTGTTCTAACCCACTTGTGTCTCCCTTTCCAGAGGAAAGGAGCACCATCATAGATGATTATCAGCACTTCCCCAAAGACCAACCACATCCGCTGGGGTTCAGGAGATGCCTGAGACCCAGTACCTGGCGTGCTGCAGGACAGCCATGAGAATCTGGCTCAGCTTTATTGTAAAAAAATGGTTATTAAGTTGTGAGACAATCCGTAAGCTAAAGTCAAGCAAGACAGAAATGCAGAAAGAAATGAACTGTTGAGATAGTACCAGTCAGCAACTCAAGAGAAAAACACTGACACAAGAAGTTATAAAGTCCTAAGAAAAAAATGGAGAATCAAAGGCAGCAATTCAACACGAATGGACAAGGATCAGCTTGACTGAAGGAGCAGCAGAGGCCAGCCCTTTCCCACCTGACTGATGAATAACTGGCAATTAACCCACTACCCATTTTCTGCAACGGAGAACACATTAATGTTCAGCTAGCCAGGTAGCACTTTTGTCCTAGCTGACTACTATATGCATTAGCCAATAAATTATCACTGTGTACTCTTAAATTGCATATATCCTGCTTGCACAGTCTCTCTGCACACAGAGATGACCAAACAGAAATGACCTACTAGAGGGAGAGTAACAGAGAGTCTCTCAGTCTGCAGAAGCAATTTGCTAGCACATTAAAATGATAAGCATCACAACCAGACACTTCATGTGGCTGCAAAGAAGAACCAGAGAACAACACTCCTGATTTTGTTCAGCACTTGACAACACAGAGTCAGGCAACATGACGATACAGACATATGAAGGCAAGTGCATTGGTTCATTCTACCTTTTTGAGCAGCACGCCAACAGCCATATAATCTTTCTCTGAATATCCAATATGTATCTGAAAATAATATCCCAAAAGCATAGTAAAAGGGGCTCGAGAGAAAGAAAAAGACTGAGTGAGATTGTTGCTGCTATTGCTATTGCTGCTGCTTACTCTGACTGGTGATATGAAAAGAAAAAGCACACACGGATGACAGCTGCTTTAGAGCCAAGACCATCAGATCAGCTCTCTGTTTTCCACAAAGCAGCAATACATCTAAATTTCTGAGAAAGCACTTTCCAAAACCTCCACTAGTAACTTGCCAGTTCTTAAGTGCCTCTTTAGGTCATGATCCACAAAGTTAATCTGTATCTAGTAGGATCAGACTGCAAGGAAAATTAGTAGTACTAATGCAACTACTTCAAAATGCAGCCTACCTGATTGCCCAGTCGTCTTCTTTCCACAGCCTACACATTTTCATTTCCCCTGTGTCACAAGAACTTAACAATTTTAAAAGAACATAAAGCTTGTGCACCTGCTTATACTAACAGGATATGGATAAAGTAGAAGTCAACATACTCTGGTTTTTTGCCTGGGTGTTGAAAGGAAGGATGGAAATAACATAATAGGCAGCTATTAAGGAAGAGAGTTGATAAAAGGAACCAGAGCAAACAGTATGAGCATGTTTTAAGTTAAAACTCATACTGAAGTCCTGTGACACTACTGGGACTTTAACTTAAGCTGAAATGGCGTGTAGGTGAAACTGTATTGCAATTCTGAAGAAACAGAATACAGCAATGCTACCTTTAAAGCTGACTGAAAAAGAAGGAATAAAATGAAATGGAAATTAATTCCTCTTTCTTTTTCCGGTGTTGAAAATCTGTACTGAAGTTGCAAGTGCATCCCCTCTCATTTGGGTAGGCAAAGAGTGAAGGATCTTTAGCACTCACCCTCAGTGGACTTTATTGTTTTGCACATCACTTCTGCCAATGTGGTGCTCACTGGGACTGAATATGTCAAAGCCATTAGCAAAAGCAGAACAAACCACTGCACTTCTTAAAAATCTAAACAATTTTTGGATATGAACAAAAATACCCCTGTTAACAGGACCTTCATCATGTCCATACCTGGGGACAGAATTCAGTGCTATGCACCCCTGAATCCCTAACAGTTCAGTGCATCTCTTGCATCAGAAAACAGAAATTACTTGAGTTTCTCTTGGTCTCAAGTACCCATTCCTATATGACCACATTTCTTTGCAAAGGCTGAAAAAAAAGGATTACAACTTTATTATATATTTATTACTGGATGTAAACAATCATACCGCATGTGTGAATTAAAACCAGACCCCTTTTAGATAGGATTCACCTTTATCTCCTCCCCTATATTCTGTTGCCTACTGAGATTTTGCTCCTTTCTGCATCTTCTCTCTAACCTTAGACAAATAAGACTCAAGACCCAGTCCACCTGTCCCTCAATTTCAGACCTTAACAACTACCTCTCTCACTCACTTCAGGTATCTTCCTCCACTCACTTTACCTGTGCTGCTTTATCCCTTTTCTTCCCTTTTCAAGACCAGAACCCAACTCCCCCGGTCTCCGTTTCTGATGCTCACCCCTCTTCTAGCTGCAATGTAGTTACAACCCAAAGGGAACAATGACCAGGGAGATACAGAAAACCCATCAGGTCAGGAGGAGCCAAGGCATGAGAAGGCAAGCAACTGGAAGAAAAGAACAGAGCTGCCTCAAGTGCTTTCAGATGGACAACCAGAAGAGCCAAAAAGTGGCAACAGGGACAAGACATGGAAGCCCAGAGATTATATCAAGTCTACACTGCTGTTTCAATGTAATGGAAACATTTCTTCTTGCATTTTTGGTTCTGCTTCCACTTGATAGTGTGCCACACAGTCATTAAAAGCTGAGTGGAATTTTATAGTGCTATTAGAACTGAATTTTACCTTCCTCCAAAAAGATTCCCTGTTTAATAAATTAAATTTCAAAGGCAAAAATAATTACTCACTGCCATGTACATTCCCCTATTTTCACTATAAAATAAACAAAAAGAAAGTTTTCATCTAATAATCTGTATTCATCAAATTCTGAACTTCAGCTTCAAGCCAAAGGCTAATAATAATATTTGGATTAGTGACATACAGCAACATGTTCCTGTTCTCTCTGGGTCTCAGGGCCTAAGCATTTGCATGAATCAATAATGCACTGAATTGCTGATCCAGGTCTACAAAGCTTTCAAATGCACTGTCTTGTTGATAACCTCTATAAAACACAACCATAACTCAGAAATGCTGATCCACACTAATGCACTTACTTCCCAGTACTTCACTATACAGTCCAATAAAAATATTAATGCACTAGAAGTGCTGATGCAGGCCCATTAGAGCAAGATTTCCTCACCATAGAAGCATCCTGGTCTTCTTCCCTGCAAGCTATGCTTTCAGTAAATGTTAGGCTGAAGCATCCCAAGGAGGAGAAAATACTGAGCAGTTCTGTCCTCATCAGTCAGACAAGGTTATGGTGATTCAGAAATGATGATGTACTTCTTGCCAAAGAGGCAGGGTGAGAGAAACAGGAAAAAAAACTGGCAGATGAAGGAGAGAACTGACAAATGTTGAGGTAACTATGCTGTAGGACAGAAACAATTTTCTTCTACTTCTATTTTATTGCATATGTCAGGTTGTAGGTCCTACAGGTTTAGAAATAAGCGATTCCCCAGGTATGTCAGGAAGGAACTTGGTGGTTTTGGGAAGATGGTGAACTACCACCAATGACTCCAACTGGTGTGACACACATTGGCTCACCCATTCCTCTCCTCTGTCACAAAAGTCATGTAGATTTGAGAACAGAAGTTTTTAATCATAAAATCTAGAGCACTGTTTTAACCACCAGTGGGGATCCAGAGCCAGGCACAAGATGCTAAACTACAAACATGGCTCTTCCAAGATGGCCTTTATATTAGGAATTGCACATTAGGAAAAGTACCCCAGAAGGACATTGTATGTCCTGTTGTGATGACATGATGCAGGGAAAGAATGGCTGGTTGTAAACCCGATCAGCTTTTCTAAAGTCTAAAGTTCTCCATTTGAAGAACAAATTACTTGAAATAGGCAATTCCACTGTTTCCACTCCCAAAGACACTGTTTATTCATCAATTTGAAAGGTGATGTCAAAGCCAAATGCAACTGTCAACATCCTAGTTCTGTTTAACAGTATACTTGTGACTCCTGGATGTATACATTTGCAAATAAAAAATACTTTATTAATAAACTAAACATGAGGGTTAATCTAAACAAGTAAATTGCTTCTAGAAAGTGTCATTAAGGTAAGTGAACTGGACACACCGAGGTAGTTGTCTCTAAAGACTTCATATATTGTAATGAAGATCTGTACTAAAAAAAAGGCAAAGGACAACCAAAAGAAGCTCAAGAAGTTCAAGCAGCTCTTTGTGGTTTAAAATACACCAGCAGAAACTGGGTTGTAAGATTTTCTATACGAAAGTAAAAATGAATGTAGAAAATTGTTTTAGTATAAACAGCTAGATACCCAAGAGGAGGCTTGACACAGCAGTACAATGTCATCTATGGCCAGAATAAAGTACATGTTATATACATTTAGAAGATGTCAAAACTGCCAGATGAAACCCCTTACGGTCAGGAGATGAAAACCACTTGATTTACAAAACAGTTTGTAATTAAATTACCACAGTTTAGTCAGCTTGGTTTCCTAAGAAGATGAGGCTTATGCAGTGACCACACTATCTACCTGTCCATCCACATACCTCTCTGTTCCTCCTCCCCAGCAATTTCTAAATCCATTCACTTTCTGAGCTTTCTGTCTGTCAAATTCAGACAGCAACTCTAGATGTTTCTAAGACAACAAAGTTCCTGTAAGTTTTGTATATACCCACAGCTGTGAAGAGGAGAGAAAGCCATACCTGTGGTGGCACTGAAGGAAAGGAATGAAAAACAGCCATTAGTCAATGTTTTTGGCAGCAACTAATCAGTATGTACATATAATGTGCACGCTGGATAGCCAAAACCCATGCATTTAGCTCTGAATTTTATCAGATGTGGTCTCCTGAGACAGGGCAGAGCCTTCTGTTGCCCTCCAGCCTAGTTCTCACACACACACAAGCCACCCACTTGACAGGCAGGCACTGTATGGAGATTTACTTAGCATATATAAAATCACTCCAAATTTTATTTGCTAAATCACTAATGCTCAGAAATCATATAAATGCAGATGGTATAAAACAGCAACTATTGGTTGTAAGAATAAATGACTGGGGTCCTGAATGTTTTAAGCTTTTAGATCCATTTTCACAGTCACCTGCATGTGTACTGGGTGTCCCTAGCGAGGTGCTGGCAGTGGGGGGGTGTGAGGAGAGGCTGGGGCTGCTCCAGGCTGGACACGGCTGGTTCCAGACAGCTCCCCAATGGACCCACCACAGGGCACAGCTGAGCCCGTTAGCCAAGGTGGTGGTACCTCTGGGAAATCACATTTAAGCATGGGCACTGGTGGGGGGAACAAAAGGAGTGGGCAACAGCAGAGGGAGCACCAAGGCTGGAGGAGGAGCTCCATGGCAAAGCAGACATTCCTGGCAGCTTGTGGAGGACCTGCACGGGAGCAGATTTTCCTGACAGGATCTGCAGCCTGTGGGAAGCCCATGCTGGAGCAGAGGAAAAGTGTGATAAGGAAGGAGTGGCAGAGAGAAACCACTATTTACTGACCATACTCTCCCCATCGCCCCCCTGTGCTGCTTGGCAGGGAGGGGTTGGAGTCAGGAGTGAAGCTGAGCCTGGGAGAGGGGGGAGGAAAGGTGTTTTAATGTTTGTCTTTTTGTTTCTTAGTACCCACATCTATTTTAACTGGCAAGAAATTGATTTTCCACAAGTTGAGCCTGTTTCACCCACCACAGTAACTGATAAGCAATCTCCCTGACTTTACCTCAACCCACAAGCTTTCTTGTTCCTATTCTTCCTATTTTCTTGTCCACTCCCACTGAGAAGGAGGCGTGACTGAGTGGCTGGGTGGGAGCTTGGCTGTTAGACAAGGTTAACCCACCACACTCTCTCTCACCCCAAATCCATTAATTCTTTATGAAAATATTCACATCATATTGACTCTAGAATGGCCAAACCCCAACTCTGAATATGTAGGTGACACATGTAACGTACAGGAACACAGCCTTCATAGGAGTTTGTAACATAAAACTGCCTTTGTTGCAACAAAACAGTCTTTGTACCATTACTCAGCAAATAATCAACAGATGTTTTTTCCAACTGGCTGGATGCATGTGGCACACTGAGATTCCAGCCCCCTATCTTGTATTAACTTGAATTTTCAGGTAGTAGAGAAAAGAAAAGTTAAACAAGGAAGTAACAAAGCCACAGACTAATCCTTATGGTAAAAAAATGTTATTAAAATGAATCTTGAGTATGGATGAAACTGATAATGGAGATTTAGGGGCTTCCTGCTGTTAGGTGGAATATGCCTGAAGACCAGTAGGTGGGCATTTACATTTACAAAAACATGTTAGTGTTTGTCACAATACCAATTCCCACAAGCAGGAACCGATGGTAACAGATAGAATAAACTCTGAATACAGGATACCTACACAAATACATGTTTATTTACCACACCTTTTCTGTTTCTCTACAACACTAACAATTCACTTTTAAATGAATTCAGAAGAACCACCACAAAATTTACAAGCCAACAAAGTCCCAAATTGTACTGGCTTTTGAGCATGCAAGGCAAACACAGACATTGGTTTGGCCTTCCACCTAAGGGTGCCAATTAACCTCATCAGACTGGATTCAGAAAAAATCATGAAGACAATTTTCAATTTTGGGGACCTTTTGAAGAAGTAAGAGTTCTTTTTACTCCTGATTCAGCAAGGGATAACTACTCTAACACTTTACCAAGAATTACCACATTGCCACACCAAGCACTAGAGAACACTGGATCAAAAATTATCTTATCACTACCAACATGTTCTAATATCCAGATGGGTTTCTTATATGTAACAAAGTTTTAGCAAGTTACTCTCAATTTATTAATCTACTTCACCTTTTAATGCACAGAGGTTTTTGTTACTATCACTATACACATTTGCACATCACTTTTCAGCACATGTCTGCAGCTCCTGACCAAGGAAAAAACCCTCTTCTGAAAAGAGAAAAAAATAGTCCTGCACAGAATTGATGCCTTACATTTAGGAAAAGCTCAGAAAGGCAGAGCTGAGAAAAACATGTAGCAGACTAAACACTAAGGCTACCACAGCAGGCACAGCTTACGGGCAATCTGTACTTCTATGAATCCATCCCTGCCTGTGGCACACAATTAAATTTTATTTAACTTGACAGTGCTCCATTGAAACTTCAGAGTAATGCATTTCAAAATGCATTTATGGAACAAATTAAGTATCTTTATAGCTGTTCATACAAATTCTTTTCCGATGTAGGTTATCATTGAACAGATACAACTGGGGACAGATCTGTAATTAATATAAACAAGTATATTTTACTCAGCCGAATTTAATGGAATTTCTATTGAAACTGATTTATTGACATTACAATTTGTTTCATTGACTGGATAAAGACTGGCAGGATGACACCTATATTGTTATTTTATTTTTTTGATGCATTCCACAAAAAGTTAAAAATACAGCTATATAATCAGAGATGGGCAGAAGAAAACTTTAATGTCACTCTTTATGCTTGGGTCATAATGCCATAGAGAGAGATACACAGGATTGTGTTGGAAAGACTGGAATGAAAATGGACTGTGTTCCTAGAGCATAGTCATTATTAAAACTTTCTTCTTCTGAATGCTCCCACAAGCACAACTCCTCACTTACAGTCCAGTAGTTCCTTTCAAAGGAAAGCTGTAGAGTATTTTATAAGAAAATACAAATTTTGTAGCTCACATATGAGAATCAGTACTGATACAATAAAAAAACCCAACCCTAAAAAATCCTAAGCTAAAAATAAGCATTGTCACTCTGTAAGCCAGAATAATTTTCAGACTCCAAGTAAATGGTACAGCTGATGAATTCAAGCAGAAAACACACAGAAGAGAATGCCTACAAAATAAACATAACGCAATGCCAAAAAAAAGAAGTAGAACACATGTAGGTAAGGATGGTGGAAACATGAAATTATTTCAGAATAGTTATGACTGTCCTTTCTCTACTTAGAGCTTCTTTATCTAATAACACCTGTTGATTTCACTGTGCATTGCATACTTTGGTCAGGAAATTACTTTTTAATTCCAGACTGGCTGCTTACGCCCTCTGCAAGACCTCTGGTCTGTCTGGCAAACAATAAATGTCTTGGGGAACAGAGAACCAATAAAGGCCAAAATGATACTTTTCTGTAAAAGGCCAATGTGATATTTAGCCTTACATATTTATAAAGGTATACAGTAGCACAAGTAACAACTTTAACTAAACGGAATTTGCTTTATTAAACTATGTCTGCCCTACCAAGTTGACTTCTGACAGACAATGTCAGCAGCAGTAAGCTCAGAAGAACTGATGCTGAAAGGTTTTAAAAGGCTAGGATGGACATGACAGGACTGTTTCTAGCACCAAAGCAGAAAACATTCAAATCCCAGAGACTTTAACATATTAGGAGCATACCTCTAGCTATGCTGTTCTGGAAAATTTCAGTCTCAACAGTTCAGACATTTCCCAGAAGGAGGTTAGAGAAAAATACATTGTTTTGCTCATGTTTAGAAACAAAAGAAAAAAATATTTTCTTTAAGAAGCTCTAGATTTGCAGTGTAGAAGTGCAACTTGGCAAGGAAATAGCTTTCCAGGAATAACAATTCACAAGCCGTTAGAAAAACTGGAGCCAAGTCCTCCTTAGCAAAGATATTCAAGTTTGTTGCAGCTGACTTTGCTGAAGACTCCATTCACCCTGGGCAGGTTGCAGCCAGGGCTGCAGGAGGCCAGTCAAGGTTTTTCTACAAATGCAGATGCCTCACTCAGCCTCAGCATTCAAAGTACATAAACAGTTTCTTGTTTCTCTGGCAGGGTGGAGAAAAGAACCATAAGGTGTAAAGGTGTACACAATGGCACAAAAAGGTGGTCAGCATGGAAAGCAGAGAAGCATCCAAATTTATGAAGATGAGATAAGGAAACATACTTACATGTTAAAAAAAGCCCTGGACCTCGAAAGCCTGGAATGGAATCTAAAATTTGAATCTCAAGATTTCAGCCCTTCCTGTTATTAAATAGCTATGTAACGTATTTGAAAATGTATGTCTTATTCCGATTTCCATTAAAACCCCCGATCTACTATTATTTCAGTTACTCCATTAACAAAATTGGCAGAATACTGATGGGTGACATGCAGCATCTTCCTCATTAATACATGATAGGACTGCCATTATTATAGGATGTAAATACTGAATCTTTACCATAAGTCATTTAACACAGAAATGCCAAACTAATGCTACATAGGTTACTCCAATTCTGATGGTTCCTATTTTAAAGCACTTCATAGTTTTATTAAGAATCTTTGGGGATTTTTTTTTTGTCACATAAATACACATGGAGATTGTTGGTATTTATGCAGTTTTATGACAATAATCCTGTTTGCCTTTAATCCGAGACAGGAAATAGTCACAAAAAAATTGTGTCATTCCAGTTCAAAAGAAAGGAAATGAACCTACTAAAGGACTGAAGCGTAACCCAGCAGTCAAACCAAAACTATGGGACCCAGAAGATCATAGCGGTTTTCCTCAAGTATTTACAAAATGGGAAAACTGGCTACCTCTGACTTGTCTCCAGCTCATCTGCTGGTGTCTGGCACCCAATTTCTCAAGTGTGCCAGCCACATGTACACATTTACTGTTTTTACACCTACAGCTAATGTGAAAGATGCAGCTGCTGAAAGCTTTAAGAGCAGGAGGTGTGAAACAATAACAATGCCACATTCTGAAATTGCCATTTATGCATTAGTTTAAAAAAAAAAAGATATAACCAATTCACTAACTTTTAGAGAGACTTGAAGTGCAAGTCCCCTCTAACATGCTTCCAATCTTGAGGCAGCCCTTAGCAATTCTTAGTACTTTTATGGTTCCACATGTGTATATGAACACTTGCAAGTACACTGACAATTCAGCGCTTGAACGTACCTATGCAGCTACTGACTAATATTTTATAATGTAGACATTGCTTATTTTGAAACAGAGAGGCTGGATTAAATGTTGTTCCTACCTTATGTGTTCAAACAAGCATGCTTTAACAAAGATCTTCAAAATAGAGTACATAATACTCAAAGGAATATAAATTATTAAAGTGGTTCAGTTACAAACACGTTTTTGAAAACACTTACCTAGTGTGCTTAAGTTATGCTCTTGCAGTCTCTGCACTGGTATATAAATACAGCTGACTTGGTTTTCAAATGGAATCAACATCCAAAAGCTCACACCAAAACCTATGGTTTTACAGCAGTTCATTTAGTATGGAAAGACACCTACAAGTTGACTAACAGCCAAGTTTCTGAGAAGAAACATTACTTACTGTTGAAGGACAGGAGAGATTCCCCAGTTTTTTTATGCCCCCCCAATGAACAATGTTAACCAGGACAAATTTGGAAACTGAATCAATTATGGTTTGATCCAGAGAGCTTGGGATCACAACTGGAACCACAAAGAGACACCTGAGCTCTAGGGAGGAAGGCAGTAAAGCAGTGTGTTCACTGCCAATCCAGTTAGGTAGTTGTTGGAAAATGTATGGACAAACCCCACCTTTCCTGTAAACAGTCCTCTACCCTGAAATGGGGATATCTATAAGCATCGAAAAAGCCTTGTGACTCTTTCTCCCCTATATATAAAGTGAGTTTAAAGAGAAGACATACAACAGTCCTTTGCCATAAATAGCTGTCTTCACTGTATCATCAAGAAGACCTTAACTGCTGCCCTGCATATACAGCAATTTCAGTAAAAGCAAAACTCTATTGCAGATGTCAAATCAGATTGTACTTCGGTCAGTTTTATGCTATGATAGTAAACTTGTTCAGACAAGAAGGATCCTTGAAATTACTAATGAGGAAACCTAGAGCTCCAAGACAAGTCTAGACCAAACTCACTGGTCCTCTCCTCTTCCCTCCCTCCCTTCAAACAACTGCACGGCCCAGCAGTCTAGGTCAATTACTGGGAAAAGACCAGGGCACAATATATCAATTGAATGACTTTCTACCTCATTAAAGGTGAAAATAAAAGGGATTTGACCAACAGCAGCCTCTTGTGCACTTGCTGATGGGATTTGAGATTTGCTATTGATTTTCCAAGTGGAGGCACTTAGTTCTCCTTACTTTACTGAAAGGACATTTTGTCATTAAAACAAATGACACAAAAAATCCACCCCTACAAACCTCAGCCGCAGTTTAAGTTTTGGGGTATACATAGTTACCTGGATTTAAAAGTCATCCCTTATTGACTACTACTTTTACATGGCTTTCCTTAGCAATTTTGCTTTTATTGATATGGAAAAATTAGGCAGAGCACAAGGCCCATGTGACTTCCAAGCTGGAAGGTACTCTGGCACTTCAAAGAAAATTAAACCAAATGAAGTTCTAAAACTGGTGTCCTAGCATCTTAATTCCTGATCTGCCCCAATTAAGTATGGGATAATGAATATGAAATATAAACCAATACATTTAATTACTTAAGTTAGAGCACATATGCCGAAATAAACAAATACATAGGGGAAAACATGTATGTTAGAAACAATCAGAGGTAGCCCTAAAGCAGATACAGGCAAGTAAGTCAGAATTTGAGGAAGAAAAAGCAGAAAGATCTGGAAACTCTTATTTCCCTGGCCAGAAGCACAGGGCCTTATAGATCTTGCTCTCTGGCTCAGACATACAATTGCTCTAACAAAGTTCCCTCTGAAAAAGAGATAGCATTTTTGCCTTTGTGATCTCTGTTTTCATAAAATCAAGCTATTTTCTTTTAGAGCAGCCTCCTTCAATTCAGGACCTGCATATTCCTTAACTGAAGAAAACAGAAATACATAGCATGATACCATCAGTCCTGTACTGCATATTGGCCCACTAGCCAAACTGCTGGTCTGAACTGCTGGTCCAAACTGTTAATCAGGAGTCCTTGAAAACCTCTACAGAGCAAAACCTCACTCTTCTGGAACATCCTGGAGTATTTTTCATTTGTATTTATTTAAAATAATACTTTTGCTCTGTTTCTATTCAATTAATTAGATTATAAAGTTCCTGGCACAAAACAGCATACTCAAACATGAGCTTAGTAACAGATAAAATAGCACTCTTTTGGGCACGACTTTGTCACAGACCTAATTAATGAAGACAAATCCAAGCAACATCTAAACTTTGTTTTTTAAATGGCTCAGACAATTACAATCTTAAAAGAAAACATAATATGAAAGGCAACCACTGAGCAGAAATATGCCTGGCTCATCCGGACCCGTCAGCTGTCTTAGGCAGAAACAGGAAGTTTCCTTGGAGCCCTTGGCACTTGCAGGAACACTGCACACATTTTTCTGGCTTGGCTTCCTTTGTCACTACAGAGCTAATTGTAAAAAGAGGTCAAATTATTTTTGTGGTATTTCAAATTCAGAGCAAAAGCTAGTACATGTCGTTAATCAAGTAAATTGTTAATGCCTCATTCTGCAAAGTAAATTGCTTAAGTTATATCTCTTTTTCTGTAGGTCTGGTTAAGGACACAGAAGACAAATGGGTTTTCAGCATTAAAAAAGTGAAAAAATATATTTTTCATAATTCATGTGTGGCATTAGGAGGGTGGGGTGGATGCTTGGTTGCTTTTTAAAAGGTCATCCATAGAAGGGCACACAGCTAATCTGCTACCCTATAAGCTATCCTAATTCTTAAGTTCCGTTTACAGCAAATGTAGCTCACACAATGCACAATTATCTGAATCTCTAGGAATAAAATCACTAACAAAATTCCACAAACAGGCATTAATTGTTCAAACACCCTTCAAAGCATAGTGTAGAAGACTTGGCAAAATGCCTTTGCATTCGGCTGAGATTTCCAAAGTGGATGAAGGGAACTAAGTGTCCAAATGTTACTGATGTTCTGTAGGACCTGCACACTTTTCATTTTCTTGAGATTAGTTGACAAGGCTGGATTTAAAACAACAGCATAGGAGAAAGCCACATTTTTTCACAGGTAAGATAGCTAAGATACTAAGATAACTGAAGGGTGGACATTGTCTCACCTATGCTTACACTAAACCATGTTTTTTGACCGTGGATTTGCTTTCGTCTTTCCCAGACATACATCACAGCAGACAATAGCAAGTTTCAAACCTCCAAACGTACTTCAATTTACTGTTCTAAATTGGTTGCTGGAGGTTCCTCGCCTTGAGTGATCCAGAGTATTGAAGGAAGCCAGTCAGTCTTATCCTACTTTAAACAGCATTTACACATTTTCAGATCTAATTTAGAATCACAGAACCCCTGCAACCTTCTCCCAGTACTAAATCCAGAGGATACCCGTACATAGCAACTTAATCAAAGATTTAACACAGACCCACCACTTTATATACAGAGAATTCCACTTCTTCGTCTGCAACTGGAAAGGTAAAATGTAAATCTGCTTGCTAAAACAGTTCAACAAAATGGATAACAACCTAGTTTGCATCTTAAGACCTAAACAGATTTCCAAATGAAAAGAAGCTGGAGCAAGAAAGACCTCCTTTCGCCTCATGTCAGACTTCAGTAAAGAGAGATGTCTGTGACAGCAGCTTTCTCTCTCACTGGAGACTGGGTCTGCAGCAGCCTTTCTTGTGCCCTAAGAGTAACGGAATAGTGCACTTTCTCCAAAACAGCCGAGGTTTCTGCAGAATTAGCCAAGAGCAGGTGCTGAGCAGCGTATGAGCTGTCTATCGCTACCCTGTAAAGTCAACAGGCTAATGTTACCAGTAAAAGTCTAGACATAATTTTCCTGTATAATTTAATCTTTATGTCAGCCTCCTTGCTTCCTTCTCTCTATTCCTTCACTCATCTGTTGCCTCCTCTCCCATACATAGTACGTACACCATTAAAATAACAAGACATAGGCTCCATGACTATTCCCACCTCTTTGCTTTCAAGCTGTCCTATCTCCAGACCATCTGTACTTTCTGTCTCAGCAGAAAATTAACTCTTATCAATAGCATCTGGCACAAGAGGATGAAGCAACTGATGTGAATTTTAGTTGCTATCAAACACTGGTAAAGTGATGGAGAGACAAACTCAGGCCATCATAAATATATGACCCTCATTACTCCTGATGGGTCTTACAGCGAGCAGGAGGAGGTACATCCTAAGTACAAACCAACTTCATAGGCTAAGATATTATAAAATGAGTCTTAAAATGTATCAGGTTGCAAGCCTCTTTGGGTAGAAACACACACTTACTCTACAAACCCATGTCTGCCTAACATTCTTAGCCTGATGTGACACTATCTGCAGATCTCCAGCCACTAAGACCATAAAAATAAGTAATTACAGCAACAATACAGAGGTTTTTGGAACAGCAGGGAGGGAATAAGCTGAGACAGATGTGCAGGAAGAGCACTAGAAAGTTCTGCAGCGAAGACTCAGCCACCTGCTGACTGCATAACAGAGAAACCTCTTAAGAGGCAAATACAGTCAGAAAGCCAGTTAAGTGCAAATTCAGTTAAAGTGAAGTTTTCCTGCCTTCTACAGACCTGTAAATATTGCTTTCATTACTATCCTAACCACTACCTACATACACAGGCAGGAATCCTTTAATTCACAAACATTTGCAAGAGACAGTGCATAAAATCTAATAGGAACATATGTTCAGACCTTGAAATAGCCTGAGCAGTTCCTCTTCATGACAGCAGTGATCGTCACATCCAACTAACAGCTTTCCTACTGCTAAGGACATTGGTCCCCATCACTGTCAGAGACAAATCAAATCGAAGCAGATTAGAGAGGAGCTGTTTAGCTTCTGCGAATGCACAGAGGCCCAGTTCAGTTGGCATCTTAGGCTCTATAAGCAAGGAAAAAAACATCAACAATAAGACAAAGGGAAGGACTGAATGAAGAAGACAAACAGAGAAGAGGAGGGAGGGAGAGATGGATACCACATTCACAGGTTTTATATTGAGTTAATGCTGCCCTTAGCTGACTTACAGAGGCAGCTGCACCTGAGCCTTGCTTCCCTCCTCACAAGACAGTGCTTCAAGGTGTCCAGAAATATTCGTCAGGTACCAGAGATGAGATGGATTTTATGGAGCTTTGAAGGGAGGTTGACAGGGCAGGAGGAAATGAGGTGCTAATGCCGATCATAACAAAAACCGCTGGAGCCAGCCATAATGGGACAGTGGGAGCGTGTCTGAAGTGAAAATGAAGGCGTTAAATGTTTTACTACACTACATCAATGTCAGAGTCTGCCTGGTGCCTCTGAGCAACTCAGAAATAGAAACATGGCATGATTGCCCATGCACAGCTCTTTGTGGTTATGGCAGCTATCTGCACCCTTTCAAAAATTATAAAGCAAAAGCTTTCATATTAATGAGACAACAGTGAGGCAAGTTCGTGGGAAGTACAGTCAGAAGACAGAGATGCACTTTATAACAAAGGCATTCTCTTACTTACCAACTTTGTTTCCCATTTTCGCTTAATATATTCTAACTGGAAGGAACGAAGCTAATGAAAAGGTTAGGAGCTGTGGTTAACACAGTGTTTCCCAAGCCTCAAATTACTTGGCCCTCTTCAGCAATACAGAACTAAGATGTATACTCTCCTCTCTCCCACCATTAGTTTTTAAGTGCCCTGTCCATCACCCGTATTTATACATAGGTCCACAGCCACTCCCCTTTGGACAGGGGGTAAGGAGAGATTAAAGAGGCACAAAAACACTCTTAAAACATTTCAAGTAAGTAAAAAGGCTGTTTTATAAAAGGCTGGGCAGTGACTATTCTTCACTGGGTAACTTTTATTTCTGTTTAGACTAGCCTATCATTTTTATTATGCTGAACTGATTAAGCAGGCAAAACCTTACTTGTGTCCTGTCTGCCAGGCAATAGAGGACCTGACCTGACAGATCTGCACCAGACCTAGCCCCTCTGCACTTTTGAAGAACTTTGAACAATACCTTGTAATAATTGTGCTTCTGAGGAAGCACAAGATCTCTGAATCTATGCAGTTTTGTTTTGCCCTCTCCAGCGAGCACATATGACTCCTTACAAGACGATACACTATTGCCAGGAGCCCAGTCTTTCATTACAGTGTCTTAGATGGTACCCATAACTACTTTTAAGGGACTATGTGTTGTATAAAAATGACCCTATTTTGTCTCATTACCAGCTTTTTGTACTTGGTCGAATAGAGTAGATAAACATAGAGGGATAATATTTTACACCATAAGGAATACAATTTCTCAAGTGTGTATATGTGGCATATCCCATTACCTAACGCACAGTCATAAGGGACACTGGTTCTTAGGCACGTGTTCACTTGCACAGTCCGCACACCATTTTTTGGTCACCTGCATACCATGACACCTAGCCACCTCATGATGGGACTCGATGCCAAGTAGAGAGGACACAACCCGAACAATGAGAAATGTTAAGTACAGATGAAACATTATTCCTCATGAGGAGTAAGAGGTTTTAAGTTGCAGTGAGGTAACTAGCACCCTAGTACCCTAAAGATGAGTTTCTAACAGCCCTTTCTCATAAAACATGCCATAGCACAGGAACTGGCCCACCCAAAGCCCTTGAGACGCAGAAGAGAACTGAATCTTGGCACCCTTGGCAGGAGCTGTGGCCACTGAGCCCTTGGGTGAAAGGGCTGCAGAGGCACTACCAGCAGCAGGTGGCGCTGGACTTCTCCAACAGGTGAGTTCCCGGAATGCCTGCCAGATGCAATTTGGGATGTGCCCAGACTATAGATTTTGGTAAGTGCAAGCTATGAAGTATAAAATACTTCATGAAGTATAAGATATTGCTTTCATCTCTGTATTTCTAATATATGTTTCATCATCACACTAGCCTTTTATTCCCTTTGTGAACTGCCCTTAATTTAATAAACTGAGCCTCGAAAATTTGTTCAGGTAGATACACTAGCTTACTGATTAATGACACTTGTACAACTGGTGGCATGTGGGATTTTAGTGAAGTCTGGAAAATTATTATTTTGCTAATTCTAAGATGAAGAACTAGTAAAATAGGTCTTTTTTTTTTAGGACTACACATTTCTGTGCATTAAGATGACTTTAATGCAATTGTCAGGCCCAGCCTTTGTAGTCACTGAGAGTTACACTTGTTTATTGTGTCTGAATAAATTTGACACAAGAGTGCTCTCAGGCACTGCCGTAAGGTTTATGTATGCTTGGGTGGTACAATCTGCATTTCTATATTTTGAAATATTTAGGTTCATCAATAAAGCTAAAGGGCAGTGAATTAAAAATCAATACAAAGGCAGACTTCTTAAGGCAACACAGAGGGAGTTCATGGAATACATAATTGCTAGAATTCATTAAAGACAGGTGCAGGTAATGAATTTTAAGAATGACCCAGTGTTATCATTATGCAACCTCGCATAAAATGGGTAGTAAAAAAAAAAAAAAAAATCACACTTCGGAGTATGAACTGGCAGATACAAAGGTCATGAAGTAACTCCTCTGCCTTTTCAACCTTAAGTAAATTACTGCACAGTTGATTAGACAAATTACTGAAAGGAGCTGGGGGTCACCTTGATAGACCTCCATCGCTGTTACAGGCAGTCTGCTGATACACCGCAGGAGGTAATGAGCTAATTCAATACGGCAAAGTCTACATTAATGCAGTACTGTTTCCTGTTATGTTCCTAACATAAGGAAGGTTGCAAAGCATCCCTCATCCTTCCCAAAACATACAGCGTGAAACAGTAAGTTTTTGTATACCTTGTGAGAGCAGTGACCTTGGACAACCTTCAGAAAAAGTGACTATGCACAAGTACAAGTATACCTGTGACATAATGGTGATGGAAAGAAATTCCTCAAAATTAGGCTTTCAGAAGACAGAAAAAACTGAACAAGAAGGAAATCCTCTGCCACCACAGGCAGAGACAACCACATTTCATTTCAAATTAAAGCCCTCTTAATCTCGTCTGAAAACCGGTGTCAGACAACACTCAAAGACAACTTTAAACAGAAAATACTAGACTGCAACTAGTTAAGGGAAATCTCACCCCAATTATTTATGGCACACTGAAAACCTGTTAGGATTTTTTTTATCCACCATGCCCTCTGTGTGCGTTGGCCAGTGCCTTGTTTAAAGAGAGAACTCAAGAGCAGCATCTACAAAAGAAGTACAAAAATTTTAAAGAAATCCCCAAATACTTCCCATGATACATTCATAGGATTGACTATCCTAATACCTAAGCTAAGCTGCTTAACAAGTTTAACATGAACTAGATGATACCAGATACCTAATCAGGTGGTAGCTATTTTCTCCAGCCTTTTCCCTAACCAGTCTGACTCCGGGCACTCGTTACTTTAAAACCATGTCCAGTGCAGGGATGGAGGGTTAGGACTATGCTCACTATTCTGACAGCCTGTTCAGCAGGGTTTTTAAGCTTCTTCTTTCTTGATTTGACAATTGTAAAACAAACCATTATTGAATCTTAGTAACCTCTAAATCTCGGAAGGCAATGGGAAACTGGATAGCACTTACAGAAGCTCTATAACAAATTTTCATATGGCCTGACTTGGATATTCCACAGTCATCAGCAGAGGGAATGCCTCAGTCACTGAATAAAATCTGTAGAAATACAAGTTTTAGAAATACTAGAGACTGCTAATCAAATATGCAACTTCACAAAACCAGTAGTTTCCACTGAAAAACTGATCTGCTGAAAAATACTAAATACTATTACTATCACCATCTAAGAAAAATTTATCTGAAATACATTAGAGTTCCTTTTCCCCAAAGGCGTTTGTAGGGTTTTTTTTAGTGTGAACTAACCCAAAATGTTTCCTTGAACTTGGATTAAGAAATTAGTAAACTGCATTTCCCTAACAGCATGTTGATTTTTGTAAACTGAAGTATGGGCCCACATTTTCTAAGATAAACTGAATGGCCCAGAAGATTACATTCCCTATAATGCAATGCAGATCTTCCTCTGAGGGATCTGTATGATATATTATAGAAACTGCATAATTCTGAACAATCCCTGGAGATGTAGTCCAGAAAAGGAGGCCAACCCAAAAGGGAGAATGGAAAACACATCATGTGTCTTAACTACAATCCCCATCTTCTATGTAGCTTAAATACTAAACAGGCTCAAAATGAAATACTGCAGAACCAATCAATAATAGAAATTAGCATTTGCAACCTGGAAAATGTTAAAATATTTCATTTTGATTAAAGAAAAGTCAAATGGAGTGTTTCGGAATTCTCACTATGTTAAAATGTCCTATTTCACATTTTAGCACCAACCTGGAACAAACTCAAATATTCAAATGCAGGCATTCCCACTGTGATGGAAACTTCAGATTTTTCCCAGCTATAATCACAGTTAATTCCCTTCTTTAATTTCAAAGGCAACCATAAAGTCATATGTAAGGAGAGTAATTTGCCCTTTTCCTGTGTTTATTTTTTCTTTAAAAAAGTCTCAATTTTCTGAAATGTGAATACCTCCAGTGAAGTGTGGAGAGATACTATTTAGATGCTAACCAAATGTATATGGACACATCAAGGCACCAAGTTCAGACAGAAGTCAGCAGGCCATCTGTAGAAGATCAAGCCACATTAATGAGTCATATTAACATTGATCCATGTAAACAAATACTAACACTTACATGGAAAAATTATGATCACATAGTTCCCCTGGACTGCAGAAGACAACAAAGACAAATCTCGGTGAAACTACAACACTCAAATCTTCCTCTTCTGAACTCTCCATGCACCACCACTCATTGAGACATGCTTTTCTGTTTGCATTAGGTAGATTCTTCCCTTCTTGTCCCATGCACATACATGAATTTCTCTCAGGAACCAATTGACTTGGTATGTACAAACCCGCAACAGTGACACACAGTCAAGTTCATGCAGCTAGGGAGCCAGGAGCAGCTGTAGGCAGCTACCACATGGTGACAAGCTGCTGTGTTCTTAACAAAACATTCAGGTGCTGACTTCAGGGAAGAAAATAACCCTACATATTTCTCATGGGCAAGCAGAGAGACATGCCAGCTCCCCAAGCCAGCAACACATCTTTTCCAGTCCCCACATTGCTAATAGCACAAGATCTTTCAGCATTAAATAGAAGTTCCTAAGAGCCAACCAGACTCCACCATGTCCAGAGGCAGTCTGTGATTACTCTTACATGTAGAGAACAGAGAGCTTCTGCTAATCACTATCTTTCATGATGATGCTCCTAAACATTACGTTAAACACTCTTTATTGACCCCTGCTAGTTCTCACAAGTGTTTAAAGGTGATAAGCTTGATGCCACATTGACTGAAATACAAAGTTGTAATTTTCATATCACAGTGAAAAACTCTAAAACTTTCAGTTGTGCAGTGTTTAGTCCCATGTTCTACAGAGCTTTCTGTCCTCAGAAAGTCATGGCTTACTTTGAAATTGCTGCCCAGCATGGCTTTGGAGGTGGTGTGGCATTTTAATCTCTCCTTGGTAGGTACAGAAGAGGGATATGAAAAGGATGAAAGATAACTGTTGGCATCATAGCCCATTTCACAAATACCATCATACAGGGGCACTCTGAGCCCATTCAGTTCTGTATGGTTATGCAACCTATCTATGTAGAGGTAAATTTAGCAAGTTGAACAGAATTTACCATTGTGTTGTGTATTTTGGCAGAACACAAGGTAAGATCATGCTCATGAATCAGGCCTTGCCTCTGTTACCCATGAGGTATACGAGCTCCAGTCATCCTTATTCCTGCATCCTTACCACTGCCCACACTAGTGTCAGCATGCTGAGTCAGCCACTATTGCACTACCTTACGTCAAACAGTCCTGTGTAATACTAACCTGTGTGGGAAAGTTCAGCTTGATCCCAGTTGTTAATCAGATTATGCCATGAAATATTTATTGTGCTAAGGTTTGCACTTTTATACACGTTTGCATCATTGGGGGACAGTGCCATTAATAGCCTGTCATACATTTAGCAGCTTAGGGAAAATTTTTCTTCTGGCTGAAGGAAGTTTCCCTTCTGGGATTTTAACGGCTGTGTGGCAGGTTCCTCATTGCACATTACTGCTGACGGGCCGTGCTCAGGAAGCACCACAAGAAAGCATACTGCTCCCCTATTTCCATTTACTCATATATTATAACCTAGCTGTGCTGCACTGACCACATTCACCTTTTGTGAAAAAACATCCAACACAAAATGGCATTGCATAAGCCATGAGAGGACTGGAGAAGCAACAAACTGAAATTGGAGGCAGTCAATTAGTGAGAGCCAACAGTGGCTTTTACTTTATCCCTACCTTTTTGAAAAGTCTGGGGGAAAGGCATGAATCAGGCTGATAAAAACAGGAGCCACTCACCTTCAGGTTACCGGGTCAAACTAAATCCCGAGTCTAAAGCAGCAGAAAGTCTCTGTTATCCCCTGAAGGTTATTTGGTAGTTTGTAAGAAACTTGCTAGAAGTAAGTCATACTGTATGAAGCATTTATTTACTGCCAACTAAACGCCCATCCAAATGCAGCACTAATGCAAGGATAAAGCACATGGGACCACCACATCATCATGGTCCAGCTATAGCAAAGCTATCTCACCAGTAGAACAAGGAAAAAACCAACCTCCTTCTGAAGGAGGCGGCATTACTGTAGGAAATTTTAAGGGCTGCTAAAAATTCCCTTTTCTTCTTTTTACAAGTCTGACTTACAGCGGCTCCTATTTGGCTACTTTCTGACAGAAATACTTCTATTTTACAACACCCATTCTCCTGTATAGCTTTACTCTGATGTATTTGTAGCCCCCACTCCTCCCCAATAGGTGGTCACCAGACTTTTCTGGCAAATGGGTGGAAAAATGCATCTCCTGAAAACAACCATGCCATTATTACATAGCGGGCAGTACAGTTAAACAACATGATAGCCACAAAGGGAGGCTTTCAGCAATAAGCACTTTTGATGCTGTAACAGCAACACTAATTACTGACAGGCACCTCAGGCAACACCTGAACACAACAGCTATCTCCCATGTTTGAAGATCATTGAAAGGTCAGAGCCACGGAAGTACAAACATATATATGCACACATTGACAGAAACCCCTGCCAAACTTTATTCTCGCCTGTTTCTTGAGTATGACATTTATTGAGTACAACAAAGGCGGTTTGTGGTGCACCCACTACAGCAGGGTGCTGCGCAACATGAGCTGGCACTGGCCAGGAGACCTGGGTAACTCGAATGGAGCCAGGTCCTGCCCTCAGCGCCATCCCACTGCATCCCAGTGGGGTGGGCAGAGCGGGCTGGGGACACCAGTGGGCACCATTGGCCATTGCCAATGATGTGAGGTGATGAGAGAAGCTCGGGGTCAGCTCAGGGAGTCCACTCAGGACCTGCAGGAGACGGGCTGAAGACAGGGCACGCCATGGGGCTACACTGAAGATAGGACTGGGGGACTGCTACTAACAGCACCCGTACAGGAAACCCAGCTTCCAGATATGAAAACCAGTCAGTCAGCTGGGTCCTGGGCTGGACACTGGCCTCCCTGTGGGGCAGCCCCAGCCAAAATGGTGCTGGGTGGCTGGCCAGGGCCAGAGAGCCTCCTGGTGCTCTCTGCACCCACCCAAATGCCTTGTGCACAGGCATATAGCAGCTTTGGTCTCAAAATGTATATACAGCATGTGACAGGGAGTTATTTTAAATGCTTCCCTCCGTGTTTTGCACACACACCAAGAGGTATGTTATGATTTTGAGCTGTCTGTTTAGAGCAGGCGACAAGTGCAGCAGTGGGACCAGAATTGGAGTTACTGGATTAGCTGCTCAGTAATTGTCCTTATTGCTTTCCGCCATGTCAAAACAAACTTGCCTGCTTTTCTGAAAATCGTATTACATTTGCAGGGCACCAGGCCTTGGCCACTGCTTGCTGTGCCACTCTGCAATGAACCCACACTGCAACTTGGCCTCCAGCCAGGCAATCCCAGAGAGGGGCTCTTCAAGCCTTCACTGGGCATCAGGCTTGCCAAGGGTACTTGTGAAGAACAACGTAATTTTTACCTTGCCTTCATTTGAAGCAGACTCATTTCAAACATCTTTTTCTCCCCCAAATACTTAGTAAGAAGAAATTTGTGATAACCAGTTGCTGGCGATGCAGGTTTTTTTGCATTCATACTTCTAATCAGGCTTCCAGCCAGACTGCTAACCCCTGCTGGCAACAGCATGCCCCCTCAAAATCCGTTCACAGCCCTTTCTTTCCAACCCTTCCTCCCCTCCTTCTACCCATCAGGATTACACACAATATTTATGACTGTAATTACTCTGTCTCTTAAGAAAGTAGCCATCTGTGAAAACCATAGAACACCGATTCTATATTTCACATTAATAAGTCTCATAAATAAACCTGACTTAATTTATAATAACTGCCTTCTCAGAAGTACAAAACTTCCAGTCCAGTTTATGATTCCTTGCTGGCTGTTTAAAACATTGGGGTGTTTTTTTCATACTAGTGCACATACTTTATAGCTACTGCTGCTTCACACTGTAAAAAGAAAAAAAAAGTAGAGAAAAGGTTTGATTCCTCCCCTCCCCAAATTCAGTAGCAATAAGAGTTGAAAGAAATGTAAAGTAACAGCAGTGTATTTACAATTGCTTGGAAAATTATTCTTGCTCCCATTACGCTTTGAAAGGCATATTAAAAAAAAAAGTCATAGAGGCTTCACTCTTACTCATGCTATAACATGCTACACAAGAATAATTTCTAATATTGTCTATCTGGTATAAAACTAGCTGTGGTGACATTAACAATATTTTGCTGTTAGAGAACTGGCTTGCGGGCTCAGAAAATTAAAACTAGGGCTTAATATTTGACTGTTGCAGATTTCCTGTACTTTGTTGGATATGGAATTTCACCCATCTAGTTATCTTCTACCTAATTCCTCTTTCATCCTTACTGAGCAGCCATATAGCTTATACATATGAATGCTAACCAAACTATCTCTTGGATTATGCTCTTTCCCCATCTCCACAAAAGACCTCACCTACAAAATCAAAATGCAGGGCATGTGTTCACATTTCCCGGCGTTTCTGCCAACTGCATGTTCTCAGTGCTGGCTCACTCGGGTCAAACAGCATGGGCACAGCCTCTTGGCCTTTCTGAAAACCCACCTGGTACACGGCCACTGTCTGGCAACCTGTTTGGCACAAGAGTGTTTCTACAGCAGTTGACAGCTCTTAACCCCTTTGAAATCACATATTCAATGCCGCTTTCATAAAGGAGGTGGGATAAATATTAAGTAACTGGGATCATTTCAAAAAGCAAGGATTTTCCAACATTACCTACAATTGAGGAGACACTGATAAAAAACATCCTTTACAAAATGTCTAGCTGTATGTTGGGTGTGACTGCAATACACATTTGCGTGCAGACCTCTTGTGGTTTTCCACTGAAGTAGGCATTTGCAGAGGGTTTTCTAAAGAGTAATGAGTACATAGTGCAGAATCACCATGTGTGATCCAAATAGTAAATTTGTTCTACACCAACACAATAATCTATTGATTACTATTTAAAACAGATTTATTTGCACTCTATTCAGTGCATTACCTGCCAAGAATCTCTAAGAGAATATTCTGGCGATGTACTATTACACTTCAGTCTTTCATATTTCCTCCTATTTGAAATAACTCTGCAGTGCAGCATTTTAACTCATTGGCACTAGTTTGCTTATGCCTGTGTGTTCTGGTTTCAGCTGGGATAGAGTTGACTGTCTTCCTAGTAGCTGGTACAGTGCTATGTTTTGAGTTCAGTATGAGAAGAATCTTGATAACACTGGTGTTTTCAGTTGTTGCTAAGTAGTGTTTAGTCTAAAGTCAAGGATTTTTCAGCTTCTCATGCCCAGCCAGCAAGAAGGCTGGAGGGGCACAAGAAGTTGGCACAGGACACAGCCAGGGCACCTGACCCAAACTGGCCAACAGAGTATTCCATACCATGTGACATCATGCCCAGTATATAAACTGGGGGGAGTGGGGGCAGGGAAATCACCACTCGGGGACTAACTGGGTGTCGATCAGCAGGTGGTGAGCAATTGCACTGCACATAATTCGTACATTCCAATCCTTTTATTATTACTGCTGTCATTTTATTAGTGTTATCATTATCATTATTAGTTTCTTCTTTTCTGGTCTACTAAACCATTCTTATCTCAACCCACAAGTTTTACTTCTTTCCCCAATTTTCTCCCCCATCCCACTGGATGGGGGGGGTGTGAGTGAGCGGCTGCGTGGTGCTTAGTTGCTGGCTGGGGTTAAACCATGACACTGTGAGTTGGTTTTTTTGTTGGTTTGGGTTTTTTGTTGCTGTTTTGGGGGGTTTTTTTGTTGTTTTTTAAGAGGACAGTTAAATAGCCATCTCTGCTATTCAGTCACAGCTATGGGGCACTACATGCAAACCTTTCTTACTCTAAGAGCACCCGAACATGGAAAGGCAGGGGTCTGAATGGATATCTTATTCACATTCCCCATTATGTTACTGCATCCAAACAATAATTTCAATTAGGTCTAGAAATACAGGTTCAGATTCTCTCTTTAGGTACAGATGACATTGCCAGCAGAAAACAGTGTAACAGCTACAGAGTCAGTTATAACAAAGTCACTACAACGTAAAGGGATCCACAGACAATACATGGCTGGCATACATACCTGTGTAAAAATACAAATTCCCCCTGTTTCTAATAACTTGTAAAACAAGTACTTGCAGCTTATTGGCATTATTAACATCTGCAATCTGTTTAGTGTTTTCCTTACAGTTCTAGCGCCTGGAAGCCTGGATAACAACAGAGTCTCAGCTAACAACAACAATTACTCACGGTCATGGTTTGAAAGAACAGCTAGACAATATGAGATTTTTAAGACTTAACAAAATAAGATGTGAACAAAAGCATTCAGATCTCTGTTAAACGCTCATAATTTTCTAGGTAGAGACTAGACTGTTTGATTCCCCAGACAAATTGAGCCTTTGCTCATCACCATAAGTTAAAGAAATAGCAATGCAAGCTTGTGACCAGCCTTGTTTAAGGTAAATTCCATCAAGCTGAAAAGTATAAAAGGACCTAAAGTTCCACTTGCTGTGTCTTCAGGTCTCAACACACATTGTAAGTTTTAAGCTGCAGACTGGAACTTAAGAGAAATGTTATTAAAGTTCATATGACTAGAAACATTAACGTTTTTCCCTCCAGGTGAGAATAGAGGTTTTTTTCAAAATGCATAGTCTTTCTATTTCCAGAACTCCAAATAAATTGCACTGTGCCAATCTAGTGAGACACAAAAATCATAACTGACCCACTACCTTTTATTATCTTAGACTAAGAAAAGTGCAGAAAGAAAAGCAGCAGAGCAACTTTTTAAAAAATTGGTTTTTTCAACAATATCTTAATGACAGCTAGTAATGCAGACAGTCATTCTAAAACCTAAATAAGTTTTAATATAATAACTGTAATAAATAGGTTTTAATATAAGAACTTCCATTTAAACCACAAAAGTTCCACCTAAGATTTAAAGAAACAAAGATGAGAGTGTAGTGATGTGCAACTGTTAGTTTTCTCACCTGCTTCCTTCCCTGGGACCATACGCACTTTCCACAGAGATGCTGAAGTAGAAAGTGAAACAGTTAGGTATGTAATTACATGCCTTACCAGAAGCAGTAAACACTGGAATATCATGAGAAGACACGAAATGATCTGGGAGATGCAAAAAATCAGGCACTGAATATAGTCCCATTCTGTAAAGACAATATTGTCTTCAAAAACATTTTTGCATGTTGAATTTAACGGAGGTGAACAGTCCCACTGACCTCCCTGGTGCTTCTTAAAGTACATTTCACCGCCAGTGCTTTGCTGAATGCAAGACAGAGTGCTCAAATGGAGACACAGTACCACAAAGACCTGATCCTGATCTCACAGCAAACCGTGTAACACAAGCCATCTCTCTGAAGTTAGAAGGACAAATCTCAACACCTCTGAATTAAGTAGTAATGCTCCCATTCAGTTTAGATGGATCAAATGCCACTGAACTGAAATAAAAAAAAGTAAGGGAGAACAGAAGCAGACCTGAAAAATACAAGCTGTTGGTGAATGAGGCAGCAGACAAACTGGAAATAAGCTTTTGAGGTTTCTCCCTAATTAGCTCAAAGCAAAAATGGGAAAGATAAATCAGTCACGACTATAAGGTCAAAATTAAAAGGGAAAGGTGAATAGTAGAAGGTTAGCCCTCCCTTAAAATGATTTAGTACTTTCTTCTGGTGAGTTGGAAGGTAAGCATTTCTGAATAAATTACCCTTTTTAAGTTTTGATTCACGCTTCAGTACTTTTTTTGAACATGTGCTTAAGTTCTGTTGATAGGGAAACTTATTTATTCACCTGCTAAAGTACTTTTCTAAATTGAGACCTAAATCAGCATCTATAAAAGCTTCACTCAAATCAATGGGAATCTTTTTATAGACCTTACTAAGAGCTCTATCAGTCACTAAGTCAAAGGAGACTGAACCAAGAAGTGGAAAAACCCAAGCTGCTTCTCCTGGAAGAATAAGCTCCAAAACCTCTGTACTTAGTAATAACTTTCTTTCATCCTCTAATATTAAATGACAGCACTAATAATATGCAATATCAAGTTATTAAGCATCTAGTCCCGAGCCATCCAATTAGTCTACTGCAATGTAATTAAAACAAAAACATTAACTCAAAAGTGAAATTCACTGCAGTTGAGATAAGCAAAACCAAAAAATAAAAGTTCATTGAACTAGATGAGATTCATATCCAGATTGGTCTAAACTCTGGGTAATTAGCCTGAAACAGCTTGGCATTATCCAAGGAGGATATGGATAATTGGGTTCAACATCCCTGAAGATCTGCTATGTTTCTTGTGACAATAAACCATTTGTGCTTTGAAGCTGCTTCCCGTTTTCTCAATCAGCCTCATCTGACAAGGGCTATTGACCTGATAATTTACTTGTCAAAACTTGTTAGTCAAGGTAGGACAAAAGCAACAAGGCATATGGGTAATCCAAGAGATTAATTTGTCATAATGACTTTCAGGGATCCTGTCCATTGTAGTGGAGATCAAACACATCTCTGAAACAGTTTAGTCTAAGCTAGGGATCACATGGTGGAAGAAAAGAAGCAGGCTGAGAATTATTATTTCATGCAAGGGGGCTAGAGAAAGATAAAACCAGGTGTAAAAGAACATACCCAGCAAGGCACCTGATCACTTCACTTCAGGCCCAGGTGCAATGCAGTCCTCTACTTAAAACACTTAGGTATGCTTAAGTTCAGTGTCAAGAAAGGGCTTCCTTGAATTTATTGTCTCCTGACTCCAACCACCACCATGTGTGAGAAAGGTTATAGCTGAAGAAGGAACTGATCACCAAACTCTGACTATGGGGATTTCTTAGCCTGCTACTGTGTCATGAAATATGATGCTGCAAACTGACACAATGTCCCCTCCATTTGTCCCAACTTCTCTTAATTGAGAGAACACTTTGCAATTTATTCCAGAAGACATGGCATTTTCTCCTTGAAGGTTTAAAAAGGAACAGCACCTTCCAATCATCCTTCTCATTATCAGTCATGTAGCTGACCCAAAGTAGTAACAACAGAGCCCTGACAATTTCCCATTATTCCCAGAATGGTCTTTGGGCTACCCTGCTACCTCCCACGGTTTCTTCTGATTTATAGTTGACTGAGGTTGAGTCAGCTCACTGTATTTCTTAAAACAGCATGTTGTAGCTACAAAGGAAATAAAATGCAGCTCAGTTTAATACTGCTAATCTTATGCATACAGAAATCAGGAATCAAACTCCTAAAACTGTGAAGATGGATTACAATGCAGGATGCATTTGTTTTGTTAAATATTGGGAGTCTGAATCTTCCAGAACATTTGTGTGACTCTGGAAAGTGCGACATTTGAGGGACACCTTTTCCTCTGGAAAAATGAAGTTAAAAACGTGCTCACAGAAAAATGAAGACTAATATTCTTAAGTACTAACATAAATATAAAAGTTGGGATTTTAGGAAAAATAGCAAATATTGTTAAGTACCACAAGAAAATTCCATGAGGACAACACTGTCATTTTGCTACATTGGTCTTGTAAGAATAACAAGGGTAAAAAGAAAAGAACGTCTCTTTGTATTCAGCACCTCAAATTCTGATGCCATGGGCAATACAGTCCAAAAAGTACAGCCATGCACCTTTTACACAGCTATTTTCTAGAACAGAAATACAATCTCAAAACCCTGTATGAGTTGACGAACACATTTAGTTTCATCAGCTATGCCATCTCCTCCAGCACTACCCTTGGCAGTAGAGAAGGGAAGGGACTCCAGAAGTGGAAATCACCTGGGGTTTCAGTTTGCAGGGTTGCAGGATAGTCAGTTTTTAGCACACAGAATTCAATCCTACTCCATGTCACAACTCCCTGAAGCAGCCTCTCTTCCACCAGCCCACTCTGCATCTGAAAGTCTGACATTCACAGAGAAAAGGCACCAGGGGAAACAAAAAATAGCAAACCAAATATGCAAGGCCTTTCACATCCTACTGATGAGCAGATATCACAAGCTATAGCAATAAAAATGTTTTCTTTCCTGCATGCACATGGGAGAAGGAAGCAAAATTTAATTCTAAATGCAAATCTCAGGAAAAAAAAAATCTTGCTGAAGAGTAAGGGCAGTGGGGAAATCCTAGAAACAAAATAAAGTGAAAGCACATGAGAAAGCATAAATAGAAATCAGAGAGAATAGCTCAAAGATTTTTTCTTGTTTTTGTTATTGGCTTTAATTAAAGATTTTTCATATTTTCTATTCACATGGTTCATTTTCCCCCTCCCATCAGCCAGTAAGAAACCTGGCCCCTAAAGATTATTTTTCAGTATCGATAAGGTTCATCATCAGTTTTTCCATATCTCAGTTCTGGTTGTGGGTTTCTTGTCTCCATCTTACTGGGAACATTGACTATGCTGCATAGGATGACACATAAAAACAACACTGGATCCTTCTCCATTATAACACAGGCTTATTGTCAGTTCAGACAAAAAGTTGCATGCCAATAAAGTTGTTGTACATGAGACCAAAACCCCAGTAATTCCACAAGCTAAAAATACTATTAATCAGGCTTAACAGGTAATATAATTCAACAGTTTTGCAAGCATATCTATTTTAAGTTGTGTGAAAAGAAAGGTCATTTTACATAAAGTGGAGATGTAAGGGAAAGCCAAAGACTTCAGGATTTGTCAAACATTCTCCAAAGGAAGGGGAAAGCGATTTGTTGAACTGGCTAAATAAGAACAATAAAAAAAGAGAGTGACTGAGGATATTAGATCAGGCACCCCCTGTTCCTATGGACCACTGAGGAACTAGAAATGCAAGACTCCTAGAAGGTTTCCCACCATGTTGCCCGAGGCACTTCACAGCTAATTTACAGAAACACAAGCTTAAAGCCAGACTACCTTGGTGAAATTCCTCAAGGTAGGATATACAGGAGATCAGATTAGATGATCCACTGTTCATTTTTTACTTTGGTAGATATGAAGCCATCAACAATTACCTCAAAGGAACTCCAAGCAGCGTGACATCCATGAAAAACCTAAGACATCAAAAGTTAAGTGATTTGCCCATAATCATGGGGAAGGTGCTCGTAGTGTGAAGAAGAAAATATTCTGCTTCTGCTGCATATGTCTCATGGGTATAAGCTGCAAGAGCTTTCCTCTCTTCTTTTAACCACACATGTGATTCTGTAGAATCGATAGGAAAAGAATATATTGACTGTAAAAATCATTCAAGCCCTTTTCTCAACTCTTCCATCCAATTAAATGGTGATGGAAGAAAAAGACCATTTTGCAGCAATGAATTAATGAAGATACTATGAATATTGTGACATTTCCCACTGCCTCGTAGCCAGCTTGTTACTACTTGTTTATAATACGGAATGATGAGAGCAAGAAAAGTCACTCTGTTCTCATTAGATTTTCAGATGTCTCAGACCAAGCTTTTCCATTACATCATTCTTTTTGTAGTCATGTATTTACTGAATAGAAAGAGAAATGAATGTGTTTGAGAGTGGTCAACCACTGGAAGAGGACTCTCCACAAAGAGACTGAGGAGTCTCCCTCCTTGAAGATACTCAAAACTTGACTGGACAAGCACCTGAACAACCCAGTCTAGTGAGACCTCCTTTCAGCTGGCCTATATAATCACCAGAGATCCTTCTGAACCCAAATTGTTCTGATTCAGCAATTGATTATCTGACATTGCTCTTCTACAGTCCAAGGCAGCTGAGAGCACTTCTTCCTCAAGCAATCAGCTTCAGAGTGGCAATGCAACTACTTCGGCAGGGGAATGCAGCTGTCATTTGTGTTGATGGAGGTCCTGAGACTGCCTTCATTCTTCAAGTCGGATTCTACTGGAGTCATTCAATGCCTCACACGGAATTCAATTGGACCCAGATCTGGTTCCCTGAATAGGAAAGACTATGAAATCTGCTGGTACTGAACATAACAAAACTATTTTCAAAAATTGGGTGGATAAATCAAAAATAATAATAATAATACAAAAATCTGAAGATCTCATAGGCATAAGACAGAATGAAGCCCAACATGTGAAACGAAAGAATTTATATATAGTGCCTGAATTATGACTCTAAACTTCAAACTTCTTACATATACTTTTTCTCTGACAAAGCAAAAAATGTAGGATTCTAAACCTTCTATGTGTGAAAAAAAAACTTACGCCGAATATTATAAACTGAAAATGTGAATGCAGAAACCATAAAAAATAGGTGCTAAACTCTCTTAGCTCCTTTCACATTCATTCTGAACAACGCTAACTAAAGAGTGTGGAGGAAGAGTTTATCTGAAGCAAAGCTGTAACACATCTTCTGGTTTTATTAAAAAGTATTTATACTTTTAGTAGAGACATTTTTTACTCATGAAAATTCATCAGAACTCAGGATAAATGCAAGTGCTAATGTGATGTTTTTAACATAGCAGCAAGAGTACCTCTTCAGGGTTTGTGGAGACTGCAAAGTGTTCTCAGACTGGGACAGCACTAAAACGCATGCAATGAGCTGGGAGTTATTTTAAGTTACCAGATCTATAGAAGGTAGGTCACAGCATTCCAGAGTGGAAAATGATCTGTAATTATTTTTGCCTCTTCATGGAAAGACAAGACCTAGTGCCCTCAAGTCAAAGTCAGAAATAAAGACTCAGTTCAGAACTAATTCTTATATGTAGATAGCAAGGTACACATCTTGGATTTGTTTGTTCTTCTCTGAGGCTTAATTACCACTTTAATTTTTGAACTTTACTGTTGAACTCACTTTGTGCAAGCTATTTAATTCACCCTAAGTAACTTCTCAGCCACTGAAGAATTGTTAAGTACACTTTACCTCCTAGTCATCCAGCTTCATGTTACCACGGTGGCACCATCAAGACTTCCACAGATTAAAAGATTTTTCCCCCAGTAACTTATCCTTTCTAAAAATTGTTCATTTACTGTTGAAGAATTCCTTACCCTCCATGTTCATACTTGTTTTCCTCCACTATATTCTGCCAGATTCTTAAAACCATGCTGCTCACAGCTACCACCATGCTTTTTCTGACTCTCCCATTTAATTTTACACACACTATCTGAAGCCCCAGTGGTATCAGAAGATTCAGAACCAGATCTGATAGATCTTATTTGAAAGACAGGGAAAGAAGAATTTGTCATCTCTTTGTTATAGGACATAATTTATTCAACAAAAACAGCCTGCACTCCTGCTTGTGCTTTCTATTGCTATACCATGCTGTACACATGTACAGTCCGATATATCCTGTTTACCACTTCTGAAATTACTTGTTTCTTTCAAACATTAGTGCAAATTATTTTATAAGACATATTTCTTGATTTCTACCACGATGAATTTCATTCTCATTCCTACCCCTATTCAGCTTTCCAAGTTTCTTTAGAACATTTCTTTATCTTCTTTACTATTCAGGGGACCTCACAACTTTTATCTTCCTTATCCGCTTCTTCCAGATAGTTAATGGAACCTCCAAATAATACTCTTCCAGATATTAAATAACACAAATTATTTATTAAGAATATAGGAAAGCTTCATGGAAGACAACAGATCTAAGTTGTACCATGCTTCTGCTTATTAGCACTTACCTACATTTCTCTCTACAATTTTTAATCAAACTAATAACAATGTAGCAAGTTGTCCTGTCTGAAGTACTCCACCAACTGTTCCACTATGATAAAGATACATTTATCTGGTGTTTTTTCCCCGCTAATGCCATCCAACATACAATACAGAGTTAAAAAGACCTAAAAGGAAGATACAATTTTTACCATTATGACCTCACTGAAATCAAGCAAGCTATGACAGTTTAACCAAGCTGAGAATATGGTCCTATTTATTTTTGTTACAGATACACTTTTTCTTACAGTACATTAGTAGGCTAACCAACTGACAGCTACACATTTTGCTTCAGCTGAAATTGCTGGTCACAAGCACCATTAAATACTCGAGCACAACCATAATAAAGCAAGCCAAAGCATTCTGTTAACTCTATCCTTGAACCATACAGTCTCTTGGAAGTTTCAAGAAACACTAAAAATCCAGGAAACTTTAGAGACTGAATCACAGAAACCACAGTTTGTCATGGCCAGTGAAAATTGCCATGTATCAGCTAACAACTCCATACTTTTAAAAGCCCAGAATAAACTCAGCCCTGTGGTACAGAAATGAAATCCGGGGGGGAGGAGGGGGGGGCGGGGAGAGAAAGAAAATTCTAAAAGATAAAAACCCGAATTTAATTAAAAGAAAAAAGACAGCTGATGGCAAGAGGTGGAAGCAGGGCATGCTGTCAGATGAACCAAGGGAGTCTGGTTCACTACAGTCTATTTTTAGCTCAGTGGTTTTTAATAATGTCTCATCCAGAGGCAGCAACAACTGTGGCTTGTGTCAAATAAACTGGGGAGGAATACCAAGAGAGAAACACACACCTTTACCTTGTTACCAACTGAGTCAATGACCCACCTCGATCAATTCAGTGCTCCGAGACCAAACTGAGCATGACTCCAGTGATGCTGCTCCCCACTTCGCCTTAGTTCTCTAGATTAGGGGGCTGGCCAGGGATCAGGGTTTACACAGACCTGCAGAAGTGTTGGTGGGCACTCCGCGGGTCTCTAGCCCAATGTCATTCTCCAGGGAGGACTACTGCCAACACTAGATCAGCTCAGCCATGGTTTGGTCTTCGGCTTGAAAATGTCCAAGGATGGAGACACATCATCTCCAGGTACCTTATTACAGAGCTGCAGAACCAAACAAATGAAAAAGCTCTTCTTAAATGAAGCTTCCAAGCTGCAACTTCTGGCCACAGCACCCTTGACACACCACCTGCAATTACTGGGAAGGGTTTGGCTCTGTCATTTTTGTTACTCCCTTCAAGTAGTTGTAGGTTGTTATTTGATGGCCTCTTCACTTCCCCTCACCCGAGTACCCAAACCCATTTCTCTCAAACTCTGCCTATAATTCATGTGCTCAGCCCCTAGCCATGCCAGCTGGTCTTTGTGGGTCCTGCTTCAGTTTCTTGACATCCTTCGTGAAGTGGAAGACCCAAAACTAGACCCAGCATACCAGGCAAAGCCTCACCAGTCTCAGATAGAGAGGGATAACAATTTCCTTCAATCTGCTAGCCACAGTCCTCTAAATGTAGTCCAGCATGTAGTTCACCATATTCACTTACAGAGTGTGCTGTTGGTCAAGATTCAGCTTGACATCCCTCATCTTGCAAGGCCCTCACAGCAGGATTGCTACTCAGCCACTCAGTTCCCAACCTGTACAGATACACAAGGTTACTCTGCTGCAAGAGCAGAACTTTGCAGTTCTTGTTAAGGGGTCTCCCTTGGACCACCTTCAGGCTTCTGAAGATGCCTCTGGACTGAAACTCTTCCCTCTGGCATACCATCAACAGGAGCACATAGTTTTCATCTCTCAGGCTTTGCAACCAGAATTGGTCACAGCTATAGCTTTTCCTTTTTCTTTTCCTTTCAAAAAATGGTTCCACACTCCAAAGAAAATTACAGAGCTCCAGCACTATAACTACCATTCCCAAATTTGAGGCATTAAGTGCCTCAAGCATCCTTCTCAGGAGCAAATGTTTGAAGGGAAAGTTATTTTCCCAAGGGATAGCAATATTGCTGCTGTGTAAAAGGCAGAAAAACTCTCCCATACATGTAGCCAAGGATTCAGCATCCAATTCAAATGACACATGCTACAAAGCAGAAAAAGCCACACACAGCAGCTGGCATCTAAAATGTGGTTTGGGATGCCTCTGAAGCTTTAAAGAACCTCTCCCAAAAGGTATTGTGTTTCTGCTGATAAGCTCTAGCTTTCTTTTCCAAAGAATCAGAGACCTACTATTAGCTTTCCACAAGTACACAGTATCTTGCACTTTGCAAAACCAAGTAGCACCTTCTTCTGAAACCACTCAAGCCATGTTCTATGCAAATAATTTTAACATAACCTTATGTTTTAGAAACTGAAAGAACATCACTGTCTAACCCTTTGCATTTTAGGATACTCCCCTTGGGATTTTCTTCTGAGGCAATTGTCCTGGGTTCAGCTGGAATAGAGTTAATTTTCACAAGAAACTGGGAGGGGGCACAGCCAGGACAGCTGATCTGAACTAGCCAAGGAGATATTCCATACCATAGGACGTCATGCTCAGTATATAAACTGGGGGAGCTTGCCAGGGGGAACAAGGGATTGCAGCATGGGAGCAGGCTGGGCATCAAGTTCTGGGTGGTGAGCAATCGCACTGTGCATCACTCACTTCGTATATTCCTTCATTACTGTTATTATTACTTCTTCTCTCCTTGTGTTGTCCTATTAAACTGTCCTTATCTCAACCCACAAGTTTTTACTTTTTTCTTCTGATTCTCCTCCCCATCCCACTGGGGTGGGGAGAGGAGTGAGCAAGTGGCCACATGGTGCTTAGTTGCCGGCTGGGCGTAAACCACAACTGTAATCAAGAAAACAAAAAGTGCTGATTCCACTTTGGTTCACAGAGACATACTTTTCCCATGATGGTCTTCAAAGAAGCAGAGATTGCCTGCCATCCTGAATCCGGCAATTTAAGCCCAACAGGCATGCAATGGTTAACCATTTAAAAGCACTAACCGATGATAAAAGCACTGGATCACAGCAGAATTATTCAGTTAAACCAGTATGATTTCAAGACCCTGAAGGAATAGGGATGGTGCAAGTACAGTTCTTATTCAACATCATCCCTCTTTAACAGACATTTTATTTTAAATTGCAGCTATGGAAAGGGAAGTGGTTTTAGCTCTTTATTCCCAATGAATAGCTAAATTAGACTTGGAACAGAGATTCTTATGGCTAATGCAACCTGCCCTGTGACTGTACCTGTAACATGACTGCACTGCCAAACATTACTCATTGTCAGGTTAGAGCTAACACAAGGTAGACTTCATTACACAAGTACTTTAACAAAAAACATCTGTAAAACACAAGAAAACAACTCTCAGATCCATCCATGGATCCCTCCCAGTTTCCTTCTCCATCTCTGCATTAGATGTCAGCAGATGCTTGTCTTTGGGTTCTCTCCCTGCTTCTTGTATTCTTGGCAGATGGAGGGTTACTCTCTGTTTTCGACTTCTGTCACCAGGCTCAGATAGTTAGCATACCAACTGCTCTGCAGTATCTATTGGGTGAAATGAACTATTGGTTCAGGTCAGATTTCTAGCTGACGAGTCTCTACATCCAACACCCCCCCACACCCCCACACCCCACACCCAAAAAAACCCCAGCCAAACAAACAAACAAAAAAACCCAAACCAAAGAGTGATTTGCTTTGGTAACCCTGAGGACAGATTCAGCAATGGCACTAAAGACCAGAGGCTCACAGGCAATGGGCTACCACCCTTTTCCTAAGCTCCTCTATTTGCCCACTACCCCTTGAATCACATCCAAAAAAACACTGAAGGCAAATGAGTTTTGTTGGGGACCCTTGTTACTTCTTTAAGAATGAAGAGTAGTGAATGTAGTCCAACCACGGACTTGTAGGTAGCACAAAGGAAGTTGCTGCTGACTGACTCTTTCAAGGTCATCCGTCTGTAGTTTGCCTCCTTTCATCTGAGGCTTGTAAAACCTGTGCAGACAGCTCCTGAGCAATGCACAACAAAATGCATGTCGGCATTTCAGTCTTGAAAAAGGGCAATATGTCTCTGTGCTACAGAAACAGTGTGGTATAGTCCCTGCTTCTTCATGCCCCTCCAAGATTCTTTGAAAAAATTATGCAAAAGCAGCTACTCTCTGAAAGGAAATCAAGCAATTTATAGCTGATTTATCTCTGCCACACACCACTTATCTGTAGTGCATGTTTTCCCTTTCTTGAGAGATTGAACAGGATGAGGATATTGAATGGCTCTAAAAAAAATTCAAGCTAAAGCCATCAGCCTTCAGAGCCAGCCAAAATAGTCATCAGCATCTAAAGCAGCATGAAACTACTGAAGATCCCCAACGAGGCAGCACACATGCACACTTCCATTCAGCCTACCAACTTCTCCTGGAGCGAACAACAGAAATGCTGCTTCGGCTGCTAGCGCGGAGCCTGAACTACTCGTTCATTTGAGGGAAGGATGAATGGAAATGGAGGAACAACTTAAACTCCTGCTGCAGCAGCACATGAAGATACTCCAAAGCTACCCTCAAACCCCAGCTGTCTGGACAAGAGCTCTGCCAGTCTCACTATCCCAACAATTGCAAGAGAAGAGATTGGAAGGTAGTTTGTTGTTTTGGGTTTTTTTCTATGAAAGCAGCAGCCCCTTACTTATGTCAATTCCCAGTTGACAATGCGAGGTCCACCTCAAGAGCCCGCAGAGCTGGCCGATGTGGCCAGCCCATAGTTTATGTAAGGGAATGATCCCCGCCCCAATCTGAGAGTAGCATTTGCCTCTCATCCACACCACTGTGGAGTTTGTACCAACTGCAAAGGCCCCACAGTGTGCTTTGAACCTTTCTTCTTCCCCTGATAGTGATGTAAACTGTGAAACTCAGCTTTTCTAACACAAAATGCTGCAATGCAAGTTCAAGGCCAAGGTCTGAGTCACCCTGACTCCCCTAGGGCCTCCCCCCAGCCCCTCTGCCCAAGGGGCTCGCTCTAAGCTCAGCCCTGAGCCTTCATTCCCTGCCTCAGCTGTTGTAGAGATGTGCCTGTCTCCACTCCCAGCCCTGCCTGTGCCTAGCAATGGACCTTGTTGATCTGGACTCTGCTCTGCATGCTGACTTCCCAGCTTGACCTGAGACCTGCCTCACCCACTCACCACTATGGACCTGCCTGGTGTCACTGGATGAGGTCCTCACCCCAACTTCCCTTCTGAGCTTGACTGCGGACCAGCCTCATTACCAGGGATGTGTCTAATGATCTGGACTCTCAGGTGACCCTGACTGCCATCACTAGCCTGGCCCTGCTTGCCTTGCTGGGGTAAAATGGAGATGCACTCCGGCCATCCAGACTCTTGCCCTGCCCACCACGTTATTGTACTCAGGTGCCAGACCCTCATCTCTTAAGGAGCACAGCTGGCCTTCATTGCACCCCAACATTCATATCAGAGGTGACATAACCTGAAATTATCTATTACATGAACAAAACAAGCCCAGGCCGTGTGCTAAAAAAGAACCGGATAAAAATAGACATTCACATGGCAGAAGGTGAGAAAGAAAACCTCCAGTATGCTTCAGACATGATTTTTGCACTAGAAGGAAATTCTCAAATCACTCTGTCCTATGAAGTTTCTATGCTGCATCTCTCCTGTAACAGTCCCTCCTCTCTGGCTTGCGGGGAGTTGATAGGGAGGCAGACACCTACCTGAAGCTGAGACACAATCTACTGCCAGAGAAGAGAAAACTACTCATGCTTTGGAGACAACAGATCTTCCTCAGAGAGCTCCTGTTGTCTCTAAGACTTTTCTGAACTTCAGAATACGTTCCTTTTCAGGAAGAGCAGTAGCTTAGAAGCTGACAGAGGTTCCAACTGTGCAGGTCTCTCTTATAACAACTGCACGAGCTGGGACTCATTAGCCAGCTGTAGAAAAATACTACCAAGAAGAGAGAGGATAACCTTCCCTCTTTCAAAAAATGCTCTTCCAGCACACAGCTACAAGCTGCACATTTTGCATAGCCAAGCAAACTGGGGAGCAGATCTTCAGAGACTCTAACCCAGTGCAGGTCAACCTTACTTCAAAGGAACTAAGGTCAACTTAAAACCTGAACACAGGAACTTGGGATTTCTGGGGTCAGGCTTTGCTGGGTCTGCAGCAGAGCATATAGACATAAGGAAACTCATCCCACAGCCATACCTATCAAAGGGAATATCAATGTACTTTCATTTTCTCCCTAAAAACCTGCCCTCTTAGTTTGTTGCTACTATGTATTTTATACTCCCTGGAGGAAGAAATGACAGACCTTCAACTTGTCAGCACTGGGAGAATCTGCTTTGATTATTCAAGTAGTCAAATGGGGCCTTTCCAAGTTGTGTTTGATTGACATGTTTAACATGCTTCTCTCCATCAGAGTCTATTACCTGATTTCATAAACTTCAGTGCCATCTGTCCTGCTGTCTGTGGAGTAAAGAGCACATTTTGAATGCAGTCGCTCACATGCCTGGCCTCATTTACTGGACAGACTTCCCTTCTTGGATATGCTGCCTTTTGAGCAGAGCATCACTCTTGCAGATCACACCACCAAATGTGACCATTAAAGGAGGGCTGCATTCAGAGTAGGCAGCTTTTATCTCTGGATCACTCTAGGTATTTCACTCCTCTCCCAATGGTAACAGACTCTTCGTATGTTCACTAACACTGACTTGCAAATAGGCACAATATGCAGAGATTGAAACATAAGCCTCAAAAGAATGTCTGAAATCATCCTGGGAACTGCTCTCCACAAGCTGAGAACACCCACGGTTCTGGATACAGCTTCCATCAAACTGGGTATCTGGCAGCCCAAGGAAACATGCCCAAGCACTGAAGTTCCCACACCCTAAAAGCAGGAAAGGGCTTTGAAAATACACACGCTCCTGCACACAGACAGGAGAGAACATCAGGAAACAACTAAATCACTTTGAAGCAGAAAATAAGAAATTCACCACCCATCAGTTTCTTACTTGGGTGTAATTATTGAGCATTACAATAACCTCACTGCATTGCTTATTATGCTAATCTTAATTGGCTTGCTGTTTATTTGCACACCCTCCCATCCCTTTGTCATTTTTGTCAGTTGTCTCTCCTCTGACACTTTGGCTGCAAACTCTTTTGAGTTAAGGACTGATTTTCTGTTAAAGGTGTAGAAAGCCTGCTCTGAGAAGGTCTTGGTCTCTGACTGGGGTTTTCAGCAACTGTCAAAACACTCACAAATTAGTTAGCATCAAAGATATCTCAGGTTATTTTTGTTTTGCCATTAAATTAACTTTCACCTTAAAACAAATGGTACAAAACTGAAAAGGACTCTCTATAACTATCAGTAAAAATATACCAGCTAATAGCATTGACAGAATCAAATCTGTGACATCATTTCCCTTTCCTTTAACTCTTTCTCTCCCCTTGCTTTTAAATATTGAGTGATATGAGTGAAACTGTCTTCTGTTTGATTTCTCCAAAGATCCAACACTTCCTAACAGCCAAAGAACCTGTGAGCAGCTGATGTACAGGCTGTTAATGATCATGGCAAAATAAACACCCCAAATAAGAGGCTTCTTTAGAAAATACTGCCTTCTATTTTGGTCATTCTCCTTTCATAAATTTGTTCCCTGAATACAGCTTAAATCAGTAAGGTCATTTCCCTGAGGAAGCACTGATGACTACAGGGAATTAAGTGTCATCCAAATGCTGAGACCTGGAAACCTCCTCCCAGAAAAAGATTACCAAATCCCTGCATCAGGACACAGTCAGAGTCCCTAAAGGACTAAATGTCTGTTAAATAATGAGCATGCATCTCAGCTTGATGGAACTTCTGTTTCGGTAATTGTCTGAAGTGGCTTTATGTTCACAACCATATAGATGCAAGAATATCAGGACAGTAGTGTCCATCTATGTGAGGAAGGTAGCAAAATTGTATAGGAGATTTCATTACTAGTTTGTATCTTAATACAGCAAAGCACTAAGCCACAGTCTAAACAAACCCACACCTCTTCCAAAAGAAAACCATAGGAAAGAAAACATAAACGAAAAGCTGTTTGATCTATATTGAGACTGCTCATGAGAACAAAAACCCATTCCTCACCTGCTCTAGCAAACACTTCTTAGGAGGGAGTTCAGATGGTGCAAGAGGCATGGATTCTCTCCATGTTATCTCCAAATGCTGATGAACAAGCTGCCAACCAGCTTCAGAGTTCAGAGTCTATGGGTAACACGGTAGGTAAAATTAAAACAAACAGCTCCTCTCCATATCAACTTCACAGCATTTTGCCCCGGTTTGCACTTTCAGTTAGTGTTGAGTTAGCTCCATCCACACTAGGATTCACAGCCCTGCCTTTCCTCCAGCCCCTGCAAAATTTTCAGAAGCAACTTTCTAAATCAGTAGAGAAAAACAAAACAAAACAAAACAAAACAAAAAAACAAGCTTCTGTTACCAGAGACACATTAAATGAGCACTTGTTATTAGTTCCAGAAAGTTTTGGATCCAAGTTTGCTGCCAACAGGAGACAACTGCCCGCCTGCTCACAGACTGGCAGAAGGGCCATTCCAAGACTCAGACCCAGAAACCATTTGGACATTACAGCTGTATCACATCTGCACAAGGATCTGAAACAAAACCCTTCATCAAGGGACTCTTGAGTCCCTGGGGCTTGAAATCCAGGCTGAAACTACGATTTTACATTTCAGCTCCATCTCGAATCAGCAATGCATCAGCTAAGTCTCAGCGTGCCTGAGCAGTATGTGGTAGGAGTGAAAAAAAGAGTACAGTATAGAGTCTCCTGCTCTGCTTACTGTCAGTATAATCGCTGGACACGGATGCTCATTCTCCAGAAGCACAAGACTTCATAAGGCACAGAAATACCAGCCTCTGTGACAAGAACGAGAAGATAACACATGGAGGAAGAAGCAAATTGTTCACCACAGATGCATATTTTATGCACTGCTCTGCTCTGATAAGACGTACCTCTTACCCTTATCTTCTGATGTGGGTCCATGCTGAACCCTGTGAGCACCAACAGGCCCACCACCAGAGCAATCAGTTTATAAAGAAGTGACAGCAGAGAGACTGCATTCATTCTGTTATTGCTCAGTTTACAACTCAGTGATGGGCTTTCTCTCCCCTGACAGTTCAGAAATCTCATTTTGAGATTAGAAAAATCATGCTACATCTCTCCTGTCTCTAACAGCAGCACAGGTAATAAAGACCCTGAATTGCATATTCAGGGCTGTGCCTACGAGTTAAAGTAGCAGATGCTCTAGGCAGAAAAGACTGCAGGCCACTCTTCCATAGTTTTACAAGGTCTGCAGGGAGAAGCAGCATAAAGACTTGTATTTGTCAAAATAATCAAATGTCTTGAAAATACACTAGGGAACCATTCTGATATAAGGATGGAGATATTTTTACTTAGTCAGTTCCCTGATCAAAACCACACTTTAATATATATATTCTCTGGCTTTAAAAATCTTTGAAATATAGCACGTAACTCATCAGAGATAGCAGCACCGAAGGGAGACTGTACCAATATCTAAATATCTGGACAGAAAGTCGATAAACAAAATATCAACACACCTGTGCAATAACAGGAAACAGCAGCAGGTGGTAAAAGTTGGCAGAAGCCAGTTTGGACACAGTATGTGCGCCTCTAAGGCTGCTTTTTTCAGCTACACTGCCCAGGCAGTGACACAACAGATTGCTGTCACTGCCACCCCACAGTGCAGTCCCATGCCTTCAGATCCACTCTGATCCAGGTTGGAAACTAAGAGGTTGCCTCTGCCAGCATCACAGCAACTTCAAAGACAAATTCTTATTACTAATGACCCCCATTGACTTTATGGATAAGTAGATGCTTTTTGTTGTTTTTGCGTATTTTTCTCTATGGGAATGAATTTAAGTGCTCTGCAAAGTTTGAGGCCAGACAGAGTTGCTGTACGCAGATGGAACATGAAGAAGTGTTTCTGCAGGTCTGTAAATACAACCCTGCTGACAATCCTCAGTGCGGATTTACAACTCTTCCTACCACTTCAGGTTCTTCTGAGCATAGACTGTGAGTCATATCAACTTGTCAAATGACCTAAGGAAAGTGCAGAAAAATGATGCAAGGAGAGGTACCAGGCCAAGCACTGCTTAGAGCCTTTGGGATCGATGCTGGTGCTTAGATCTCTAATGTAAGTGGTTCAGCTGTAGCGAGGTTACTTTGCCTACACCCAGCAGCAAATATCAAACAAGCACTTGCTTTTTCATTGCACTCAAATCTTGTATTAAAGCTGTCTTTGGAACATGCTCCCTGTTTGACACTTAGGCAAGTTATTTAACCTCATGGGGCTCAGTTCCCTGCGAGGGAAACCCCCTCTTTAATTTTTCTTGCCTTTTTACATTTTTCTAGGCAGAAATTCTCTTCCTAAGTGTTTGTGCTGTACCAGTTTCAGCTGAGACACCTCAGTGATGCTGCAATGCACAAAACAACTCTAAACTGATCTGCTCCGTGCGTGGAGTCTGCTTCTAACACAAGCAGGTACTGTGCTGCACGGGCATAACCCTCCTAACAGAGTGAAAGGCCAACAACTGAAGCCCAAGACAAAATGCCCAGGAACACGTGAAACACTTTCTGCTACCCTGCCCATAGTAAAAAGTGACATTTGAAGGAACCAGATACCTTGAGTAAGATGACAGTCCAACGGTCCATCTCCTGAGCAGGCACTGCTGACAGACTGACTCTCCCAAGCATTTTGGCTCCTGGGTGCTACACAGGGAAAGCTCCATTAGCCTGAGGGCAAAGCAGGCTGAACAGAGCTGGGAGCTCTCCCAAGAAGAACTACAGCAACCCTCCCTCTCCTCTTCCCACCTCTCCTTTTTCATGTTTGTCTAAAGGTGTGAAGACAAAACAAGTTTGTGCCTTGCATATTTTAAAGGAATTGCTTTTCTATTTCAGAAGATATTGCTGTCATCAGAGAGCACATACATATCACAGCCAGCAATAGCTCCTTCACATTTAAGCCTTCAGTCTGATTGTATAAATATGTATACTGTGGAGCAGAAAACACTCTGACAGGTACATAAGAAGTCTGACAGGATAACCACTCCTCTGTCTACATGCACTAAGCCTTCAGGTAAATAACTATTAAAGCTCGTGGGCTTTTTTCTTTCTAAATACATTCTATTTACTTGATCGTCTGTAATGACTCCTCTCTGAAATTGTTAAGCTCTATCATGTAGAACCATATTTAGATGGGATTACACTTACACTCATATCAAGAAATAAGATGGCATCACTCACCTAACACTATCGCTTGGCATAAAAGTAGTCTCTTTTACTCAAATAATGGCTAAATTCCAATCCTTGTGTCTGCAGCAAATAATACCTTAATCTACAAGCTATCCCATATTCCTGGGGGTCAGGCACAGAGCAAGGTGATATTCTTTACATTCTTTACAATTAATGCTCTGAAATCTGGCATTTTATGGCCTGAAGTGCAAAGAGAGATTTGAAACCATCTATTTTTTTGTGCCTAAACGGAGATGGTTTTACACAGCCTCTTTCTCAGGAGGTGAGAGCCCAATATTTTACTCAGAAATGGTTACATCAAATCAGAACAAGCTTCCATCCAGAACAGTGGTGAATCTCTAACCACATCCTACACCAGAGGAAAGAAAAAGTTCAAGGACAAAGGCAGCATACAGGAACACTTCCCCAGAGCCCTGCCTCAGGCTCCAGCTCTTGGGCACTTCCTGCGTCTTAAGTGTCTTGATATTTCAGAGCCTTTAATAGGTTTTATTCCTGATCTTCTCATTTTTGAACTCATGCTGACCACAGTATGTCCTGTAGCAACAACATCCACAGACTTAGCCACATATTCTTCAAGAAACTGTTCCTTACTCACCCTTTTCCATGCAACCCTTAATTTTATGTTACAAAATCTGTCAAGTCCATCCTCAGCCACCTGTTTCCTAGACTGAAGAGATCGACTCTGTTTAACCACCCCTCATCTAGAAGCCATTCCCTAGCTCTGATCCTCCCATCTCCCTTCACAGCATGTTTTACAGTTGTTCTAGGCTTTTTGAGATGAGAGGCACCAGAACTTTACACAACATTCAAGATACAAGTGTCTTATTTTTGAGACATCAATGCCCTTCAAAGGATGCTCACAGGTTAAGCATAACAGAACAGAAGCACCCAAAAATCACTTGTTTTTAAAATCTTGGCCTTTAATTCATTTTGTATTTATAGAAAGACACTTTTTTCACACTGCTAGCTTTACTATATTTTTAGATAGGAAAATTTCAAATTAGACCAGCAATTCACCTATTCTTGTAACTTATCTCCAACGGGGGCAGATGCTTCAGAGAAGGCAGAGTAAATTCTAGAGCACACAGTGAAATAATATATTCCACATAGCAACCATCTTCCAAACCCCGTAAGTGTTTTAATTCTTAACACATTAAGATTTAGATTTTTATTATGTGCAAGAAACTCAGCAATTGAAGAGAATCAAGAAACCTAAGTATCCTCAGTGCCAAAGTCTTTGGAAAAAAAAAGAGGAACACAGGATCCCAAATTTCACATTTAGAAATAGTTTTTCTATCTTCATTAAGGTAACAAGTGGAAGTAGGTTAATTTCCAAGTATTTTCCTTTATCATTGAAAAAGCGATTCTCCACCTTTCCTGGACATCATCTGTTCTTATTTTATAGGAAATGGAAAATAGGAGCACATGAGATTGCATTCCTCATTGTCCTACACTTGCCACACCTTCTTTGATCAAACTATGTTAAGTTCTTCACATGCCAGAATGTCTTTTGACCTCAATAATCTGCATTATTCATCAATAAAACTCTTTTTGAGTTGGATGGAAATGCCAGTTGAACAGGACCAGTGATTCAACCCCAGCCTCCTTACAAACAAGTGGCCAGAGATAGCTTTCAAGGAAGATAAACTTCAGGCTTACTCTCACCACTATTTTCAGCAGCTCAATTACAAATGTTGTTAATAGACATGAAATTTTGAGTGCCTTTCAGGAATTTCAGCAACTTCAATGCAGTAGTGAATTTCACAGACTATCTTGCCTCTAAAGTAGACTTCTGACTTTGATCATACTTTTTTCTGAGCTTTCATTGCCTGGGAATGTCTTTTGTTCTTATGTCCTGGAAGCTGGTAACAGAGAGCCTAATCACTCCATCTTTGCTGGGAGGACTGAAGGTACGTGAATACAAACGTTATACAAAATTCACAAGGAACAGAAAGGCAGCAACAAAAATGAGAGTTATTTAAAATTAATAATAAGGAGAGGGACATATTGGGAGACTTGCAATTTAAAAAGCAATAGCTTGTTAAGCTTGCTTTAATACCAGCTTAGTTCATTACTCATTACAGAGTGACAGGGAAAATAAAGCTGAAGAAATTGCTAATGATGCCAAAAGTCTGTATTATGCATTTTGTAGTTCCTAATCTCTTAAAACTAAACCTAAAAAAAAAAAAAAAAAAGAAAAAAGCTAATCATCTGTTCCTAGTCCCCTGATTTCATATCAAATTGCCAGGAAAAAAAATCCACTTAAGGGGAATTCTTTAGCTCCTTTTCTGCAGTAGTTTAATTAGATTCCACCAATAAGTCTCTGAAAGCAACATAATTTCTTGTCTCAAAGCAGTTAGATGAGGCTTGCTCCCTTCATGTGAAAATGGTCTTTGCCATCCTACCTCCTTCTGCTGAAGTACTAGATGGTGGTCCACACTGCCCTGGCACAACCTTCTTGCTCAGTGCCTTCCAGGGTTGCATATCACCATCACCTCCCACAAGTCAATCCTTTTGAACCTGCTATTCCAAAAACTTAAAAGGCTTTTTTCCTATTTCTGTTGGGGATGTTCTCTCTGTAGTCACTAAGGTGAAGCAGATCTTGGCTGACCTAATCAATGCATTTTTAAGAGAGTTCTGGTTTCATTCAGCTGTTTCTCAAATCATCTACAACAGTGTTTTACCCAGCCTGATTAATTTCGAGTGTTGAAAATGGTGAGAGCTGTGAGTAGAAAACTCGTTACACGATATGATAGCATGATAGCTACTTCATGCAGCCAAAGACACTGCAAGAGGCAGCACTGTAAGACTGTAAAATACACTAACTCTTATTGATGTCAACCAAATGCTCTTCCTCAAATCTTTTTTTCTAAGGATCCAGTCAGTGACCACAATTTGAACAACACACAGAGATTGCATATACATCCACTAAAAGGTCAGCATGTGAAATACTGGAAACATGTTTTTCTCTGATAGAGGGAAATATTGATGAGAATAGTCAATTTGCTATCAACAATAGAAACTTGCCAGTCTCCGGTTTTGTGTGGAGGATATTCACCTGGAGCTCTGTTTTTCTACTCTCACATCTAGGAAGACACATTGCATGCTTTGGGAGGATCAAATAATCTGCTTTACACTGGCAGGTAATTTACTGCATGAGCCTCACTGAAAATAACAGGACTTAACTCTTGATAAGCAATTCCATATGCTTGCTCCATGCACATCTTCGAAGCATCTCTGCTTACCTCACAGATGCAAACAAGTCTTCATTCATTACATGCATTAATGCACAACTAAATATAGTGCTCTCAGAGCGAGCGGATCTTCTTTCTGCCTTACAAATTTCTGACAACTCTTTAGCTGAATTCTGATGACAAAGACATTAGGAATAAAATTTTGTAAGCAAAACTGTCACAGCAGACAAAAATGTCATCCCACTGGTACCATGAAAATGTGTACCTCCACCAAATGAGCCTACTCCTGTAATAATCCTACTCCAAAAAATGCCTAATACTAAAATGTAATCTACCTCATTTAAAATGAGATCATAAGGTCTTCAAGAGCTGGTAAGGATCCCCAAATGCCCACTCATGCCCTTTTTCACTATTTAGGAGAACTGTAGTGTCATAATGGGAGGCACTAAAAGGTGTAAGTGATTTCTGAAGTGCAGGAAAATGGAATCTAAAAGCTTTGTGTACTTGTGCATCCACTGAAGCATTTGAGAAAAATCCTTGAAATCAGTGGTGCAACACTAGGTCCCAAAATAACTTCCTTGAGACTTCAGTGCAAGAAACAGAATCCTTCCTTCCTGCTGGCAGAGAAGATGCTCTCTCACCAGCCCTCACAGTTCTGGGTTCTATGGAAGTGTGCAAGCACACAACTAGTTTTATTGATTGCAGGATCAAAACCTTAATGTACTTGTTCCAGCAGTTCTAGAATATATGAAAAATCAATTAAGTAAAACAATTTTCTTTGAAGTATTCACTGTGCACTTGGGAAGGACCATGTAAAGGAAGGAGAATATAGTGCACATTGCCTTTACTTGCAGGGTTTCAGCGGGGGGGAAAAGAAAGGTAAAACACGTCCTGCAAGTTTGTGTGTGGTTTGTAAATCCTACTGAGAGGAGGTGGCAATGAGCAAAGAGACAACTGGGACAGGCAGGCACTTGCAAATGGTGGCCAAAACAAAAGAGAGAAAAGAACAAAATAATCTGTAAGTGCTTTTCCCTACCACTTCTTATTTAAGTAGATAGGCAGACTTGGAGAAGGGCCTGCTGTAAAGCTAATTAAGTCAGCTTCCTTCCAATTGCTTTAACTGGCTTTTGATGAGGCTTAGCTTTTTTAGATCTTACTATTCCTAATAATCAGGATCATTACAGTAGTGCTTGAGGACCAACCAAGAATGAAACCCCACTGCTTTAAGCACAATGCAAACAAAACCAAAAACATTTTGACAAAGTTTTGTATATAATTTAAGAAGGAAAAAGATAGGAGGATAATTTGCAATGATCTGCACCATATCTGCTGTTTTGCCACCTGAAAGCCAGGCACAGCCAAAAGGAGGAGGAAACATATTTCTGCTCTAGCTGCTTTATGCCATTGAAGAGCTGCTCAGAGAAGCCCTGCACTGAATGGTGTGGACCATAAAGTAAAATACAGTCATTGTGATCTTCCCCATTCCCTGAAACTGCACAGCCAGGTAAAGGAGAAGACCCCGTGCATTTAAACTATGCAGTACAGTTTTTAAAGAGCCTGTGTAATCTGACAGAGCAGTCCCAACTGCTTCCAGTTACCGCAAGGTAATTCAAAGTACATTCGTTGGTAATATCACAGAGGAAAAGTGCTTTCAAGGGACTTGAAAATATTTACATGCCAATCTCTCTAACCAACAAGAACAAATCAAAATCTAAGATAGAGATGATGAAATTTTAGTGAAATTCTTGGTATGTCGTGAGACCTTGTGTTGGTTAAAATATGCATTAATATGCATTAAAGAAGCCCCAGGGCATTCTTATTTCCAGCTGAATTATTGGCTCACAGCATGGCAATCACTTGTGAAGACCTCACAGGAAATTATGCTGTATCTCGGGGGGGGGGGGGGGGGGGAGGAAGACAAG